>NC_087157.1:17313876-17491376 GCF_035594125.1 Scylla paramamosain | reverse complement strand
GGGTGTGACGGGCCGCCTTGCTGCCATTTTTTCCGGGTCAAATGAGAACAACTCTCAATATAAAATTGAAAATAGTGGAATGTTGATGGAAAGTGTTTTAGTAATAACCATTGACTGTCTGCCA
The DNA here is from genome assembly GCF_035594125.1 of Scylla paramamosain. NCBI lineage: Eukaryota > Metazoa > Arthropoda > Malacostraca > Decapoda > Portunidae > Scylla > Scylla paramamosain. The sequence continues at coordinate 17,491,252 of NC_087157.1, read as the reverse complement.
TTATGTACAATAAATAAATTATAAATATATTATATTCATTTATAAAAAAATTGAGAAAAACAGACGAACTTAATGTTTGTTTATGTGGTGAGTGAGGCAGCCAGTGGTCCAGCACCTGTGTGCCACAGCACCACAGCACCACAGCCTGCCAGGCTATATACTCCAGGCACTGAGTCAGCCAGCGGCCCAGCAAGTGTGTACCACAGCACCACAGCACCACAGCCTGCCAGGCTATATACTCCAGGCACTGAGGCAGCCAGCGGCCCAGCACGTGTGTACCACAGCACCACAGCACCACAGCCTGCCAGGCTATATACTCCAGGCACTGAGTCAGCCAGCGGCCCAGCACGTGTGTACCACAGCACCACAGCACCACAGCCTGCCAGGCTATATACTCCAGGCACTGAGTCAGCCAGCGGCCCAGCAAGTGTGTACCACAGCACCAGGCTAACAACTCCACACTCATTTCTTCCTTTGCTTTCTCTTCAAGCACAGCAAAAGCACAAGCCACAGCAGCCGGCTCGTCGGAGGAAGACTCCATCTTGATTGTTTGCATTGTGATGCAGCGGGCCAGCGGCTGCTTTCCACAGTGTGTAGGCTTTCGGCTGACCAGCCAGCAGGAAAAACAGCCCCTGCAAACCCGCCTTTGCACACCACCCCACAATGGAGAGAGAGAGAGAGAGAGAGAGAGGTCTATACACGTATAGACCAATAAGATCACTGAAAAATTATCTTAAATGGATGGGGTTAAAATATTATATAGAGCGGAAGAGAAGTATATATAAGAGATTAAAGGCAAGGGAAGACGTTTAAAGGTCACAGTATAATGAATCAGTTAGAACAGTCAGGAGGTTAACGAGGAAAGCTAAAAGCAATTGTGAATTAAAGGTAGCCAGCCAGGCGAAGACGGACCCCAAGGGATTTTATCAGGTATACAAGACGAAGAATAAGGACGCTGAAGGTCCATTTAAAGAGCTGGTTAGTTCTGGGGAGGGGATTAGTAAGATTCTGAATGAGTATTTAACTGTCTTCACCCAGGAAAACATAGAGGATATGCCAAACAGTGAACAGATGTTTAGAGCAGATGAGAATGAGAAGCTTACAGATATTTCCATAACTAAGGAAATAGTGGAACAGGAGATAGATAGGCTAAAAAAGTTCAAGATACCAGATGAAATATATCCCACAGTACTTAAGGAATGCAAAAAGGTTATTAGTGAGCCGTTAGTTTTTGTCTTTAGGAGTCACACTTGAGTCAGGTGAGGTACCAGTAATGTGGAGGCAGCCTAATGTAGTACCCGTCTTTAAGAGAGGAGATAAAACTTTAGCGTCTAATTATAGACCTGTCAGCTTAACTTCTGTAGGTAAAATAATGGAGTCAATAAAAGTGAGGAACATTAGGGAGCATTTAGACAAACACAACTTGATAAATCAGTCACAGCATGGCTTCAGGAAGGGGAAGTCTTGCCTGCCAAACTTGTTAAGATTTTACAGTAAAGTGTACGAGGCAGTAGATAATGGTGATAGTTATGACATCTTATATATGGACTTTAGTAAAGCATTTGATAGGGTATCCCATCAAAGGCTCCTGAGAAAGGTTAGGGCACACGGGATAGATGGGAAGGTGTTAGGCTGGATAAGGTCATGGCTAAGCGACAGGCGACAGAGTTGTAATAAATGGCTCTAAATCCGAGAGGGGTCATGTAATTAGTGGGGTGCCATTGTTGTTTTTAATATATATCAATGACTTGGATAGTGGAATTAATAGTGATGTTAGTAAATTTGCGGTTGACACAAAGATAGGTAGATTAATTAGGTCAGAATCGGATGCCATCGCCTTGCAGGCAGATTTAGATAGGATGAACGAATGGACGGACAGATGGCAAATGCAGTTCAAAATCAACAAATGCAAAGTGCTTAGCGTAGGTAGAGGAAACCCACACAGTAGGTACACAATAAGCAACGAAACTGGTAGGTTCAGAGTACGAAAAAGATTTATGAGTTATAGTTTGCTCTGAACTCCGTCTAAGAAAACAATGCATAGAGGCCAGAAACAAGGCAAATAGGGTATTAGGATTAATTTTTAGGAGTGTTAAAAGTGAGAGAGAGAGAGAGAGAGAGAGAGAGAGAGAGAGAGAGAGAGAGAGAGAGAGAGAGAGAGAGAGAGAGAGAGAGACTTTGCTCACGAAAAAATGTTGAAGGAAATGCCATTTAGGTGTTCTGTAAAAGTTTTCTGAAATTTACGTAATAGTTTTGTGATGTAATCGCTTCCCTTTGTAACGTAATTTTTTTTTCTTTTTTTTTTTTGTTCCCGGGTGTGGAGTAGTAGCGATTTAAGGTGATGTGTTCCCTCACCGTGACTTTAAACTGAAGGTGGATGGTGGTGTTGAAAAATTGTTGTCCTTCAAATGTCTCTTGATTCAATAATATTGATAATAATAATAATAATAATAATAATAATAATAATAATAATAATAATAATAAGTGTTTCAGGTATAGGTAAAGCCATATCATATTACGAAATATGGTAAATAAGAAACCTGTGTGTAAGAGTGAATTAGTGAGTCAAATGAATGAAGGCATACAACAATAAGAGCAGTGCTGAAGAAAGACTGGTGATAAGTGCATACAAAAGGAACACCAAAGATGTGTAGTAGTGAAGCAAGATGAACGTGCCGTGAACCACAAACACTGACTAGTGCGGCTACACTTGTGTCGCCCACTGCCGCCGTGTGCCCGAGTGGATGGTGCACACCTCCACATTAGTGGAGCGCCCCACCCTACGCACGGCGCTGTACGCCGCCGCCCGTCGCACCTCCAGGAAGGACTTGACGCCCACCGCCACGCACAACACAAAGGCACCACAGAATGGCAGGTGGTCCGTGAGCCTTCGTACAATGTTATTATACGTTAAGCGCAAGCGTTGCATCGTCGCCATTTTGGAATGTTGCCACAATGAATTACAATAAACATAACAATAACTGCTGAACAACTGGCGTTTAACATCGTCACTAAAAAATTTGAAATTTCTCACGAGGACATCCCTACGTGCACCAAGATTCCTTGTTTCCTTCCTAATGTCCTCACCAGCATGCAATCAGCTGTGATGATGTGGCCCAGCCATGACAACGCTCGCACGTTTTCCAGCTTGGTGCGCCCAGACGCATGACCGGAGGTGCCAGCGCCAGCGCGCGCTTGGGTGGAATGCACATATACACGGATTTAGCTGTGCTAAATTTAATGTAGTGCCTACTAGCAAATTCCTCGCAGATCTGCAGCAAGTCATTCAGCGCCGCTGCACTCGGGCAAACCAAGGTCAGGTCATCCGCACAGGAAAAATTATTTGGTGCCACATTTGCAACATGGCAGCCCACACGAGAGCGTTCAGCATTACGTTGAGTTAGTCCTCGCATAGGCTGAACAGGTGCGGGGTCAGCACGGATCCCTCGATAATTCCACTGTGCATGCAGAATGGCGCCGACACTGAGCCACTCCACCTGGGGCTGGATTCAATAAAGAGTTACAAATTTCTTAAGACCCCAAGAAATTCGTAACTATTGTAAGAGTGATTCACTAAACACTTATGAACTTCTTAGGTCGCTGAGATGTTAACAACTTTTTTAGAGCCCCATAAGGTTTCGTAACCCAGACCTATGAGCGCCTTTTCTCCAGTACACAACCTGCAACATAAACACCAACGAAGCCAGAGGTCACAAGAAGCAGAGCATTGAAATGTGAAACTACTGTAACATTAGCACATGACTGTGGCCTGAGAAGGTAAGAAGGGGTCTATATATGGAAATACAAGTGATATTAGCGCTTGACAGTGGCGTGAGAAGGGAAGAAGGAGAGTGAGATATGGAAATACAGAGAAATACAGAGGCCAGAGAAAGGAAAGGGTATTCAGAGACCCCTTAAACCCTGCTGAGATGCATGGTGGCAGGTTTCCACACAGGAAAATATTGGTGTAACGAACTGGAACCTGCAAATTGTCAACATTAGGCAAAAAAAAAATGCCTGATGTTCACATTATGCAGCTCAATTTTGCCCGATGTGAATACGACTGCCTAAAAAAAGCTAGAAAATTTCGCATGATCTGCACGAGTTGTATTTAAGTAACCTAAGCTAACCTGACCGGGAAAAATTGAGCTGCATAATGTGAACATCAGGCATTTTTTTTGCCTAATGTTGACAATTTGTAAACATTGTGCAAATTGCTTGCCTAATGTTCACGTTAGGCAATTATCCACATTGAGCGTAATATATATATATATATATATATATATATATATATATATATATATATATATATATATATATATATATATATATATATATATATATATATATATATATATATATATATATGAACCAACGGATGAGAACAGTAAGAAAGAGGAAAGAGATAAGGGAGTAATGGAAGGAAATCTGGAGGGAAAGAATGGGATGGAAAAGGTATGGAAGGAGAAGGGAAGAGAATGTTGACGAGTGGTGAAAGAGGAACGTGAGAAGGAATAGCTTGGGAGAGGAGCAGAATGAGAGCAGGAGAGAAGGAGAGGGGGAGCAGGAGAAAAAGGAGGAATGAGATGTGGATGTAAGAAAGGAGGACCAGGAGGTAAAGGAAAGAGAAGGTGGAGTTGATAGAGAGGATGGGGAGGCGATGAAGAAGTGATGGAGAAAAGGAGGGTATGAGATATGGGCGTAAGAAGGATGAGGAGAGACATGAAGGAGGCTGTAGAAGAGGAACAGGAAGTGAAGGACGGAAGTAGTAGTTAGCAGGAAGGAATGGGACGAGGAGACGATGGAAATGGAGTATGGAGGGAGGAGGGAATGGGAAGGGGTGACGATGGAAGTGGAGTAGCAGGAAGGTGAAATGAGGTGAGGGAGAAGGAATTACCTCGTCAACCGTTGCCTGTTCACCTCACCAATGTGGAGAAATAAAATAAGCTGAAGGTGTTGGGATGAAAATGACTGTTGTCAGAGGTTCCAGGCAAAGTGTTGGGTTGGGTCAGCCATTGTTTGCTGTCATATACCGTCACTGTTACAACAATCATGCTGGATTAAGGCAGCACACGTTGGTTTGACCATGTTAAGATAACTCTCGTTAAGTTACTTACTTACACAGGAAACAAAAATCACCAAGCAGAAGAAGAAATAATAGTAACGATCTTCACATACACACCTCACGTAATTTCCACAATGGGTCATTACACTAACCCCGCGTAACAACCTCTTGCGAACACTTCCAGTATAACCAACGTCACAAGGAAACTCACCAATTGTATTACTGATCAAAGGATTACTAACCAGACCTAAGTACTTCCTCCCAACGGTCTCTTACCCCTATCCTGCCAGCCTCTGTCCCTCCCTCCCTGCAGGTCCACACCTTCCCCACACTCCCCGCCCTGCCCCTCCGCCAGGCACTGTTCCTCCCTCCCTCCCTCCCTCCTCCCTGCAGGCCCACATCCTCCCCACACTCCCCACCCTTCCCCTCCACCAGGCACTGTCCCTCCCTCCCTCCACCCCTTCCCTTCCTTCAGCACACACCCTCCCCACACTCCCCGCCCTGCCCTTCTGCCAGGCACTGTCCCTCCCTCCCTCCCTCCCTCCCTCCCTCCCTCCTCCCTGCAGGCCCACACCTTTCCCACACTCCCCGCCCTGCCCCTCCGCCAGGCAGTGCCCCTCCCTCCTTCCTGGCGGTGGCCACTGTGACAGCAGCACCGTGAGGGCTGCACCGCTGCCCTCCCTCCCCCTCACTGGTGCCCCTGGTGGTGTGGCAGGTGGCTCTTGTCCTCCTCCTCACAGTGCCAGTACTCATTACAAGGGAATCATCATCTCAAACACCACCAATAATCAGAGTAATAGTGTCATCACAGAAAAAAAGTCATTGTTGTCATTATTTGTTAGTATTATTATTACTATTAACAGTGATATGGAGATGGTGATAATGATGGTGACCACAACAGCCATGGTGACGATGACACTAATAGTTATGACAGTAATAAGAACACTAACAATACTAATAAACATTTAAAAAATAAGAATACTTCTGATACTGCTACTGATGATGATGATGAAAATTGTAATACCTAGAACTGTAATAATGATAACACTACTACTAATAGCAATAATAATGATAGTAATAATAATAATAATAATAATAATAATAATAATAATAATAATAATAATAGTAATAATAATAATAATAATAATAATAATAATAATAATAATAATAATAATAATAATAATAATACTTCTACTGCTACTATCAACAACAACAACAACAACAACAACAACAACAACAACAACAATATGCGTTCCAGATGGGGGAGGTGGTGCCGGCCACCCCCCCTTGCGAGGAGTTCCTGGACCTGGCGTGGCCCGGCAGCGCGGCGCGGCGGGTGGTGGTGAGTCTGCCCTGGGCCTCCAGGGGCCGTCAGTTCATGCTACTGTGCTCAGGCCAGCGGGGCGCCTGCTACGCCAACACCAGGCTGTTTAAGGTGGTGTGTGAGGGACAGCCGGGGGAGTGTGTGCTGGGAGGAGATTACCAGACAGGTGAAGGGAGGGGAGGAGCCGCCCTGCTGCCCTGCCTTAGCCAGGGTGAGTACTGGCAATCAGGCAAGGCGGGGACTGTGTGGTGGTGGTGGTGGTGGTGGGATGACCCTGCCTTTGGTGCTCAGTTCAGCATCATCACCCGGGATGTACATAATGGTTGTGTTCGGCCTGGTGTCTTTGGCCAGGTGGTGCGGGGCCTGGAGGTGGTGCAGGAGGCAGCTCAGCACCATCCCATTACTGAGGTGACTGTGGTGCAGTGTGGCGTGGTGCTGTCACAGTAGTGCTGCACCACACCACTGCTAGTATTATTATTTTATCATTATTATTATTTTTTTAAAGAGGAAAAAAGCAAACGTACACACATGCACACACACAGACATACATATAGACAGACAGACAGACAGACACACACACAAAGTTCAGCGTGCATGTCGTGGTGCTGGCAGTGTGTTGTGATGGTGGCGGTTGTTGGTGTAAATACTGGCGGCAGGACACACCACTTGACACATTGGTCCTTCACTAACAACACAAATAAAGTTTTCATCAGCAAACACTTCTGTCACCAGTGTTCACATTACTGGTCCACACTGTTTCATCTTGCTTCTCCTCAATAACATTATTGTACAAACACAAATCTTGCCTCTTACTTTCCTTCAAGTGGAAGTGAAAGCCTGTGCTGCACCCACAATTCACAATTACACTAGTGCTCCTCTTATTACCATTATTATTATTATTATTATTATTATTATTATTACTATTATTATTATTATTATTATTGTTGTTGTTATGCTCATCTTATTACAAATAGTTTCTTCATTATTATTATTATTATTATTATTATTATTATTATTATTATTATTATTACTATTATTATTTATTTATTTATATATTTTTTGCAGCTGTTGTTGTTGTTCTTGTTGTTGTTGTTGTTGTTAACAATCATTGTTTATATTTTTATTATATCCATTATAATTATTATCAGTATTATCATTTTATTTTGATTATAAATAATAATAATAATAAAAATAATAATAATAATGATAATAATAATAATAATAATAATAATAATAATAATAATAATAATAATAATAATAATAATAATAATAATAATAATAATTATTATTATTATTATTATTATTATTATTATTATTATTATTATTATTATTGTTATTATCATTATTATTATTATATTTTCATCATCATCATCATCATCATCATCATCATCATCATCATCATCATCATCATTGTTGTTGTTATTAATATGATCGTTATTGTTTTCGTTATTATTATTATTATTATTATTATTATTATGGTTAACATTATTATTATTATTATTATTATTATTATTATTATTATTATTGTTGTTGTTGTTATTATTATTATTATTATTATTATTTATTATTATTATTCTTCTTATTATTATTATTACTATTAACATTGTTTTTATTTTCATTAGTCATTATAATTATTATTATTATTACTATAATCATCAATTTCTTTATTTTCATCAATATATATAAAAAAAAAAAAATGGCACATCAAAAAGATGTAAAGACGACTTTTTAAGTTTGGTTTAGTCAGCGTCAGTCTTTGCCGTTCTCTTCGAAGACTGCTTAGAGGAAGGGGTAAACTATACCAATGTTACTGCGGGACGCACTACGCTCAAAACTGTCATGCTTGATTGATTGATTGACTGATACAATTATTGTTGCATTAATAATGAAATACAACAAAGGACGGACCTTGCCACCCCCCTCCTGGGCAAAGACTTAAGGGTAGAGTATCAAAAATTTAAAAATATAGTATACATTACAAGAATAAGTAAATAAATACAGATATTGCACACCTTATTGCATAAATATCCTACAGTCTGGGAGCAAACGTAGGATATTTCTTGAGTGTATCCCTGAGAGTGGCTGAGTCTAAGAAATGGTCAATGAGGCTATACAAGTCATGTTGACCTTGCAGCCTAAATTTAGCAATGAGAGGACATTCCGTGACATAATGACGCAGAGTGTGTCCTCTTGGTGCAGCACACAGCACACAGCACACGCCAAGAGAAGCACTGACTTCCCAAAAGTATTTAAAGCCTAATCTGAGCCTCACTGCCACCTTATCATGTGATGCAGTGTGTCTCCCATAGGTGTAAGCAGAGCTCTGGCAGACGCATGTGTCTCCCAAACATAGTGAAGACTATTGCCACTGCCCCTATGGCAACAAAGCTCCAACTGATCACTAATGCTACTATGTACAAAGTCCTTAATGCTACTCTTTACATAGCCCACAGTGTACTCAGCGCCAGGGTCCACTGTGTCGTCCTGAAGGGTACATTGAGCAAGGCGGTCTGCCTCTTCATTAAGTGGGATACCCACATGAGAGGGTATCCAGGTGAAGTGAACCGTGGCACCACCACCTTCTAGGGTGTGGATGAGATCAAGGCATTTATTAAGTAGATCACAGTCCATGGGGGAGGTAGATTGGAGAGCATACAGTGCAGCCTGACTGTCAACAAAGAAGAATACATCCTTACGGAGAGGCGCCACAATATGGAGCGCCTCCAGAACAGCACACAGTTCTGCCCTAGTGGACGACATGTGTGCAAGGAGCCACCTGGAAACCTCAGTGTCAGTGTGGTGATTGGCAGAAATGTAGTCGCGGATGAACAGCCCACATCCGGACCTGCTGCCATAGACTGAACCATCACAATAAACATGAATAGCCTGAACGTGGGGTCTACTTGGACAATTTAGTCATGAACATATCTTGCAGCACATGAGGGGGCCAGTCCCTCTTGGGCTGATGCAGTGAGTGAATATCAACACTGACACGGTGAGGGTTCCAAACGGGTTGGAGCGGTGACACAACAACGTTAATACAAGCCTCGGCTATATCTACACTTGTAAGAACTCCCAAGATCTTCCTGAGGTATGGAGTTGTAGGAGTCCGAGGATCACGATACAGGGGGTCAGTGATCCCTTCAGAGAGTCGGAGCCCGTGCATAGCATCCGACCAACAGTACGACAAGTAATTTTCTGTATCCTACACATAATACTCGGCAGGTGCAGTTCAGCTATGAGGACCTCCATCCGAGCAGTCCTGGGGCATCCCAAATTATTCTCATGGCTTCATTCTGAACAAGCTCCAGGGGACAGAGCTGGGTGGCACTAAACTGCATTAAAATAGGGGCTGCATAGTCAATGAGGGACCGTACAACAGATATATAGAATATCCTTAGGAATGGAATGCCAGCCCCCAGGCCCCTGTTTGCTAGCAGCCAAAGTCGTGCTAGCCGTGGCAGACAGAGGTCTCGAAATAGTGTACAACGTGGAGTGACTTCCTGAAACTCAGCTGTACACCCAGGTACTTATGTGTATGAACTCTAGGGATGGGAACATTATTTACAGTGAGCGGACGAGAGACCTTCCCTTTGGCTTGAAATTTGGTTTTACATTAATTAATTACAAGTCCCATTTGAACACACAATGCTGCTAGTTGTGACAGAGCTAACTGGAGAGTCCTGGGTGGAGTATGTCGTCAGCATAGATGAGGACCTGGGTGCCCTGTGGGAAGGAACAACACGCAATTTTGTCCATTAAAACGTTGAAAAGCATTGGACTAAGGACTCCACCCTGTGGTGTTCCAAGCTCAAAGACTTCCTCAGAGGAGACTGCACCATGAAACCAAACCTGTGCTGTTATGTTGTACAAATAGTCCCTGATCCATCCTAATAATCTACCTTTGACACCTTTGAAAATGAGTTCCTCCAAAATAACATCTTTGTTGGCCCTGTCGAAGGCACCCTTGAGATCAACGAAAGCTCTGCAGGTAGCATCCTTATTTATCAGGCACTCAACAAAACAATGACCTGTGGAATGACCTTTTAGGAAGCCATGTACATTGCCAGAGAGTACATGGCCCACCTTATATATAAGCCTGTTCAATATTACCTGTTCCATCATCTTACACAGACAGCTGGTGAGAGAAATGGGGCGAAAGGTGCCATCACCTTTGGGGATTGGGATGATAATGGCTGTTTTCCAGGAATGGAGAAGCTTGCCAGCAGTGAGAGACATGTTAAATAGGTCTAAGACAGGGTTGTCTACCTTTACCTCCAGGAGGGCATTGAGGATGTCATAGGTGATGCCATCCTTGCCAGGAGCTGTTGACTTGCCCAATTTAACTGCTGAGAGAAGTTCATCATGTGTGATAGGCACACAGGTGTCATCTGGCAGAGAAACACTGTGGCGAATCAACTTCATCCTTTGTGATCTTTGCCGGTCAAGCGCCTCCTGGTGTTCCACAGGAAGACCAGAGAAGGATGAGCCTTCCTTCCACTGCAGGACGAGCTCTTGTGCCCTGCCGGCAGGATCAGGGTCACACACCTGCCGCCTGGGCTTGCCCCGGACACTGTTAAAGTGGTGCCACACCTCCCGGAGGGACCGGGTCCTGCGCACCCGGTCCAGGAAGGAGACCAGTACTTCTTTCTTTCCTACTGCCTCAGATCCATGAGGTGTCGAGCCACAGTAACCATAGCATCCCGTGACTCTGTGTCTGCTGTGTTAAGCTGCCAACGTCTCTGGTAGGCAGCGAGCGTCTGTTGGCAGTTCAGGATCACAGGGTTGGTAGCGTAAGCCTGTGTAATGAAATACCCTGGAGATGGTGATGAGTGCGTGTGGTTCATGCGAGGAGAATGTGGCGAACAGGCAAAGGGCTGTGGCATGCAAGAGATGCATGGCCTGGTTCCATGTAGCCTGTGTGGGCATGAGGGAGGCCAACATGAAGGCGCTGGGGTTTAAGCTTTTGGTGTTCCCATGCAGGGAATGCCTGAGCAAGAGCCTCAATGAGTGGAGGAGCCAGGTTAAGGAAAAAGAAGAGAGAGTGAAGCAGAGCACCCAGACAGAAAACCTGATGAAAGAGGCAGAAACACAGACGACGAAGACTGAAGAGAGAAAAGACCAGCAAGAAGTGGTGGAAGTGGCCAGAACAGACAGACGCCCAAGGAAGAAGAGAATGGTAGTCAAGAAAGCCCCAGTACGTGTCACTGGAGGTAAGGAAGACTCCTGACTTTGTGAGAAGGGAAATTGAGTGCACCAGTATGGGAAGTGCTAAGATCCAAGACGTCAAGAGGAAAAGTCAAGGAAGAAGTGCAAGAAATGGAAGAGAGAAGCCTGCTAGTGATTCAAGGAGAAGGCAACAACTTAGTAGAGGCAGGTGCTGAAGACACAGTAAAGGAAGTGATAGAAGCAGTGAGGGCAGCAGAAGAAAAGATGATGTGTGTGGCCGTGGTGGGGGTCCTGCGGCGCCCACGGGAAGTTGTGCAGTACGAGAAGGTCAGAAGAGAAATGAACTGCAAGATATGCATGGAACTCATGAAGGTCATGATGGAATGGATGGCAGAAAAGAAGGGCAACGTGAGCTTCCTAGACATGGATGGGATCCTCGACCAGGACAAATTCTACGGGAGAGACGGAGTCCACCTCAACCACAACGGGAATGAGAGTCTAGGACGTCAACTGGCCGAGTGGATGAGGGCGAGGCAGGTGTGTTGTGTGGACGAGGCATGACGAGGAGGACCCACTGATGTCAGTGAACATGGAAGAGAAGAGACTAACCAGGTGAGTAAATATGTGAAGATTGGCTGCATGAATGTGAGAGGATGGGGTGTGGGCAAGTTTGAGGATGTATGCAAGGAGCTCAGGGAGTGGAGGTTCGACTTAGTCGGGCTCACTGAGACTCACCTGAGAGATGATGTACGAATGGAGGGATGGGAGTATGTTATGACTGGAAAGGGACGTAAGACACAGGAAACACTGGGAGGCGGCGTAGCCCTACTCTACAAGAAAGAAAGGGGACTGAAAGTAGAGGAGATTGATGTGGGAGAGTGTACAAGTAGTGAGGATGTGCTTCCAGTCAGAGTGGAATGCATGGATGGTCGTGGCAGACCAGAGAAGGTGGTACTGGTGGTAGCGTACATGACTGTCATGGGTGAAAGAGCAGAGAGGGAAAAAAGGAGGAAGTATGACATACTTAAGAAAGTTGTGAGAGAGCATGGAGAGGAGAGAGCGCTAGTTATGGGTGACATGAATGCACATGTGGGAATACTGGGGGAACAGGTGAACAGGAATGGTGAAATGCTTGGAGAGTTTGTTGATGAACTGGAGCTGGAAAATCTGAATGTTACTTTGGCTGAGGGGAGTGTGACTTGGAGTGCAAGAGAGCAGGAATCGGCAATTAACTACGTGTTGATGAATGGAAGATTGCGTGAAATTGTGTCACACATGTGGATAGATGAGGATGGTTTGGTTGATATTGTGTCTGATCACTACATGCTGGTTGTGGAGTGCTTGATGCAGGGTGGGAATGAAGTGAAAGTGGCAAGTAAGAAAAAAAGGGTATCCGGTCATTTCTCCCACATGCCATTTCGCCACTCTATGGAGTCAATTCGCCCACAGGTCATTTCGCCCACACTGTGGAGTCATTTCGTCCACACTGTTAAATCATTTCGCCCACATTGTTAAGTCATTTCGCCCACACCAAAATTTAATATTGTTATTGTTTCTTCTTGATTTAAGATGAGGAGGCTATGGTTGTGGAGATAATAGACATACCGGTGTTGGTGTTCGCAATATATATATATATATATATATATATATATATATATATATATATATATATATATATATATATATATATATATATATATATATATATATATATATATATATATATATATAGACGTATTGTCTGTTTGTGGATGTGTGTAGCCACGTTGTTCTTCGCCCCAAGGCAATCAACCTTGGCAAATGAGGTACCAAAACAAAGCTCATAACCTGACGAATGTCTTTGTCATATTTTTTTCCGCAGAGAGAGAGAGAGAGAGAGAGAGAGAGAGAGTGTGTGTGTGTGTGTGTGTGTGTTCATGGTTCATTGGTTTGGTTAATTTACCTGACTGGTTTGGTGGTTCATTACCTATGTTTTGTAATTGGCCATGATCATAGAATTAAAACAGTTCCTGGCAAGATGGTAGACTGCACAGACGAGTGCATTCAGTGTCTCGTACCTGTAAGGGCAAGGCAAGAAGGTCTACAGTGCGACATGTGTGGGAGGTGGCAACACAGGAAATGTAATATTGGCATATCTCGTGCTGATTACTGGACAGCTGTGAAATCCGGTGTTTCCATTGACTGGAATTATAATACTTGCACCTACACTGACGAACCAACGTCCCGTCCAGTGGACGACCCAGCCACCCCTGCAATGGAACACGAACCACACATCCCTGCAGTTGAACAAGTCTTCAGTTGATGACCCACCTGACTTGCCAATGGAACTAGAGGAATCACTTGACAACCCAGCCATACAAAATAATGAACTGCAGCCAGAAAGTGAAATTACATTCCAGCTCTTTGAGAAGGGCACACAGCGTGGTAGAGACAAGCTCATTGACAGTCATGGGTACACTTACAACAAAAATATGCAGCGATCGAATGTAACTTACTGGCTGTGTACTGTCCGTCCTAAAAGAAACCCATGCAAGGCACTAGTAACACAGAGAACTGGAAAATTTGTAAAGAACAACGTGATGCACAACCATTCACCATCAACTGGCTCTGATATCGCCCCTAAAGTAACATTACAGGTAAAGAAACTGGCAGCACAAGATCTATTTAAGCCAGCGTCTGCTATAGTGTTCTGCTAATGTTCTGCTAAAAGAGATGGGAAATGCGCCATGCCCTAGTTTGCCTAAGCCAGAGCACTTGGCAAGAATAGCAAACAGACAAAGACAAATTTTAAGACCGACAGAACCAAAAAACATGAAATTTGAACTAGATGTAAATCACATTCCTGACGACTTTCTTATAGGTGATGTATCAGTTCGTGAAGGCCGCCATTTGATCTTCACAACAAGTAAACAAATAAAACATCTAACGAAGGCAAAGTCATGGTACATTGATAGCACGTTCAAGCTATGCAGGCACCCTTTTACACAGTTGATGACAGTCAACGCTTTTGTGAGGATAGAGGACCTTGCAAAACAAGTCCCCTTACTATTTGTCATTATGTCTGGGAGAAAAAGAGTGACTACCGAAAAGTTTTCCACGAAGTTTTAACTAGACTATCAAATGAGCCTTCTGTTCAACACACAACAATCGACTATGAGAAAGCAATGCCTGAGGTTTTGCCCAACGGCAAGGTCAAGGGATGCCTATACCATTGGACACAAGCTTTATGGAGAAAGGTTAGTCAATTTAGCTAATTGCCTACAGCTTTTTTTTTTATATATTCCTGTTGAATAGCAGTTTTTAAACAAATGTATCACTGCCTTTCTGTCGACGACCCTAAGTGTCTTGACACCCCCCTCAACTTTTTCTTCATTAACTTCTGCAATATTCGCGGTCTATGATCTAATTTTCAATCTGTAGAACACCATCTCTCCTCTTCTAAACCTCATCTTCTTTTCCTCACTGAAACTCAGGTGTCTGAGGCAACTGACAGTAGCCCCTTTTCTGTTCCCTCCTACTTTCTCTATCCTCATTTTCGATCCAAAGCTGAATGCAGCGTTTATGTACGCAATGACTTAACCTGCTCTCGTGCCCACGCTCTTGAATCTTCCGAGTTTTCCACTATCTGGCTACGACTATAGAGTCACTCTCATACAAAATTTATCTGTGCTGTATACCTCTCACCTAACTCCTCTGACTATAAAAATTTCTTTGACTACTTAACTTCCAAAGTGGAGCACATTCTGACCCTCTTCCCTTTTGCAGAGATCTCCATTCTTGGAGACTTCAATATTCACCACCAGCTTTGGCTTTCCTCTCCCTTCACTGACCATCCTGGTAAACTAGCCTACAATTTTGCTATTCTCCATGACCTAGAGCAATTGGTGCAACACCCTACTCGTATTCCTGACCGTCTTGGAGATACGTCCAACGTTCTTGACCTTTTCCTGACCTCTAATCCTTCTGCTTATGCTGTCATCCTTTCTTCTCCATTGGGCTCCTCTGATCACAATCTCATATCTGTATCTTGTCCTATCGCTCCAATCCCTCCTCAGGATCCCACTAAGCGAAGGTGCCTCTGGCGTTTTGCCGCTGTTAGTTGGGGGGACCTGAGGAGGTATTTTGCTGATTTTCCTTGGAATGACTACTGCTTCCGTGTCAGAGACCCGTCTTTGTGTGCTGAGCGCATTACAGAGGTGATAGTGTCTGGCATGGAGGCGTACATTCCTCACTCTTTTTCTTGCCCTAAACCTTCTAAACCTTGGTTTAACACAGCTTGTTCTCGTGCTATACATGATGGAGAGGTGGCCCAGAAAAGGTACTTAAGCCTTCCATCACCAGAATTTCATGCACTTTATATTTCTGCCTGAAACCATGCCAAATCTGTTCTCCAACTAGCCAAAAAGTCCTTCATTAACAGAAAGTATCAAAACCTTTCAAGATCTAACTCCCCTCATGACTTCTGGCATCTTGCCAAAAATATCTCCAATAACTGCTTCTTCTTCTTTCCCTCCTCTATTTCAACCAGATGGCACCACTGTCATCACATCTATTTCTAAAGTTGAACTCTTCGCTCAAACCTTTGCTAAAAACTCTACCTTGGACGATTCAGGGCTTGTTCCTCCCTCCCCTGTGTGTGTGTGTGTGTTCATGGTTCATTGGTTTGGTTAATTTACCTGACTACTTCATGCCACCTATTAAAATTCTTCGCAATGATGTTTTCCATGCCCTCACTGGTCTAAACCCTTGGAAGGTTTATGGACCTGATGGGGCCCCTCCTATTGTTCTCCGAAACTGTGCCTCCGTGCTTGCACTTTGCCTAGTCAAACTCTTTCAGCTCTGTCTGTCAACATCTACCTTTTCTTCTTGCTGGAAGTTTGCCTATATTCAACATTTTCCTGAAAAGGGTGACCGTTCTAATCCCTCAAACTACCGTCCTATTGCTTTAATTTCCTGCCTATCTAAAGTTTTTGGATCTATCCTCAACAGGAAGATTCTTAAACATCTATCACTTCACAACCTTCTATATGATCGCCAGTATGGGTTCCGTCAAGGCCACTCTACTGGTGATCTTCTGGCTTTCCTAACTGAGTGTTGGTCATCCTCTTTTAGAGATTTTGGTGAAACTTTTCCTGTTGCCTTGGACATATCAAAAGCTTTTGATAGAGTCTGGCACAAAGCTTTGATTTCTAAACTGCTCTCCTATGGCTTCTATCCTTCTCTCTGTAACTTCATCTCAAGTTTCCTTTCTGATCATTCTATTGCTGCTGTGGTAGACGGTCACTCACTGCTCTTCTCCTAAATCTATTAACAGTGGTGTACCTCAGGGTTCTGTCCTGTCACTCACTCTCTTCTTATTATTCATTAATGATCTTCTAAAGCAAACTCTCTTGCTTTAGTAGCCTGGAGTGGAGATTGATAGGGTTTTCAAGAATGTTTTCATGATTCTAGTGGTAGTTGTAATGTTGTTAACCCCTTGTTTGTCCAAGGCTTCATTTGTAAGTGTTTCATTCTTGGCCGTTACTTTTAGCAAGCTGTAGTGGAGGTCAGTGGGAGTTTGAAGTGTTGTCATAATTCAAGTGGTAGTTTGTTGGGGCTGCTACACTGTCAGTGAGAAAAGCACCCTTCAGAACCATGCTGATTGCCTCTCCTCCAATGACACCTCTGATGAGAGGACAAAGAACTTAATGTGAACCTCAGCCCCAATGTTTCTCCCTCGTGTGTGTGTGTGTGTGTGTGTGTGTGTGTGTGTGAGAGAGAGGAGACCTGCACCACCTTGATATCTGTCCTGTACTGCAGTGAAGTATAGAATGGGACTCCTTGTGTGTGCGTGTGTGTGTGCGTGACAAAAGGCTCTTGTTTGACATTAGTGTGTCCCAGTGAATTGTGGAATGCAGTTCTTTCTTTTCTGTCTGTGTTAGAGCACTCATGCTGCACACTATAAGTCCCAGGGCATTGTGCAATGAAACCACTTCTTCTTATAAGCATTGTCAGTTTCCTCACTACTCTTATTACACTGTTTCTCCTTCAGACTCCACAGACCAACTGGGAGACACACAACATCAGTGCCACTGCAAAGGGAGTGAAACCCAAGAGGAGGAAGAGGAGCATTCAAGAGACATCAGCCAGCCAGCAGTCCATTCAGGTGTGCCTTTCATTGCATCATCATTTGTCCATATTTTCCCTTCTGGGGTTGGACAGTCCATGAGTATCTCCCACTTGCAGCTGTAGACTATTTCTTCCTTTTTGTTGAGTGTTGTCACAGCTTCCTCCACACACCATCTCAAGGCCTTCCCAATAGTTTCCTTCCAAGTACTCTAATGCTCTTCTCAGTTTGTGGCCCTGATTTGTAAGTGCCAGGAAGACTATGGCGAAGGCAAGCCGCAAACCTTTCGCTGGACATGGAGTGGCGAACAGTAGCAAAAATACTGGCGGCATCTGATTCTTTGCACCAAAATACAGTGTGCTTGTTAACAGATTTACTCACTGCTCACTCATTCACTCATCTCTAAAGGAATGAAGAGTGTGCATTGAAGTAAGCATTGCAACTGGTGTGTGTGTGTGTGTGTGTGTGTGTGTGTGTGTGTGTGTGTGTGTGTGTGTGTGTGTGTGTCTGGTGATGGAGTTCAATATCAGGGTTTTGTCATCTTGAAAGATTTCATAAAAGTACTGAATCTGATCTGGAATTCATGTTGCAACAAAAACTCTCCCTCCTTTGCAACAGTTTCACAAGTGTATACAGGAAGTGAAGGATGAACATGAAGGTTTTAGGCCACAATGAACTGACAGCAATCAGGAATGGTGTCCAGCAAAAATGACACCCAGCAACACAGCAGTGAGTGTGCACACTGATACATCAGATCAGGGGTGAAGTGTTTGGATTATTTGCTAAAATGGCTTGCTTATACATGAATATCTTTCACACTGGAGGAGCTGGGGTCTGTATGTGTGTGTGTGTGTGTGCATGTTAGGGGTGTTTGGGTGTTGATAGGCTTGTTTGTATGTTTCCATCCATTTTAGTTGTTCTTTGCTTTCTTCCTCTCTCTGTCATTCATTTTATTTATTCATTATTAGTGTACAGTCTTTGCCTCAGTCACCTCTAATATTTATCCAGCCCTTCCTTGTCTCTATATATATAATCCTTCTTTGCCTGTATCACCTCTTGTGTCTAATATTTATGCAGCCCTTCATTGTCTCTATATATATCTAGTCCTTTGCCTCTATCACCTCTTCTGTCTAATATTTATCCAGTCCTTCACCTCCTGCCTTTAGTTAGCATACACTCCTCACCTCTTCTGCCATCTATATTCACCCAGTCCTTCCCTGCACACACCACAGGAGTCTAAATTAACACGGTTCCCAATATTCTTCCTTTTATTAACCCCTCACTGTATTTCCAGAGTGAATACTTCCCAGACCATCCAGTCATTTGCACTTTTTAGGACGTCTTTCGTGAACTCTTGCTTGAACAGAAAATGTTGCAAAATTTCTCACAGGAACTGACCAGGTTCCTCTCCTACGCATGAAGAGAGAGAGAGAGAGAGAGAGAGAGAGAGAGAGAGAGAGAGAGAGAGAGAGAGAGAGAGAGAGGAGGGGGGGAGAATATATTTTCTTTTATTTCTTTATCTTTTCTGTCTTTCTCTCTCCTCTATCTTCTTTCTTTTTTTTTCTTCTTCTTCTATAATCCTCATTCTTCTCTCATGTGCTCTTCCTTCTTTGTCTTCTCTCTCTCCTTATCTTTCTTTCCTCCTTATTATCATCTGTCTTATCCTCTTCCTCCTTTCTATCACTTCTGAAAAACAATGAAAATATAAATAATACATTTTGAACATAATAATAATATTAATAATTAATTCTCTCACAAACAGTGACATCTCTCTCTCTCTCTCTCTCTCTCTCTCTCTCTCTCTCTCTCTCTCTCTCTCTCTCTCTCTCTCTGGTGTGCATGCGTGTGTTGCAAGGATAGAATCTTAGAATGTTCCTATTAAGTGTTACTACTACTACTACTGTTGCTACTTGCAACTAGTACTTCCAACACCACCACTACTACTACTACTACTACTACTACTACTACTAATAATAATAATAATAATAATAATGATAATAATAATAATGCTGTGACCAGCCAGGAGGAGGAAGTGCCTGTGAAGAGAATAAAAAAATAATATACCAATGAATGGAAAATATTTATAATTTACCATTATTATTATTATTATTATTATTATTATTATTATTATTATTATTATTATTATTATTATTATCATTATTTAATTTATGTATATTTCTAGTCTTGTAACAAAAAAAAACTGAAATAATACCATTATTATTATTATTATTATTGCTATTATTATTATTATTATTATTATTATTATTATTATTTAATTTATGTATATTTTTAGTCTTGTAACAAAAAAAAAAACAAATAATAAAGGAAATAAAAAAGTTAACTTAACTTGTATTATTATCACAATATAAAAATATATATTATATATTTATTAATTTATTTACTGACCAATTTCTAGATATTATTTTTAGCTTATAATATTAATGTAATGCACTGGAAATACTTTCACTCACATTATTTCTCAATTTTTGCATCATTTAGGAGTGGATGGCAGGAATCAGTAATCAATGTTTGTGCCAAGTGACGGGCTGGCAACGGGAGAAACCAAAAGTGAAAATTCTATGATGAGTTAGAAGTACAGAACACAGGACAAAATTGATACAAGTTATGGAAAAGAGGTAGAACAAATAAGAAAGGAGGAACAGTGATGTTTTTAGTTAAGAAAAGGTTAACAGTAGTTGAAACAATGAGGCAATGGACTGGCAGAGGCATTAAACATTGGAGTGGAAAATATACAAGGCAGAAAGACAATTCATGGTGACTGATGTACTGCCCACAACCACTGCCTGGCCAAGTGAAGAATGTGAACACGAGTTTAAAACGAGTTTTAAACATGAGTTTAAAAAATATGATGTAAAAACTTCATTACCCCTCTGGGCTCTTACAGTGTCACTGCTTATGCTATTTTTGTTTACATCCCAGCAGGATTAGTCTCAGCACCAGTGTTGGCAGGTCCTGGCAAATATTAAGGTTTTTAAAAGTACAATAATGGGATCTAATAAGGATGTGAATAGTACATATGAGAGGGCTTCACTTCATATTCAGACCTTAAACCTGTTTATCTTTTTTTCTTTTCTTTTCTTTTTTTTTCAATGCACTGAGGTACATCTTATAAGCCCATGCATTTTATAAGCCATCAAATATGGTAATGATGCAATCAATGAAAACAGCAACACAGATGATGGAAATAACAAGAAATAACAGTGGAAGTATTGCAAACAGGCCACAACCAATAACTTGCCTTATCTGATGAACACGTGGACTATTTCATTCTGCCTAGCAAGGTTGCTGTTCACTCCCACCAGCACCGAGGTGCCCGGCACTGTGTATCTCAGAGAGACGAGGAATACAGGTCTTTAGAAAACTGCTACTGCTACTACCACTACTATTAATAATAATAATAATAATAATAATAATAATAATAATAATAATAATAATAATAATAATAATAATAATAATAATGGAGGTGTACAATATGCACTTTCAGCCTCTCTAATGGCACACAGGTTGAGTTATTGGTGACACACAGGTTAAGTTATTGGTGACACAGGTTGAGTTACTGGTGACACACAGGTTGAGTTACTGGTGACACACAGGTTAAGTTACTGGTGACACACATGTTGAGTTACTGGTGACACACAGGTTAAGCTATTGGTGACACACAGGTTGAGTTATTGGTGACACACAGGTTGAGTTACTGGTGACACACAGGTTAAACTACTGGTGACACAGGTTGAGTTACTGGTGTTTTTGAAGAGTGTTTTCATGACAATAATGATCTATCTTTATACCAGACAAGTCCCGCACACTCACACATTCACACTCTTAGCCCCATCAGCCCCTGGTGGAAAGTCTTGTGGACCACCCTACTACACCCCAGGAGCTTAGGCACACCACAGCTGGCCACACACATCCACAGCAAGGCCCCACAGCACTCACTGGTCCTGCTTGGTGACAAACTCGACAAGCACACTGCCTTCTTCCTCCCACCCCAGGCCTCTGCTCTGCCATGCTGCTGCTGCTGCTGCTGCTCCTCAACTCTGGTGGAAAGGTGTGCATCAGTTTAAGATGAAGGCTGGTCTGTTGTGATGGAGAGAGGAGATAAAGAACAGAAGCAGAAAAGAGGGAAAGAAAAGTAAAGATGAAGAGAGTCAGGTCAGGTTAGGTCAGGTCATATAAGGTGAACAATCAAATGGAACAAAGTTATCAATAAGGTGAAGGAGATATAATCATCATACAGTTATTGAGCATTACATTATTTTCAGCATGTAATGAAATGTGTGGTATGAACAGCCTCATTGACTTGTACATAAAGACAACCTGTACCACCATACATTGAGAGTTGGCCCTGAATTGCACTGCCTCCTCACCACTGTTACAACATTTGGTGAATTTTCAACTTCCCTACAAACTCAACATGACAGTCAAAACTGTGGTACATATTCATCAGTCTCAGCAAAAAATAAAATAAATTAGTTAATTAATTAAATTAAATTAAATTAAAGTAAATAAACAAATAGATAAATGAATAAAATAAATATATTAATTAATTAATTAATTAATTAATTAATTAAAAAGACATTGTTCTCAGTGAAGTACTATCTTTACCATCACATACTGTTCCTTCCTGAAATATTATTCTTTATCAAATTAACTATTATGGTAGGTTAAGTTTAGTTAGGTTAGGTTTAATTAGGTTAGGTTAGGTCAGATTAAGTTTAATTATGTTACATTAGATTTAGTTAGGTTAGGTTAGTTTGGATTTAGTTAGGTTAGGTTTTAATTAAGTTAGGTCAGGTCTAGTTGATGTTCTTTTTGATGAATTCCATCTTTGTGTGTGTGTGTGTGTGTGTGTGTGTGTGTGTGTGTGTGTGTGTGTGTGTGTGTGTGTGTGTGTGTGTGTGTGTGTGTGTGTGTGTGGGGGGCGTGGTATACAAGAAAAGTTACTTATGACAGAAATGGTTACTAGATTCACTCAGAACACATCAAATTCTACCAGAAAAATGTAGTCTAGTCCAAAAATGTTAAATGGGTGAAAAAATATAGATTTACCAAAAATATTTCTTTCTGATAAGTTTTGATGTGTTTTTTAATAATGTGGCATCACTTTCTGTTGCAAATCACTTTGTCATTTTTTATCCCCACTACTATAAGGATATAGTAATTTGCCACAAAAACTGACTAGAAACTCATCAAAATGCATCAAAACTTATCAGAAAGGAACAGTTTGGTGGTTGTAAACACCATTAGTTACCTTACCAACACCTCACAGTTTCCGCCACTCACTCATATGACGACTGATACATTCCTAATCTGACCAAGCCAAATCTAACCTACCTAACCTAACCCTCAGTGATGGTGTTACAATTAAGCAGCAACACATACATGGGGTTCAAAACACTCCAGCTCCAGCCAATGAGACGTCACGAAAGAAGAAGTGCATTTGGGATAATATTGAAATAAAGGTAGCGATCTTCTCCAAGGCTAATGCTTACTGTACCTGCAGTGTTATGTGATGTACTAGGCAAACTTACACATGCTATATAAAATAAAGAAATTGGGTGCCATGTGTCATGGACAAGCGGGCATTGATCTACCCCAATGAAGGTGTGTTTGTCCGTGCATGCATATGTCCATTGCACAAGTGCAAAATTAATCATGGTGATTGGTTCTTTTGTTTGGAAATGCAGCTACTGGCCAATTAAAAAGTACAGAATTAATTTAGCCAATCACAGCATCTTATTCCATCCTGTGGAGGGAGAAGCTGTTCAATTTGAAATATTTGAATTAGTCCAAAGAAAATCTGTGTCTGTCTGTCTTTTGGCGGTGGGCGGCACCTCAACCGTTTCCAGCACACCACTAGATTTTACGAAGATAAATAAGGTAAAGACTTCAAATTAATTTCTTAGCTCTGACAGTTAGATTAGTATACTTAGGTTAGTTAGGTTACATTAGTTTACGTTAGGTTAGGTTAGGTTAACTTGGTTTTGTCAGGTTAGGTTAGTTTGGTTAGATTAGGTTAGTTTCATTAGGTTGGGTTAGGTGGTGGTGGTGGTGGTGACAGCCGGCTGGCTGGCGGCCAGAGGCAAGGGGCAGCCAGGGTTTAATGCTGATGTGTCACTTATTTATGAGGACAGAACTATTTATTTCTGGTAAATTTTGGTCAGTTTTGTATTAATCTGTTTTTCGTTTTTACAGCAAAATTTTAGTTTCTGATAGGGGTCTGGGGGGATAAGCGATGAAAAAAACTAATGATTTGCAGGAAAAACAACATGCAGATTGATACAGAACAGGCCAAAGACTACCAGAAAAAAAAAGTTTCATCAGTAAACCAAGAGGCTAGCTTTATCTCAATAATCCCCAAAAAAACAAACATATATAAAAGTATTACTGGAATCATCGTTCTATATTTATTATTACCACAAACACTAATTACACTATGTAACAAAATTTCACTTTTGTCTTGTCCTTGACCCCAAATCATAATTTTCCAGCTATTTTCATCTAAACAAAATAGAAAAAAGTTATTTTGATCATAAAACTTTGCTTTTGTGGTTAGAACAATGAATTTACATTTTTGCCTTATTTCATTACAGCCTGGGTGACTATTGGTTTTCATGTCAGGGAAAGACCTCTGCAAAATCTCAATTGCTCATCTAATTGTTTTTGCAATGTTGCAAATAAATTAAAGC
This sequence comes from Scylla paramamosain, assembly GCF_035594125.1. Classification (NCBI taxonomy): domain Eukaryota; kingdom Metazoa; phylum Arthropoda; class Malacostraca; order Decapoda; family Portunidae; genus Scylla; species Scylla paramamosain. The sequence goes on along the minus strand of NC_087157.1, from coordinate 17,466,878 downwards.
AATGAAAGAAAGAATATAGTGTTCGAAAGATTTTTTATTTTAATAAGATCATTCTTGAACTGACCAGATCTAGCAAGAAATTTCTCATATTTAAAAGAATTTGCTTACATTTCAGAAATCTCAAATCTTCCAGAATGTTCTACCAGACACTTTTAGAAGTTTCTATAACATTTTAGAATATTCTATTCAATATAAACATTTCCAGAATATTCTAAAACTCTAGAATACAGTAGAAATATGTAGAAGTATCAAGAATTTTCAAGAATGATTCGGAGTATTCTAAAGTAGATTCAAGAATATTCTAGAAAGATTGAGAACATTCTGGAACACATTCTACAAAGACTAAGAATATTCTAGAGTACTGTTTGACAATATAGAAGTAGGAGCTTACAGACCACCAATCAGTTCTGCTTTGGCTGCCTGAGAAGACACATCGCGAGAGGTAAAATGGCATCAAGAGGCTGCAATCATTCTCCAAATGCATTCTGCTACATATGTGGTCAATTCATCAAGACAAAAGCAAACAAGTTCTCTGTGACACCATCTGGAAAAATGTGTGAAGCTTACAAAGCATATTTTGCTGTGCCAGTTGGGGACCAAGACAAGACCTGAGCATTTCATTTTGCTTGTGAGCCCTGTAAGAGAACACTAAAAAGTAAAATAGTTGTTAGTAAAATCCAATTAAGAATAAAAATAAAATAAGTTTAACAGAAGTTTTTCTTTTTTTACAGAATGGTATAGAGGGGAAAACAGAGCCATGAAATTTGCTATTCCTAGAATATGATGTGAACCTACTGATCACTCAACTGACTGATTTTTCTGCAAAAGGTTTTATTTCCTCCACTGCACATCAAACTGGGTCTCATGAAACAGTTTGTTACAGCTCTTGACAAGGAGTCTGCTGCCTTCAAATATATTCAAGACTTCTTTCCTAAGCTTTCAGAGGCAAAGGTGAAAGCTGGCATCTTCATTGGACCACAAGGAAGGAAAATTATGGAGTGCTCAAAATTTCTACAGAAGCTCACAGAAAAGGAGAAAAAAGCTTGGGAGTGTTTCATTGCTGTAGTACAGGGCTTTCTTGACAACACCAAGGCTGATAACTATATGAAACTGGTTGAAGTGGTTTAGTCAAAAGCTATGGTGAGATGGGCTGCAGAATGTCCTTGAAGGTCCATATCCTAAATGCTCACATTGACAACTTCAAGGAGAATATGGGAGCATATTCAGAGGAACAAGGGGAGCGCTTCCACCAAGATATAATGAACTTTGAACACAGATATCTGGAATCCTTCGACGAAAACATGATGGGAGATTACATTTGGGGGCTTATACATCAAAGTGATTTGTTGTATTTACGCAAATCAAGAAAACTTCACTTTTAATCCGAAAAAAAACTTGTTTCAGAAGTTTTAAAATAAATTTCTGTCATTCGATTTTTTTTTTTTTTCCTTAAAATGGTGAAAACGGTGAAATTTAGCTATTATGGGGCAAAAATCATTGTAAAAGCCACAAAAGCAGTTTGACAAAAAATAATGGACATTTTCTATTGTTTAGCAATTAAGAGTTGGAAAAGAACACTTGCTTGTCAAAGACAAAAATCGTGTTACATAGTGTTATGAGAAAGTCATCCTAGGTGTGCCACGCGTCCAGGCACGCTGGAGTGAGCCTAGCCTGGCCTGGCCGCGGCTCTTCTTCACCCGTAAAGGAAATACACAAAAAAATTGGGAATATTGAAATTACACACAACGTATACATAAAGAACACAGCATTCCACAAAAAAAAAAAAAAAAACATGAATTAAACAGAAAACACAAAAAAAATAAACAAATAATTAAAAAAATCCTCCAGGTCCGACCATCACCCCAAACAGCTGATCCCTGTCATCTCACCTTTTTGCTTGTATCTCCGTTATTATCTCCTCCGCTGCTCTCTCCCGCTCAGCACTTAGGTGAGGAAGTCAGTAAGGCGCGATGGTGGGATGGAGGCCCACGGCACAGCGCGTCAGCAGTGAGGGCAAAAATGTGAAGCACAGTGCCGGATCGCTCGCTGGAAGGAAGGTTCGGAGACTCATCTCGTCTTACACAGGGACTGTTTTTAATAATTTATATATATATATATATATATATATATATATATATATATATATATATATATATATATATATATATATATATATATATATATATATATATATATATATATATATATATATATATATATATATATATATATATATATATATATATATATATATATATATATATATATATATATTTATTTATTTATTTATTTATTTATTAGTTTAAAAATGTATCTGGTTAGTGTTTTTGGTTTCGTTGCGTATTTGGTATATATTTCTTCATTTCGGCTTCTCTGAATGTGTATTTTCAAATGTCAACAGTTATTGTATCATCTATCGAAAGATGAAATGATGTTAATAATAATGATGATAATAATAATAATAGTAATAATAATAATAATAATAATAATAATAATAATAATGATAATAATAATAATAATAATAATAATAATAATAACAATAATAATAATGATAATAATAATAATAATAATAATAATAATATAGTAGTAGTAGTAGTAGTATAGTAGTAATAGTATAGTAGTAGTAGTAGTAGTAGTCGTAGTAGTAGTAGTAGTAGTAGTAGTAGTAGTAGTAGTAGTAGTAGTAATAATAATAATAATAATAATAATAATAATAATAATAATAATAATAATAAATGATTGTCTGTTTGCCTGAGCGCGTGTCCAAAAGGCAGGAGGCGCGACGCGCGGTTTGTCAAAGTTTCGAAACGGCGGAGCAAATCAGCAAGTGTTGCTGCTGTGGCTGGGAGGCCAGGCGAGGCGAGGCAGGTGCCGGCTGTGTGTGTGTGTGTGTGTGGTCCTCATCTTCGCCTTCCTCTTTTTGTAGCCTTTGCTAGTGTCTTTATTATCTACTTATGATGTTGGACCACAGTAACGAAAGTTACCGAGTGTCTGAAATAAATTCTGTCAAAGTGAGGTCCCACTTTATCAGTCTGTTGGAGTCATTCCCGAAAGCAATGTAGCACGGCCTCTGAAACTTCCTTATGTGCCCTCTCCTTCCTTCTCCCTCCATTCTCCTTTCCCTACTCTCTTCTTCGGTCTCTTGTCATACTTCTTTTGTTATTTATTTATTTATTTATTTATTTATGTATTCATTTATTCACTTTTTATCACGTTAATCTTTCTTATTTTATTATCGGTCCTTTCTTCTTCACCACTACCACCACCACCACCTCCACTATCACCATCACCACCACCACCACATCCACGATAGCATACCACACTCACACCACCACCTCCACTATCCCATCACTACCACCTCAACCACCATCACCACTACCTCAACCTCCACCACCACCACCCCGAACATCATCACCACTCCCCATAACATGCCATGTCTATTAAAAAAAAAAAAAGTCATACTAGCCACAGAAAATGTCATGTCAGCACCAAAAAATTTCACTCAGAATATGTCATGTTAGCAAAAATAAAATAAAATAAAAAAAAAATTCTCAGAAATTAAGAAAAATGGGTACGGAAAATAGAAATAACAGCAATGCAACGGTAACTTTTTATTGTGTGTTTTAACAAGACAAAACTTGAGAGCAAATTCCAATCATGTGCTTAATGACACGCAATATTTTTTTTTTTCCCTTTTCTATTTTATCTTCTTTATGAGCTTTGTGACAAAAGATATGAAAAAAGTAGCACATGGGTGTTGTTCTCTCTCTCTCTCTCTCTCTCTCTCTCTCTCTCTCTCTCTCTCTCTCTCTCTCTCTCTCTCTCTCTCTCTACTTATCACAACGCATCCCATGTCACTCTTACCTCCTCCACACACTGTTTCCCGGAGCCTTCAGGTTTTTTGAGGGGAGGCAACACCACAGGGAAGAGGCACATTCTACTAATGAGGCGAGCGAGGCCGCACGCTGTCTTCAGGAGGTATGTTACTGTAGAAGGGTTCCTCTGAGTCCTGTACAGGCTGCGACACCGTCACCCGGCGTGCTGTGAGATCAGGCAGAATTTCGTAATAGATTTCCTGGTGTTCGTCTGGAATGAGTCCCTGTCCGGTGGTGAACGGCGGGTTGCGGTTGGGGACGGCTGGCTGAGACTGGAAACTCACCTCATATGCTGCAAGGAGTTATGCTGACTGAGTACAATGAGAGACAAAAGCAGAAAGAAATGACTGAAGAATGGGATGAAATGAAGGCGCGCGCGCACACACACACACACACACGCAACTCATGTAATGTTACAGAATTCCTCTTCCGACGGACCACCACTAGCGCCACTACCACCATCACCACCACCACCACCACCAGCCCTGCTGCTGACGCCGCTATGATTACAGTGTCCCGTGTGGATTCAAGACGAGAGGGCGTTCTGGAGGTCAAGATAGTGGAGGATGTTGTGTTAGTAAAGTAAGACCGCGGGCACGTGTCCAGCAGTGTGTCACGCAAGGTTCGTACAATGAAGGTGATGTTGCAGCGTCGAGGCTGGTATTTCTCTGTCCACCTGAAAGGGCCGTAAGCCACCACCCTCAGGTTGGTGGCCCTTCTCATGGCTTTACTGGTCCTGCACCACTTTCGGCATAAATCAGTTTTAAAGCTGAAGTAAATCTCTTCCATGGTAATCCATGTCTGCACATTGAATTGCATCCACGTGCCATCGCGCGGATAGCAATCCTTAGCGGCGAACCAAGCTGATTGGTTAGTACCGTCACTTTCCTGCACATAAAGACGGACGCCCTCAAAGTCACTTTCAGGCTTCACAAATAGATTAATGAAGCCTGAATCGCCTTCAATTTCCACGGTCTTGATAACTTGTGCTTGTCCTTCCTTCACTACTGTGTCGGCATTACAGTCCAGGGTCAGGGTGGGGCTTGTTGCGCCTCCAGAACTGAGCGCCACAATCAGTAGCAGCAGCGGCAGCGGTAAGACACTCCCCATGACAGTGTGTGTGTGTGTGTGTTTGAGGGAGGAAGTCAAAAGGGCGTGACAGGAAGCAAAGACATCCTATGAGTGTCGCCACGGTTATTCCTTGGAGAGACAAGACAGAACGGCTCAAGGCTTCTCCCCGCCAGCCTCTCCCTGCCTCAGCATGCTGGCGGCACACGGGGGGACTCGCGGCTCCATATAGAAAACGAGAAGAGGGAAATGTTATTGTAAGGAATGAACAGAGAGAGAAGCAAACACCAGAGATACCACAGTGATTTACTGAGGGCAGATGTGGGAGTATGGCCACTTGGGGAGGGGGAGGGGAAGGACATTGTGAGTATATCTTGTGGAGAGGATGAGCGGAAGGGTGTTGTCCGAGTGGGGCCTGTGGAGGAGGGGGAGAAGAGGGGAGGTATTGTCTTACGCGCTGTCAATCCACTATGGCAAGTTGCCTTTATTACCCACTTTTGTTGCAGGGTCACAGTGATGAAAATTAGCAGAGTGTGTGGAATCAGGTCTCAAAGTGTGGTCCCAGTTCATCAGTTTGTTAGTCATTCCCGAAGACAATATAGCACGACCTCTGAAACCCGTAGTAGTACAGGTGACAGGTGTCGCTACTGAGTAATTACATGGCCCAGGAGTTGCAGAATGTTTACTGCTGGTGACTGTATACCTCCTTATGTCCCCTCTCCTTCCCTCTCCTTCCACTCTCCTTTCCCCTACTCCCTCCTGCCCTCCCTTCTCACGCTTCCTTTGTTATATATTAATTTATTAATTTTCTATCACGCTAATCTTTCCTATTCTATTCCTGGTCCTTTCTTTTCTTCCTCCCTCACCATCGCAGCATTTTGTATGTAGGTAATACTTTATTTTGTGGCATTATGATAAAGCTGAAATCTTCATTACTAGCATCAGCACCATCACTACTGACATCAGTATCATTAAGAGTGTCATAAGAACATAAGAACATAAGAAATAAGGGAAGCTGCAAGAAGCGACCAGGCTTACACGTGGCAGTCCCTGTATGAAACACACCTACCTATTTCCATCTGTTATCCCCATCCATAAACTTGTCTAATCTTCTCTTAGAGCTCTCTAGTGTCCTAGCACTAACTACATGATTACTGAGTCCGTTCCACTCATCTACCACTCTATTTGAGAACCAATTTTTTCCTATCTCCTTCCTAAACCTAAATTTTTCAAGCTTGAACCCATTATTTCTTGTTCTACCCTGGTTGCTGATCCTAAGAATTTTGCTTACATCTCCCTTGTTATAACCCTTATACCACTTAAAGACTTCTATCAGGTCCCCTCTTAACCTACGTCTCTCTAGAGAATGTAAATTTAACCGCTTCAACCTCGCCTCGTAAGGAATACTCCTCATCCCCTGTATAGTCATTCTCCTCTGTACTGATTCTAATAGACCTATATCTTTCCTGTAATGTGGGGACCAGAACTGCACAGCGTAGTCTAGATGAGATCTGACCAGCGCCAAGTATAACTTTAATATTACTTCCGGCCATCTACTTTTAACACTCCTAAAAATGAATCCTAGTACCCTATTTGCCTTGTTTCTGGCTTCTATGCATTGTTTCCCTAGACGGAGTTCAGAGCTAACTATAACTCCTAAATCTTTCTCGTACCCTGTACCTACCAGAGTTTGGGTGTTTAATGCGCAGCTGTGTTGGCTGAACTGACATACAGCTGCGAGTCGTGGCTGACAAACAGCTGTGTGCCACTGTGGAGTCGTCAGTGGGAGTAAGGCAAGGCTCGCCATCCAGCTGTCTAATGTTTGTGATTTACATTAACCAGATGATTCGTATGGTGAAGGAACAAATAGCAACTGATGGCTTCTTGGGTGCACTGCGCGCGCTCCTATTGGTGGGCGATACGGTAATTCTTGCAGCATCTCAGGATATGTGTATCAGGAAACTCAGAGTTGTCATCAATTATTGCAATGATTATGGAATTGTTCTTAACGAGAACAAAACTAATTTTTTTTTGGTTATAAATAGCACTCACTGTGATAAAGTTCCATTAAAGATCGAGGGACACGTTATTAAGTACTGTGACAGATACAAGTATTTAGGAGCCTGGTTTACCGACAGTGGTTGTATGAAGGACGTGATGTCACTACACGAGGCAAAGTGTCAGTCAGTCGTCAACAAATTTTCTATATTTTGTGCCTCGAACCCTGATATGCCTTACTGTTATAAACGACGTGTGTTTGACGCAGCTGTGTTGGCTAAACTGACATACAGCTGCGAGTCGTGGCTGACAAACAGCTGTGTCACTCACCAGTCAGTACAATAAACTTATGATGTCTCTTGGGCGTGAGAAGTAACACAAGCTCAAACTTACGTCATGCTGAATCGGGAATTAAGCCAGTTTACCATACTGTCTGTGTCCGACGGAAACGTTTCTTGGAGAGGAAACTGACTCTACTCGACAGAAATTAACCATTTCATGTTGTATTTAGTTTATGCAGAGAAGTTAACACCCCTGGTTATAAGTTCATCCAGAGTGCCATACAGTATGACAATCACATAAATCCTCTTGACAGAATAATTAATTTAATTACCAATAAGCCAGAAGACGCAACAAAGTATCACACATATAAAACAATATTGAATTCTAGTCTTGGTGTCCATAATATTTATTCAGATTACATATATATATCCCTAATTTTACACGTATGGCGTTTACTAGAATTCGACTGATGTTTCATGACTTAAAGATCGAGACCGGCCGTTGGAGTCGCATCCCGCGGGACTTGCGCGTGTGTTCATGTGACGGGCAGGCAACACAGACTGACCAACATGTACTGCTGGAGTGCGTACTGACGAGACAGGTCAGGCAAAAATATATGGTAAGCAAACAAAATTTAGGTGAGTTATTTAATGAAACAGAAGACGTAAATGTTTTGTGTAGGTACGTGTATGAAGTGTTGAATAGTTATACGACCTAAAAAGAAAACAATACTTAATTAGAGCTACCTATTGTATTAATATTGGTCAAATTGTGTTAGACGTTATGTTGAGTTCTGTATCTATGTTAGTTACAGTAATACTGCTGGTAAATGTTTGCTAATGTTGGTTACTTTGCATCGCCTAATCTTAAACAATACTTAGGTGAAAGTGTTTTTACTTATGTTTGTAAATGTATGATTCTTTATTTGGACCATAGGGAATTTTGTACCTTTCACTTTACTGTATGAATTTTTCTTTTTTTTTGGTCAAAAAAAATAAATAACTATCATTCAGGCACGCTGTGTTTGCCAGGTGTGGCCTGAGTGAGCGTGTGTATCAAGCAAGCATGCTGTGTTTGCCAGATGTGACCTGAGTGAGCGTGTGTGTCAAGCAAGCATGCTGTGTTTGCCAGGTGTGACCTGAGTAAGCGTGTGTATCAAGCAAGTATACTGTGTTTGCCAGGTGTGACCTGAGTAAGCGTGTGTATCAAGCAAGCATGCTGTGTTTGCCAGGTGTGACCTGTGTAACCGTGTGTATCAAGCAAGCATGCTGTGTTTGCCAGGTGTGGCCTGAGTGAGCGTGTGTGTCAAGCAAGCATGCTGTGTTTGCCAGGTGTGACCTATGTAAGCGTGTGTATCAAGCAAGTATACTGTGTTTGCCAGGTGTGACCTGAGTAAGCGTGTGTATCAAGCAAACATGCTGTGTTTGCCAGGTGTGACCTGTGTAAGCATGTGTATCAAGCAAGCATGCTGTGTTTGCCAGGTGTGATCTGAGTCAGTGTGTGTATCATGCAGGCACGCTGTGTTTGCCTGTAATAAGCATGTGGTGACCCCATGCCACATTATTATACTGTATTACGAAAGAGGAAAGAAGATAGAATAAGAAGAAAGAAGGGAAGGTACAAAGAATAAGTAAAAAAAGAAAGAAGAAATGGAGAAGACGGATGAAATAGAAGGAAACAAGCCGGTCACTGGAAAGGAAATTCACACCGGATATCAAGAACGAGGGAACCCTGGAGAAGAAAAAAATCTGGACAACAAACATGACACAGGACACACGCAGGACACAACAACATGAAGAAGGCCATGAACCTCCTACGTGAAGGCAGCCTGGGACAAAAGGATGTAGAGGACGAGGCGGAGAAAGCGACAGAAAAGGGAGAGTCGGCCGGGAGGCGATTGAGGCACCAGAAGGAAAGGTTAGCCTATAGAAAACTATCAACGCCCACTTAAACTCCGCCTCCAAGTTGTCCCCATACCCTGATTGGCGTTCTGTGTCAAGTACTACGCCTGTGAGCAGATCACATGCGTAAATGAGAAACGTGGATAGTAGACATGTTAAATCCTTTGAAAATTAAAGTAATTTTCAGAAGGAAGTGATGCTGATAAATTGTCATGTGTGTTTTCTAACTGAACGTTAATTGCATCGATTGAATATTAGCTATGTTTATGAATTTGATATTGTCTGTGATCTTGCACAATGATTGCATTCATCATTGAACATGATAAAGAGACAAACTGACACCAAATAGCTCTGAATTAATTAAGATGAAAGCGAGTAAGAATTTTCATGGTGGCTTGCAGAAATGTAAATAGTATTAATTAATCAAAACATGAAAATCTGATAGGCTCTGAATTCTACAATCTCGGTCACGAGATTGTGTGCATTGACATAAGACGCCAATACGTTTGAGAATGCAGGACGCCAAGTCACTCACGGGCTCAGTAAATCTAAACACCCTTAAAAATCCCAATCACTTCGACTGAAGTCTGTAATAATTGCAGTGCGCATTGGCCTAAGACACTGCTATGTTTGAGAATGCAGGTCCCCAAGCCACAGCCCTAGACACACACCACATAGTACTCGTACAGTCTAAGTTATACGTCTCGCCAGGAAGAGATCAGGTGTTAGCAATCCCGGACACTGCTCCCCTCTCCCCAACAAAGGGCATCTGGCAAAACATCTGAAACTACTCGACCCCAAACAAGGTTGTGTTTCGTGGGTGAGGCTGAGAGGGGGATCTCGTGTGACGCATGACGTGGCCCATGTGTGGTGACTGGCATGCTGCTATGGCGAAGGAAGGGCTGTGGAGAGATGTAGGAAGGGAAGGGGGAAGTTTGGCATGCTGGTACTGATGTGTGGCGAGGGAAGGGGGTGTAGGGAGGTGTGAAGAAGGAAGGGTGCATGGGAATGTGATAGGCGATAAGTAAGTGGCTATATGCATTCTCTTCACATTAGCATAACTGCTACAGCATTATCAGCTTAGCACCACCTCATTTAGGACGCCTCGCCTGGTGCCAAGCACAGGCCGTCCCTTCCTTGTCATCAGCCTCACTACCCCGGCCCTTCTTTCCCCGCAGCCTCATTTCCTTCCTTTCTCTCGTCCCCTCCTCATCATGGGTCCCTCCTTTTCTGCATACTGTCTCAGTCTTTTCCCTTTTGTCCCCTCTCATCCCTACCCTCAGCCTCTTTCCTTCCTTCCTCTCCTTCGTCCCCTCCACACCCTTCCCGGTCCCTCCCATATATATACCTATTAGCTTAGCCTTTCCACACCCACTTTGCCTCTCTTCCTGTCCTTATCAACCCCTTCCCTACCTCATCACTTTCCTTTCAGTTTCTTTCTTTCTCCTAATCCTCTCTCTGTGTTTCTGTTCCTCTTTCGTCTTTTCTCACTCATCTCTCTTTCCTTCCCCATTATATCCTTATATTCCTTACTTATTTTTCCTTTTCTCTCCTCCCTGCTTCCTCTTACTCTTACCCACCCTCCTTTCCTATCCCCTTTTTTTCTTCTGTGCCTATTTTGTTCTTCTACACTTGGTTCACTAGTAGTAAAAATTAAAATAAATAGATACCGTCGATACAGCTTGACTCATTTATTTTTTTATCTCCTATCCTTATTTTCCTCCCTTCTGTTCTTTAGTTTCCTCTGTGATTCGTTTCTTTCTCTCCCATCCTTACTTATCCTATCATTGCCTTCACTTTTTTCCCCTCCCTTTCCTCTCTTCCTCGTCTCCTTTCTTTCTTTTCTTTCTTTACCTCCTATTCATTTCCTCCTGCACCTGCTCTCCTTTCTTCCTGATAGTATCATTAGTTTCTCTCCTCCCTCTCCTCTTCCTTCACTCTATTTCCTTTCTCTCACCTTCCCCTCTTTTTCTTCTTTTCGTACCACACCGCCTCTTTTTCTTCCTCATCATATCCTTAGCTTCTCTTCTCTCTCATTTTCCTTCATTTTTTTTCTTGTCCTTTCTTTCCCTTTCCTTTCTTATCATTCGTCTCCTTCTCTTTTCATCCCTTACTTCTACCTCCCTTCCATATCCTTCTTTTCCTTTCCTCTCACCGTTATATTCCCCTTCTCTCTCATCCTCTATTTCTCCTGTCTCTCTTTCATATGTTCTCTTATCTTTGTTTCTCACTGTCATCTGTCTCCTTTCTTTTTTCTCCAAGTCTTGTTATCTTCCCTATTCCCTGCCTCCTCCCACCTCTATTAACCATTACCTTGCTCCCAGCTATTCTTATTCCCTCTCCCTCCTCCTTACCTTCCTTTTTTTTTTCCCCTTTCCTTTCCTTACCCTTCACTAACAAGTTGAACTTTTCGCTAGTAAACATTTTTTTTTTTTCCATAATCACCTACGACATTTTAAATATACTTTTCTACTTAAGTCTTTTAGGTAGTTTCGTTGCCTAGAAAAGACAATATTGGTTTTCTGTGTCCGTGCAAAACAATTTTTCACACTCCTCTGAATGATAGAGGAAGACTGCAACAGTGAAAGACTAATGGGATACTGTGTTCCATTGTAAAAAACACGTTGGTGTTCCCTAAGCACGATATTCCCAAAATGCTTCCTATAAATGGTAAAGTTTTGACGTACGAGTACAGTCATGATTAACTTTTTCACTGGTATTTGTCACATTTTCTTTAATCACAGACTACTCTAAAGCATTTATCATGTTTTCTACAGCTGCGTCTGAGCAAAATACTGGCTAGACAATAGATAATCTTCTCTTTTCATCACCTTTTCTTTCTTGTAGGTGCTCTAAAAGATTATATGCATTTCCTTTAGCATTGTGAATTGTTCCATATCGCACTGATAGACTTAAGAGAGTGTGTGGCAAACTTTTTAAACGCCTCTTCTTTTGTGGGGAAGACACGCTAATGTCATTCACAGTTAAAGTATTATGCCAATTCGCTGCTCCTTCAATAATTAGGAAATTTTGTAGCTTTGATGCGTTACAGAATTTCACATCTTTTTTTTTTTTTTATGAATATTCGAAGTTCCGAAGCTCTAACGGACAACAGGAATGTAAATATTAATCATTGCAGTGCAGTGGCTTCGAAAATCTCAGTTATTTAATATTTACTTGTTTATTAATGTATTAGGAAGATCAGACAAGTTTCCTTCCCCCCGCCCTTTTTTTCGTTACTAAAACTAAGAGGAAAAAAATCACTCATGATGCCGTTCTGAATAAATAAATCAATTAAATACCTAATTAATAGTAAAAAAAATCCTTCATTTTGAATGTCCAGGTAGCAATTAAAAAAAAAAAAATCCGTATAGGTTAAATATATCGGTTAAATGTCTAAGTAACGCTCGAAAGTCTTAGTGAGATACCAAACAGTGAAGCACACACACACACACACACACACACACAACAGCAGTAGTAGTAGTAGTAGTAGTAGTAAAAGTAAAAATTTCTATTAAAAACCAAACAGCAAAACACACACACACACACACACACACACCATCCCACATACAAACGGATAACCAAATAAGAATTTTACTAGCAACTTCCCTCACAACACTCAGGCAACACACAGGCAACACTCATGCAACACACAACCAACACTCAGACAACTCTCAGGTAACACACAGGCAACACTCACGCAACACTCAGGCACCACTCAAGGTGGGTTTATGGTAGGGGTGGAGGGGGCATAATCCCTATACCGTGTGAAAGATAGCGGGAGATGTCATGAGCAGGAAATATAATAAAAAAAATTTGTGTCTCTGTAGACCCAAGGATAAAATTTAAGAACAGCTTATAGGGTAACAGAGAAAACAGTGTCATTGTGGATCAGGCGTCCTTCCCATCACCTAAAAATGAATCAAATGTGCATGACATCACTTCTTTCCCAAACCCGTCGCGGCACACTCCCTCCCTTCTTGCCTTCCCCCTTCCCCCCCTTCGTTACTTACCAGACACCCTCCCTCCCTGCCTCTCTCCCCATTAATAAGTTCGATGACTGCTCTTTGATGAGACACCTGCGTATTGTCAAGCAGGTCCTTGGCTTATAAATTTCTTGTATGATTCTGACTTTATAATCTGTAGACTGTTATGATATGCTCCAAGAATTTAAAAGGTAGACTACACTAAAAAGAATGTAAATGCTGCAAGAAGCTATCAAGCCTATACATGGTACTCCTTTTTAACAGTGATTCCTTATTTGAATGGTTAAGTGAGTGACGGACTGGTCAATGACTAAGTGACGATTGGCTAATTTTGGCGCTACAAGAATACACTTTTATTTTAAACACTTTAAACACTTTAAACACTTTATTATGTTTGTCTGTAATACATATATAAGCTTAAGGTACAATTAATTGAAAGACAAACAGCCCCTTATGAAGCACAAGCTTTTTGGGCACACTTAATATCTACTTAATACTGAAATGTAAAACAACACTAAACTAAAAATCTAATTGAAGAAAATGTAAAAAAAAAAAGATTAATAGCAATGACAAAAGATTTAGGGATAAATTTTACTTTATTCTATCCATTTTTTTTTCATATTTTATGATGAAAGAAACTAATAAAAGGCACAAAGCGCTCGGTTTGTCTGCGACAGTGAGAAGTTAATCTATTTGGCACAAAAACTGTTTGCCACACTCCATAACGTCACAGAGGAGCAAGGATTATTGTGCAGAGTCCCACGGAGATCATGATAACCACGTGAATGCAAGAATATCATCCTAAACTTACCATCCACTGATGATATTCGGCACATTACTCAGGTAATCAAAATATGGTACTAAAAGTGTTAATACTGAAGGCACAACAACCTCATGTCAGTAATAATTCAATTGTTATAAAAATAATAATAATTGTTACAAAGGATCTACTCTCGAGCATCCCAACAAAAGTATTATGGTGAGAAGTTTTTTGTCTGGTTTGGAAGATGTAAATAGGAGGTTCATGTATTGCACGATTATTGCAGTAAAAAATTACTGTCTGATGCTAATCTCTTTCTCTCTCTCTCTCTCTCTCTCATATGTATATCACATACTTACGCACACTGTGTGTGTGTGTGTGTGTGTGTGTGTGTGTGTGTGTGTGTGTGTGTGTGTGTGTGTGTGTGTGTGTGTAAAAGTTGGATGATATAGAAATACATTTTTACTTAAATCTTGAAAGTATAATGAAATATTTCCTATAAGACATAAGAAATAAACATTGAGAATATTGCACATATTCATATTTCAAGAACCAATAAGGAAAAATAATTGCAGACAGACAAATGCCCAGAAATAGTTTTACCCAATCATGTTGGAATACACATAACATTATATACTCACACCAGCTCCTGCATGCAAGGTTTGCTTATTTGTGTAATGCCAATTACATATACAGAAAAGCACACACAACATGGATTGATGACACACAAAGTACATACTTCCATACTGCCTCAGTAAAGATGGCCATTTATCTGGTACTCTGTGCTTGTGTTTCACAACACATCTTGCTTGAAATTACTAAAACATGATAGATATCTTGTTATAGAAGACATTCCTGTTATGTGCATTTATCACATACACCATGGTATTTCATCATCAAGCAAAAGGTGTGGCTAGCAGCATCAGCTCAGTAATTGCTTGCTTAAAGACACCCTGTGTTTTCTCCTAATGACTAAAATACCTCTGAAAAAGCACATGTATGTACCTTCTGGCATTTGTGAGGAATAAATGCAGCTGAACCCCAGCAGGGTGTGTATGACTTTTCTTGCTGCACACACAGCAACAAAGGTGAGAAGCATCACAGGGTGTGGGCAGCATTGTGGTGGGCGCAGATTTTGTTTATATGCTTTGAGCTGAGAGTCACCAGTGCTGCACTCTCCACTTCCTTGCAATGAACATACCAGGGATTGACTTCCTCATCAGGCTAATGGTTCCTCTTGTCATTAGCTTCCTTGCTACACACTGAGCAACGATATTGACCCTGAGTGGCGTTGCTTTAGTTCAGTGTTTCGAATCTGTTTGGCACTTGAGCAATACACAAAGGTCTGCTTAATGTGGAGGGATCTGATGAATGCAGTAAGACACATTAAGACTTCCAGTAAGACAGTAAGACTTCCGTAACACATTTGATAAGGTTCTTCACAACAGGTTGATCTAAAAATTGTGATCACATGGAATAGGAGAATGCTTATGTGCGTGGGTAGAGGGCTAGCTTTCAGACCGTAAACAACGCATTGTTTTAAATGGAGAAGCATCAATTTGTCTTAACATAACTAGTGGTGTGCCTCAAATGTCAGTATTGGAGCCAACACTCTTCATGATATTGAGTGTTGTGTGTGTGTGGCAATGCACAACCAGTTTTAAGATCCCTATTGACATTGTTTCTTATCATACCTCTGCTGAGTTCACAGAGGCAAGTTTTTTGTATTGAAGACATGTGCTAATTATGTATGTGGGTCACTGCATGCAATTTGGTGTCCTGCCTTATGTCTCCCTCCTAGGTCTGCAATACTGCATGTGGTGGTAACAGAATACATGGAAGGCTGTGATGGTGGAGTGACAAGCAGTTAAAGACTGTTAATGTAGTACACAATGAAAACATGTGATACAACTGTTACATTATGCATTATTATATAGTTTATCTTATAAGTTTGTATCAACCTTTTTTGTTGTTATAACTTGTGGTGAGGTCCAGCAGTCCTCCTTTTCCCACTTTTTAGGAGGGGAGAGAAAGAGTGGTGGATGACACCACTCCTAAGGAAGACACAACTTACCATAGTTTAGATGTACTAAAAATTTTTTGCACACTAAATGTTTACTAGTGAAAAGCTTTACATAATATATATATATATATATATATATATATATATATATATATATATATATATATATATATATATATATATATATATATATATAAATTGATAGATAGATAGATAAATAGACAGATAGATAGACTGATTGATGGATATATACAGTGGTCCCTCTTGTTTCAGTTTGGCAATAGGTTTGAACTGGTACCAACACCCAAACTGGCACATCAGATCCACTTTTGGTGCGCCACTCGCTGACATAACAGAACAGTGTCGATACAGTTTGTCATCAACATGCATTCAGTTTGATTTTAGTTAACCTTCCAACAGCCATCTTACTGACTGCTTTTTGTTGCAGTTGACTACACCTTTGATGTTTGGCACCAAGAGTGCAGCCTCTACAAGTGGTGGAGGGTTGAGGGAGCCAGAGGGGCACAGACACTTGGGTATGGATGACACTGGTTTGGGTGCCAAAAATTAACAGTGCGCCTACACAATTACCACACTCGCTCCTCTCACCTGTCTTAATTAAATGGTAAATGACATCTGTCATCTATTATCGACTGTATTCTGTATTGCTGTTAATGTTTCATGTATAATGTCTTTGCTTTCAAATGCAAGTCAAAAGGGTGAACCCAGGCCTTGCCAAAGACTAATGTATAATTTTCCCATTTACAGTACTATTCACGTTTAGCAAATTTCACTTTTGGTGTTGGATTGGCTACACTAATTAAACTGCTAACAGTGGAGGACTACTGTATATATAATAATAATAATAATAATAATAATAATAATAATAATAATAATAATAATAATAATAATAATAATAATAAAAAGTAATGATGATAAAGTGTAAGACATGTTCATTAATCCAATTCTCCAACATTGAGGAGTGAGTGAGGAGGCACATTTGTGTGTCATTAGGGAATGCAAATGATGATGTTCCAAGGACATCAGCCTGTCCTGGTCCATGACATGAGAGAGAGAGGGAGTGAGAGAAGAGGAAAAAAAGGACTCTCTGTCTCTTTCTCTCAGAGTTTCCATAACATACCACTGCTCTGGTGTTTAATTTCATGAGTTGCTAAAAACTAGAAATGTGAATGTTAGTTCAACAGCAGCAAAATCAGTGTCTCCTTAAAACAACACATGACACCAATGATAACTTACACAACAATAATGCTTGGTGAAGACTATATTTCCAACACAGATTTATGAGAACATTTGGCAAAGCTGTGCACTGTTTACTTGTGTTAAAACTATGCCATGATTTGAGAGGAAAGTTGGTTAGTCATTATAGCATTAAGATGATAAAAGGGTGTTTGTTTTAGCTAATTTCCAATGACTTCTAATATAAGGTTAAACTTTAATGATTATTTCATTGTTTACATTAATTTACACCAAAATTTCACAACTACAACCTCAGTGATGTTAGTTAATCCAATTTTTTTTCATAACTACTACATTTTTTTCAATGGTGTACCCATAGTACAATACAAACAACTACAATATCATTTATGCTATTTCATTTCCAAAAAAATTTCATAACTATGTACATGATCTAGTTTACAATAAAAGGATTTTGAACAATACTTTCCCCATCAATCAAACTTAATTTTTTTCCAACAACGAAAAAACAATTCAACTAAAATACCATTCATGCTATTTCATCCACTCAAAATTTCACATGCAAGTGATTTACAGTACTTTACCGAAAAAGAATTTAGAACAACAATATTCCCATCAATCAACCCTAAAACTTTCCCACCTATCATCTGACGAGTGGAGTTACCAGTTTTAAATGTCGATAGTTATCCACGACTGAATTTATGCCTTCCAATCCTCTGTGGGTCTTGGAGCTGGTCCTGAGTCCCACTGCTCTCCTGAGAGCAGTGCAGGAGGTTGCCTTCAACATAAACCTTCTTGACAAAGTACTTGGATGACTTGTTGCAGCTTTGCTCTATTATAATGGTGACTGCAGCCTTCAACTCAAGGCACAACCTCTCCAAGGCAGCCATCATGCTGTCCTCTGGCCCAGTGATCTGTGGAGAATAAGTAGTGGTGATGGTGGTGATCCACCTCCCTAATATAAGAGTTCATCATTATTCACAATCTTTCATCCTTTTCACCAGTTAACTCTGGAACTCCCAGCCTGCTTCTGTATTTTCTTCTCCCTATGACTTGAATTTTTTTCAAGAGGAAGGTCCCAAGACACTTCTCCAATCTTGGATAATCCTTACTACTATACACCATCAGACATAAAAATAAGGAAGAAAAGGACTAGCACCTTCCCTCTTTCATTCTTACCATGAAGGATGCAACTTCCTTTTTAGAAGAGCCAGAGGTCACAGGAGCAAAGGTGACAGGACCCCAATACACGCCCTCGACACTCATATCAACCCCCATTATCACCTGCATCAGTCGGTCCTCAAGCTGCAGGAACACACCATCACCACCTTTACCATTGTGTTGTGGCATCATACCAGTGATATAATAAATGTAAGAGCATATGGGAAGCTGCATGAAGCTGCCTGGTCTATACATGGCAATCCCTGCATGAAATGTGCTTACCTATTTTCACCCATCATCCTCATGCATAAATCTGTCTAATCTTTTAAAGCTCCCTAATGACTCAGTACTAACACCCTGACTACTGAATTGACTACTGAGTCTATTCCATTCATCTACCACTCTATTTGAGAACCAGTTCCTTCCTATTTCTTTTTTAAATCTAACCTTACCAAACATGACATGAAGAAACTGAGGATAGTGATAATGGTTGCTATTTCTGATCATTATTCCTGCTTTCATTAACACTCAGAATATGGAAGTCTGTCTTTATTCTTATTTTGGGTCCCCAGTGGAAAGGGATAGTCTCATGGACCACTGCACTACTAACCAAATAGCTTAAAAACACCCTTAAAATGAAAATGATAGCTACTCTTCACAACCACAGTTCTGCATCCCTCTTTTCTAAACATCTTCACTCCAACCCCTGCTTCCCTGCTCCCTCCAAGACCCAGTGACAGCCTCCCTCACCTCTGGGTTCACTTGAGGAGCTGCCACCAGCCACCTGGTGACATTCATTTGCACATTCTTGGTGACAGAGTTCTCCTGGACCTCCAAGTTTTCAGGATACACCACCAGGTCTGTAAGGAGAGAGAGAGAGAGAAAGAGAGAGAGAGAGAGAGAGAGAGATTGTATGTTAGATGCAGACAAAATGATAAAGTAAAGTATTACAATCATCTTGCATGCAAAGATATACACACTAATAAATACTTAGATATATTACAAAATAATATTAAAACATCCATAAACTCCTCGCACAACATCATACTGAGCTCACACTCATCTCATTCCCTCAGATGCTACCAACAACTTTAAACACAGATAGATAGATGGAAGGATAAAGACAGAAACAGATAGATAGTCACATACACACTCTTCTCATTCCCTCCAAGACATAACAATGACTTGATTTCAACAAAGAGATAGACAAACACACACAAACACACACACACACACACACACGTCATCGTCGAGTAAACAAGCAGCAATCCAAGCTCCAGCAGAAAAAGATTTTGTTTGACCACAGCCACCACTAGGAGCCTAGAATGTGTTCCCAGGTAGGAGTTGTGTTCAAGTAGAGTTGTCCTGTCTCCAGAAATAAATAAATATGGGAAAATTTAAGTAATAACAGAGGTAATAAAATGAGTAAAAGCTCCAGCAAGACAGACGCCATAGGTGGGAGTGGAGTGTTGCCAACGGGGTCACCATTCCCAGGATTTGAGGAAGATAATGAACTGCATGATAAAATGCAAGGAAGGAAAGTGGCTTTGATGGAAGGGATGATCAGTGAAGGATTGGTTCTCAGCAGTGAGGGCAGCAGAAGAAAAGATGTGTGTGGCTGTGGTGGGGGTCCTGCGGCGTCCATGGGAAGGAGTGTAGTACAAGAAGGTCAGAAGAGAAATGAACTGCAAGATATGCATGGAACTCATGAAGGTCAAGATGGAATGGATGGCAGAGAAGAAGGGCAATGTGAGCTTGCTAGACATGGATGGGATCCTCGACCAGGACAAATTCTATGGGAGAGACGGGGTCCACCTCAACCACAATGGGAATGAGAGGCTAGGACGTCAACTGGCCGAGTGGATGAGGGCGAGGCAAGTGTGTTGTGTGGACGAGGCATGACGAGGAGGACCCACTGATGTCAGTGAACATGGAAGAGAAGAGACTAATCAGGCAAGTAAATGTGTGAAGATTGGCTGTATGAATTTGAGAGGATGGGGTGTGGGCAAGTTTGAGGATGTATGCAAGGAGCTCAGGGAGTGGAGGTTCAACTTAGTCGGGCTCACTGAGACTCACCTGAGAGATGATGTACGAATGGAGGGATGCGAGTATGTTATGATTGGAAAGGGGCGTAAGACACAGGAAACACTGGGAGGAGGTGTAGCCCTACTCTACAAGAAAGAAAGAGGACTGAAAGTAGAGGAGTTTGATGTGGGGAAGTGTACAAGTAGTGAGGATGTGCTTCCAGTCTGTGGTATGGATGGTCGTGGCAGACCAGAGAAGGTGGTACTGGTGGTAGCGTACATGACTGTCATGGGTGAAAGAGCAGAGAGGGAAAATAGGAGGAAGTATGACATACTTAAGAAAGTTGTGAGAGAGCATGGAGAGGAGAGAGTGCTAGTTATGAGTGACATGAATGCACATGTAGGAATACTGGGGGAACAGGTGAACAGGAATGGTGAAATGCTTGGAGAGTTTGTTGATGAACTGGAGCTGGAAAATCTGAATGTTACTTTGGCCGAGGGGAGTGTGACTTGGAATGCAAGAGAGCAAGAATCGGCAATTGACTATGTGTTGGTGAATGGAAGATTGCGTGAGATTGTGTCGCATATGTGGATAGATGAGGATGTTTTGGTTGATATTGTGTCTGATCACAACATGCTGGTTGTGGAGTGCTTGATGTAAGGTGGAAATGAAGTGAAAGTGGCATGTAAGAAAAAGAAGTGGAGACTAAGAGATGTAGGGTAGGAGAACTTTCAGGTTGATCTGAGTGAGAGAAGCTGGGACGATGTAAGTGTGCATGACATGGAGCATCTGAATGAGAAACTGGCTGAGGATGTGAGGAGTGCAGCAGAGAACCAGATTGAGTTTGTGAGAGTAGGTAGAAGAAAGAATGTATGTAAACCATGGTGGAATGATGAAATCAGAGCGGCTAGGAAGGAGCGAAAGAGAATGAGTAGACAGTGTAGATGACAGAGGAAAAAGAACCATGAAAGAGATGAGGCAGAGAATGAGTATCAGAATGCATGGGCAGTGTATGTGAAGCAGCAGCGGTTGATAAGACAAATGATAATGAATGCTAAATTGAAGAGTGAAAGGAATGTCATTCAATCTTTACGAGAGTAAGGTACGGAAGGTGGCCGTGAATGATATAAACTCATGAGAGGTGAGAATATGTCAGGCAGTGTTGGTGTGGAGAGTCTAAAAGTGGATGATGTAATTATAATAGAGAAGGAGGGAATCAGGGAGCCAATCAAAGGGTTCTGGGAAGAAGTAGGTGGGTTAGGTGAGATGTTTAGTGTGAAAGAAGGATGTGTGACACTGGAAAGGAAGAATGCAGATAAACTGGATGAAAGAATCAGTAGGGAGGAAGTGGAGAGGTGTGTGAGAAGGCAGAGGAATGGCAAGGCAGCAGGTCCAGATGATATACCGTATGAGTTCTATAAGAATGGTGGGGAGGTAGTGATAGATAGAATGAATGAATTATTCAATCGAGTGTGGGATGAAGAGAGAGTGCCAAGAAAGAACTACGGGCCAATTGCATTAGTGAATACAATAGGTAAAGTTTTCAGTGCAGTGTTGAATGAGAGACTGTGTAAATGAATTGAGAGAGCTGGAGTGCTGGGTGAAGAACAGAATGGTTTCCGTGTGGATAGGAGAGCTGAGGACAATATGTTTGTGGTGAATGAAATGATTAAGAAAAAGAAGGATAGGGGTAAATTGTACCTAGGTTTTCTGGATATTGAAAAAGCTTATGACAGAGTGAACAGAGAAATGCTAGGTAGATTGGATTGAGTGCAAAGATAGTTAGCACAGTGCAAAGTATGTACGTGGACACAAGAGACTAGACTAGAGACATAGAAACAGACTGGGTGAAGAGTGAGAGAGGAGAGAGGAGTTAGGCAGGGCTGTATATTGTCACCAACCCTTTTTAGCCTGTATACAGAGGAGCTAGCAGCCAGGATGAGAAGAATGAATGTAGGGGTAAGTGTGGGGAATGATAAAGTATGTGTGCTTCTTTATGCAGATGACATAGTTGTAATGAGTGAATTGGCAGATGAGCTTCAAAGTTTGTTGGATGTTGTGGATGGCTATGGAAAAGACTTTGGAGTAAGGTTTAGCAGTGAGAAAAGCAAGGTAATGATCGTGAATAGGTCAGAGGATGAAAGTAATGTGGTATGGAAACTTGGAGAGAATGAGTTGAAACAGGTGCAAGAATACAAGTACTTAGGGATGTGGATGAGTTCCAGTGGGTGTGCAAAGGCAAAGAATGAAAAGATAAGTATGGTAAACCAGTGGGTAGGTCGATTGGGAAGCGTGGCAAGGATGAGAGCAAGTAAGTATGATGTGTTGAGAGAAGAGTGGAAGAGTGTGGCTGTGCCAAGTATAATGTATGGTATGGATGTGATTGCATGGAATGAAAGTGAAATTGATAAGTTAGAAGTGGGCCAGAATAAGGTAGCAAGGATGGCACTGAGTGCACCGAGGTGCACAGCAGTTGAAGCCTTGAGAGGTGATATGGGATGGAGCACCCTTAGGGAAAGACTCACAAAAGCCACACTTAGGTACAAGATTAGGCTTGAGAGAATGAATGATGCAAGAATAGCATGGAAGGTGTACCTGTGGAATGAAAGTGGAAGCAAGTGGAGGAAAAGGTGCATGAGAATGACAGACAGGAATGGATTGCAAGTTATGTGGGAGATAAGAATGGTTGGGAGGAATCAAAATGAGCGTGAATGGGTGGTAACAAGAGGAGGCAGAGTGGCAGCTGAATGGGATGTGAGAAAATGGAAGAATGAGATGGACAAAGAAGTGAAATGTCTGGGACTGAATGAATGGAGGAATGAGATGGAAAGAAAGAAGACCCTGGAATGGTACAAGGAGAAGGGGGCCCCGAGGTATGAAAGGTGGTATGATGGAAGGCTGGGCGGTGATCTTCTCTTCCGAGCGAGGGCACAGTGTATGGATGTGAATGCAAGGAGTTACAGGTGGTCTGAGTCCTACAGCAAAGTGTGCCAGATGTGTGACATGGGAGAAGATAAGGCGGTGGAACATGTGGTGCTGGAGTGTGTGAAGTATGCCAGGGGCAGGAATGAGATGATGCAAGTGATACTGACTGAGTTAGGGCATGATAGGAATGAAAGAGTGGAGAAAACAGGAAAGGTGTGGATGGTGTTGTTGCTGGGACTGTGTGGAGAGGCGAATGAAAGGATGATTGAGGCGGTGAAAGTTTCTGGAGAGAATGTGGCGTGCCAGATGTATGAACAGTTAGGATATAGGATGCTGTTCGTTTCTCCTTTTTTTTTTTTTTTTTTTCTACAGGAGTTGCTGATCCAAAGGCCTGGCTCAGGAGTGATCCTGTGCCACCTGTACCATCAAGATCAAGATCAAGATCGAGTGACCTCATTGAGCTTCAAAGTTTGTTGGATGTAGTGGATGGCTATGGAAGACTTTGGAGTAAGGTTTAGCAGTGAGAAAAGCAAAGTAATGATTGTGAATAGGTCAGAGGATGAAAGTAATATGGTATGGAGACTTGGAGAGAATGAGTTCAGACAGGTGCAAGAATACAAATACTTAGGGATGTGGATGAGTTCCAGTGGGTGTGCAAAGGCAAAGAATGAAAAGATAAGTATGGTAAACCAGTGGGTAGGTCGATTGGGAAGCGTGGCAAGGATGAGAGCAAGTAAGTATGATGTGTTGAGAGAAGTGTGGAAGAGTGTGGCTGTGCCATGTATAATGTATGGTATGGATGTGATTGCATGGAATGAAAGTGAAATTGATAAGTTAGAAGTGGGCCAGAATAGAGTAGCAAGGATGGCACTGAGTGCACCGAGGTGCACAGCAGTTGAAGCCTTGAGAGGTGACATGGGATGGAGCACCTTCAGAGAAAGACCGACAAAAGCCACACTTAGGTACAAGATTAGGCTTGAGAGAATGGATGATGCACGAATAGCAAGGAAGGTGTACCTGTGGAATGAAAGTGGAAGCAAATGGAGGAAGAGATGCATGTGAATGACAGACAGGAATGGATTGCAAGTTGTGTGGGCGATAAGAATGGCTGGTAAGAATCAAAATGAGCGTGAATGGGTGGTAACAAGAGGAGGCAGAGTGGGAGCCGAATGGGATGTCAGAAAATGGAAGAATGAGATAGACAAAGAAGTGAAATGTGTGGGACTGAATGAATGGAAGAATGAAATGGAAAGAAAGAAGACCCTGGAATGGTACAAGGAGAAAGAGGCCCCGAGGTATGAAAGGTGGTATGATGGAAGCCTGGGCGGTGATCTTCTCTTCCGAGCGAGGGCACAGTGTATGGATGTGAATGCAAGGAGTTACAGGTGGTCTGAGTCCCGCAGCAAAGTGTGCCAGATGTGTGACACGGGAGAGGATGAGACGGTGGAACATGTGGTGCTGGAGTGTGTGAAGTATGCCAGAGACAGGAATTAGATGATGCAAGTGATACTGACTGAGTTAGGGCATGATAGGAATGAAAGAGTGGAGAAGACAGGAAAGGAATGGATGGTGTTGTTGCTGGGGCTGTGTAGAGAGGCGAATGAAAGGATGATTGAGGCGGTGAAAGAGTTTCTGGAGAAAATGTGGCATGCCAGGTGTATGAACAATTAGGATTTTTTTTTTTTTTTTTTTTAAGTAGGAAGGATACTGGCCAAGGGCAACAAAAATCTAATAAAAAAAAAAAAAAATGCCCACTGAAATGCCAGTCCCTTAAAAGGGTCAGAGCAGTGGTCAAAAATTGATGAATAAGTGTCTTGAAACCTCCCTCTTGAAGGAATTCAAGTCATAGGAAGGTGGAAATACAGAAGCAGGCAAGGAGTTCCAGAGTTTACCAGAGAAAGGGATGAATGATTGAGAATACTGGTTAACTCTTGTGTTAGAGAGGTGGACAGAATAGGAGTGAGAGAAAGAAGAAAGTCTTGTGCAGCAAGGCCGCGGGAGGAGGGGAGGCATGCAGTTAGCAAGATCAGAAGAGCAGTTGGCATGAAAATAGCGGTAGAAGACAGCTAGATATGCTACATTGCGGCGGTGAGAGAGGGGCTGAAGACAGTCAGTTAGAGGAGAGGAGTTGATGAGACGAAAAGCTTTTGATTCCACTCTGTCTAGAAGAGCAGTATGAGTGGAACCCCCCCCAGACATGTGAAGCATACTCCATACATGGACGGATAAGGCCCTTGTACAGAGTTAGCAGCTGGGGGGGTGAGAAAAACTGGCGGAGACGTCTCAGAACATTTAACTTCATAGAAGCTGTTTTAGCTAGAGATGAGATGTGAAGTTTCCAGTTCTCCTCTTGAGGAGGAGGCAGTAGACACCTGCCGAAACGATAATTACTCCCAGTGAGGTCTAAAGCACTGTTCAGGGGGTGCTGTGAACTTATCATTAAACCCAGCTGTGACCTCACTGAACGTTTCCCTTTGTGTCTCACAACACAAGGGGGTAGTCACAGCCTGCCCTCTAAAGACAACTCTCTTCCTCCACACAAAACTACGAGCACCTAATAACACACACACCCTTCACTCAAAAAATTTTAAAATCATGGCGACTCCTACACCAGCCTCGGAGTCCCCATCTGGGGAGGGGACCATAAATGTCCCCAGGTCGGACTGCCTTTCCGTCGACGACCCTAAGTGTCTTGACACCCCCCTCAACTTTTTCTTCATTAACTTCTGCAACATTCGCGGTCTAAGATCTAATTTTCAATCTGTAGAACACCACCTCTCCTCTTCTAAACCTCATCTTCTTTTCCTCACTGAAACTCAGGTGTCTGAGGCAAGTGACAGTAGCCCCTTTTCTGTTCCCTCCTACTTTCTCTATCCTCATTTTCGATCCAAAGCTGGATGCTGCGTTTATGTGCGCAATGACTTAACCTGCTCTCGTGCCCACGCTCTTGAATCTTCCCAGTTTTCCACCATCTGGCTACGACTACAGAGTCATTCTCATACTAAATTTATCTGTGCTGTATACCTCTCTCCTAACTCCTCTGACTATAAGAAATTCTTTGACTACTTAACTTCCAAAGTGGAGCACATTCTGACCCTCTTCCCTTTTGCAGAGATCTCCATTCTTGGACACTTCAATGTTCACCACCAGCTTTGGCTTTCCTCTCCCTTCACTGACCATCCTGGTGAACTAGCCTACAACTTTGCTATCCTCCATGACCTAGAGCAATTGGTGCAACACCCTACTCGTATTCCTGACCGTCTTGGAGATACGCCCAACATTCTTGACCTTTTCCTGACCTCTAATCCTTCTGCTTATGCTGTCACCCATTCTTCTCCGTTGGGCTCCTCCGATCACAATCTCATATCTTTATCTTGTCCTATCACTCCAATCCCTCCTCAGGATCCCCCTAAGCGAAGGTGCCTCTGGCGTTTTGCCTCTGCTAGTTGGGGGGACCTGAGGAGGTATATTGCTGATTTTCCTTGGAATGACTACTGCTTCCGTGTCAGAGACCCGTCTTTGTGTGCTGAGCGCATAACAGAGGTGATAGTGTCTGGCATGGAGGCGTACATTCCTCACTCTATTTCTCGTCCTAAACCTTCTAAACCTTGGTTTAACACAGCTTGTTCTCGTGCTATACATGATAGAGAAGTGGCCCACAAAAGGTACTTAAGCCTTCCTTCACCAGAATCTCATGCACTTTATATTTCTGCCCGGAACCATGCCAAGTCTGTTCTCTAACTAGCCAAAAAGTCCTTCATTAACAGAAAATGTCAAAACCTTTCAAGATCTAACTCCCCTCGTGATTTCTGGCATCTAGCCAAAAATATCTCCAATAACTTTGCTTCTTCTTCTTTCCCTGCTCTACTTCAACCAGATGGCACCACTGCTATCACATCTATTTCTAAAGCTGAACTCTTTGCTCAAACCTTTGCTAAAAACTCTACCTTGGACGATTCTGGGCTTGTTCCTCCCTCTCCTCCACCCTCTGACTACTTCATGCCACGTATTAAAATTCTTCGTAATGATGTTTTCCATGCCCTCGCTGGCCTAAACCCTCGGAAGGCTTATGGACCTGATGGGGTCCCTCCTATTGTTCTCCGAAACTGTGCCTCCGTGCTTGCACCTTACCTAGTCAAACTCTTTCAGCTCTGTCTGTCAACATCTACCTTTCCTTCTTGCTGGAAGTTTGCCTACATTCAACCTGTTCCTAAAAAGGGTGACCGCTCTAATCCCTCAAACTACCGTCCTATTGCTTTAATTTCCTGCTTATCTAAAGTTTTTGAATCTATCCTCAACAGGAAGATTCTTAAACATCTATCACTTCACAACCTTCTATCTGATCGCCAGTATGGGTGCCGTCAAGGCCGCTCTACTGGTGATCTTCTGGCTTTCCTTACTGAGTCTTGGTCATCCTCTTTTAGAGACTTTGGTGAAACTTTTGCTGTTGCCTTGGACATATCAAAAGCCTTTGATAGAGTCTGGCACAAAGCTTTGATTTCCATACTACCCTCCTATGGTTTCTATCCTTCTCTCTGTAACTTCATCTCAAGTTTCCTTTCTGACCGTTCTATTGCTGCTGTGGTAGACGGTCACTGTTCTTCTCCTAAATCTATTAACAGTGGTGTTCCTCAGGGTTCTGTCCTGTCACCCACTCTCTTCTTATTATTCATTAATGATCTTCTAAACCAAACTTCTTGTCCTATCCACTCCTATGCTGATGATACCACCCTGCACTTTTCCACATCTTTTCATAGACGTCCAACCCTTCAGGAGGTAAACATATCACGCAGGGAAGCCACAGAGCGCCTGACTTCTGATCTTTCTAAAATTTCTGATTGGGGCAGAGCAAACTTGGTATTGTTCAATGCCTCAAAAACTCAATTCCTCCATCTATCAACTCGACACAATCTTCCAGACAACTATCCCCTCTTCTTCAATGACACTCAACTGTCCCCCTCTTCTACACTGAACATCCTCGGTCTGTCCTTTACTTATAATCTGAACTGGAAACTTCACATCTCATCTCTAGCTAAAACAGCTTCTATGAAGTTAGGTGTTCTGAGACGTCTCCGCCAGTTTTTCTCACCCCTCCAGCTGCTAACTCTGTACAAGGTTCTTATCCGTCCATGTATGGAGTATGCTTCACATGTCTGGGGGGGTTCCACTCATACTGCTGTTCTAGACAGGGTGGAATCAAAAGCTTTTCGTCTCATCAACTCCTCTCCTCTAACTGACTGTCTTCAGCCCCTCTTTCACCGCCGCAATGTTGCATATCTAGCTGTCTTCTACCGCTATTTTCATGCCAACTGCTCTTCTGATCTTGCTAACTGCATGCCTCCCCTCCTCCCGCGGCCTCGCTGCACAAGACTTTCTTCTTTCTCTCACTCCTATTCTGTCCACCTCTCTAATGCAAGAGTTAACCAGTATTCTCAATCATTCATCCCTTTCTCTGGTAAACTCTGGAACTCCTTGCCTGCTTCTGTATTTCCACCTTCCTATGACTTGAATTCCTTCAAGAGGGAGGTTTCAAGACACTTATCCACCAATTTTTGACCACTGCTTTGACCCTTTTAAGGGACTGGCATTTCAGTGGGCATTTTTTTTTATTAGATTTTTGTTGCCCTTGGCCAGTGTCCTTCCTACATAAAAAAAAAAAAAAAAAAAAGAAGACGGGGACAGTTGAGTGTCATTCAAGAAGAGGGGATAGTTGTCTGGAAGATTGTGTCGAGTAGATAGATGGAGGAATTGAGTTTTTGAGGAATTGAACAATACCAAGTTTGCTCTGCCCCAATCAGAAATTTTAGAAAGATCAGAAGTCAGGCGTTCTGTGGCTTCCCTGCGTGATATGTTTACCTCCTGAAGGGTTGGACGTCTATGAAAAGATGTGGAAAAGTGCAGGGTGGTATCATCAGCATAGGAGTGGATAGGACAAGAAGTTTGGTTTAGAAGATCATTAATGAATAATAAGAAGAGAGTGGGTGACAGGACAGAACCCTGAGGAACACCACTGTTAATAGATTTAGGAGAAGAACAGTGACCGTCTACCACAGCAGCAATAGAACGGTCAGAAAGGAAACTTGAGATTAAGTTACAGAGAGAAGGATAGAAACCGTAGGAGGGTAGTTTGGAAATCAAAGCTTTGTGCCAGACTCTATCAAAGGCTTTTGATATGTCCAAGGCAACAGCAAAAGTTTCACCAAAGTCTCTAAAAGAGGATGACCAAGACTCAGTAAGGAAAGCCAGAAGATCACCAGTAGAGCGCCCTTGACGGAACCCATACTGGCGACCAGATAGAAGGTTGTGAAGTGATAGATGTTTAAGAATCTTCCTGTTGAGGATAGATTCAAAAACTTTAGATAAGCAGGAAATTAAAGCAATAGGACGGTAGTTTGAGAGATTAGAGCGGTCACCCTTTTTAGGAACAGGTTGAATGTAGGCAAACTTCCAGCAAGAAGGAAAGGTAGATGTTGACAGACAGAGCTGAAAGAGTTTGACTAGGCAAGGTGCAAGCACGGAGGCACAGTTTCGGAGAACAATAGGAGGGACCCCATCAGGTCCATAAGCCTTCCAAGGGTTTAGGCCAGCGAGGGCATGGAAAACATCATTGCGAAGAATTTTAATACATGGCATGAAGTAGTCAGAGGGTGGAGGAGAGGGAGGAACAAGCCCAGAATCGTCCAAGGTAGAGTTTTTAGCAAAGGTTTGAGCAAAGAGTTCAGCTTTAGAAATAGATGTGATAGCAGTGGTGCCATTTGGTTGAAGTAGAGGAGGGAAAGAAGAAGAAGCAAAGTTATTGGAGATATTTTTGGCTAGATGCCAGAAATCACGAGGGGAGTTAGATCTTGAAAAGGTTTTGACATTTTCTGTTAATGAAGGAGTTTTTGGCTAGTTGGAGAACAGACTTGGCATGGTTCCGGGCAGAAATATAAAGTGCATAAGATTCTGGAGAAAGGAAGGCTTAAGTACCTTTTGTGGGCCACCTCTCTATCATGTATAGCACGAGAACAAGCTGTGTTAAACCAAGGTTTAGAAGGTTTAGGACGAGAAAAAGAGTGAGGAATGTACGCCTCCATGCCAGACACTATCACCTCTGTTATGCGCTCAGCACACAAAGACGGGTCTCTGACACGGAAGCAGTAGTCATTCCAAGGAAAATCAGCAAAATACCTCCTCAGGTCCCCCCAACTAGCAGAGGCAAAACGCCAGAGGCACCTTCGCTTAGGGGGATCCTGAGGAGGGATTGGAGTGATAGGACAAGATAAAGATATGAGATTGTGATCGGAGGAGCCCAACGGAGAAGAAAGGGTGACAGCATAAGCAGAAGGATTAGAGGTCAGGAAAAGGTCAAGAATGTTGGGCGTATCTCCAAGACGGTCAGGAATACGAGTTGGGTGTTGCACCAATTGCTCTAGGTCATGGAGGATAGCAAAGTTGTAGGCTAGTTCACCAGGATGGTCAGTGAAGGGAGAGGAAAGCCAAAGCTGGTGGTGAACATTGAAGTCTCCAAGAATGGAGATCTCTGCAAAAGGGAAGAGGGTCAGAATGTGCTCCACTTTGGAAGTTAAGTAGTCAAAGAATTTCTTATAGTCAGAGGAGTTAGGAGAGAGGTATACAGCACAGATAAATTTAGTATGAGAATGACTCTGTAGTCGTAGCCAGATGGTGGAAAACTGGGAAGATTCAAGAGCGTGGGCACGAGAGCAGGTTAAGTCATTGCGCACATAAACGCAACATCCAGCTTTGGATCGAAAATGAGGATAGAGAAAGTAGGAGGGAACAGAAAAGGGGCTACTGTCACTTGCCTCAGACACCTGAGTTTCAGTGAGGAAAAGAAGATGAGGTTTAGAAGAGGAGAGGTGGTGTTCTACAGATTGAAAATTAGATCTTAGACCGCGAATGTTGCAGAAGTTAATGAAGAAAAAGTTGAGGGGGGTGTCAAGACACTTAGGGTCGTCGACGGAAAGGCAGTCCGACCTGGGGACATTTATCATTTATGGTCCCCTCCCCAGATGGGGACTCCGAGGCTGGTGTAGGAGTCGCCATGATTTTAAAATTTTTTGAGTGAAGGGTGTGTGTGTTATTAGGTGCTTGTAGTTTTGTGTGGAGGAAGAGAGTTGTCTTTAGAGGGCAGGCTGTGACTACCCCCTTGTGTTGTGAGACACAAAGGGAAACGTTCAGTGAGGTCACAGCTGGGTTTAATGATAAGTTCACAGCACCCCCTGAACAGTGCTTTAGACCTCACTGGGAGTAATTATCGTTTCGGCAGGTGTCTACTGCCTCCTCCTGAAGATGCTGTTCGTTTCTCTCTTTTTTTTTTTTTTCCCCTTTCTACAGGAGTTGCCGATCCAAAGGCCTGGCTCAGGAGTGATCCTGTGCCACCTGTACCATCAAGATCAAGATCAAGAGTGAAAAAAAAAACATAATCTGGAAGAGGAAAACAAATTGAAAACACTATGCGCTGATCTAAAAACAAAATTGAAGGAAAACAATGAATGAAAATGAAGTGATAGGGATGAAAAGTGAACATCAAATCTGGAGGAAGGAAAAAGAGGAAGAAAAAGTAAAATTTACAGAAATCATAGAAAAGCAAAAGAAGGAAAGGACAGATTTAAGTAAGGAAATTGTGAAAAATGATCAAACAGAAGGAATCGATGGTAAGGGACACTGGACAAAAAGAAATGTATTGTTGGATTAAAAGAGGAAACTGAGCCAGTAAGATACAAGAGGGAAAGAGAACAAAAAAAGGTAGCAGAGGTCATTATAAGAAATATACAGAGAGAAGGGGAGGGCTGGATAAGTGAAATTGCGAAAATACATAGACTGGGGAAGTATATAGAAGGAGAACGATCAGTGAAAGTAAAATTTAAGGCTCAAACAGCCCTGGAAGTGATATCGAATGCGTGGAAACTGGACAAGACAGAGCAATACAGGAAAGTTTGGATAAAGAGGGACATGAATGAGGAGGAGAGACTCAAGGTAAGCGATCTAATAAAAGAAGCAAAGGCAAAAAATGAGAAAAGAACAGAGGAAGAGAAAAAAAAAAGTTCTATTGGAAGGTAAAAGATGGGAGGCTCAGGATGTGGTATCTGACAAAAAAAAAAAAATAAATAAATAAATAAATAAAAAAATAAATAAAAAAAATAGAAAATGTAAATAATGTATGGAAAAAAAAAAAAGTGGACAATGGCAAATACAAATATAAATGGTTTAATATCAATACTGCGAGAATTGAATAATTATATTAAGATAAAGCAGCCCGACATCATGGGTATTACTGAAGTTAAACTAAACAGACAACAGAAAATATAAGAATTGGTAATAGTAATTATAATGTGTGGATAAAACACAGAAATAATAAGAAAGGGGGAAGAGTCATGTTACTTATAAAGAAGAGTATAACAGTGGAAGAGGTTGAAATAGAAGGAATGGCGGAAGTAATTAGAATTCAAACAAAAAGGAAACAAAAAGGAAGAAGAGATTTTGCAGTGGCATATGTACCCACAGAGACAAATGCATGGACACAAGAGGATTATAAATTATTGTTAAGAGATACTAGTAACCGTTTGGAGAGAATACTGGCAGAGTAATAATATAACACTTATGGGTGACTTTAATTGCAAGGAGGTATGCTGGGAAGAGTGGACCATGGATCGGGGAGAAGAGTCATGGGGATATATGCCTCTAAATTTAATAATGACAAATACAATGACCCAGTGTATTGGAGAAAATACAAGATTTGGGGGTAATGAAGCGACATCAAGGCTAGACTTTGTGTTTACAAAGGAAATGGACATCATTGAAGCAATAAATTATCAGTGCCCACTAGGTAAAAGTGACCATCTGTTAATTGAATTCAGCATAGGCAGTGGTGCAACAGAAAACAGGAATGAAATTTACAAGAATGGGAGATATAATTACAAGAAAGCAGATTTTATCAGGTTGAGGGAATATTTTGCAGAGGCTAAATGGAAACAACTGTTCACGGCAAGCAGTACGCAGGAAAAGTGGGACATATTCATGGAAATTTATAATGAAGGGGTCAGTAGATATGTACCAAAGATCAAAACAATGGAAGTGAAAAAGAAAAAAGACTGGTTTAATACGAGATGTATAACACCAAGAAAAGAAAAAGAAGCAGCATGGAATAGATGAAGAAAAAAGGAGGAAGTGAAAAATGGGAAGATTTCAAGAATATATCAAAATCCTGAGAGATGAAGAAAGGAATTATGAGAAAGATATAGTTAACAAATGTAAAAATGAGCTGAAGTTATTCTTCAGATATGTGAATGGGAACATGAAAAACAAGCAAACAATAGATAAATTAACAAAAGATGACATTACATACGAAGATACATGGCTACAAGCGGAATTAATGAACAAGTGCTTCCAGTCAGTATTTACCAAAGAAAGCAAATTTGAAGGAGAAAGAGCATGGCACAGAGGCAATGTGGTGAGAGAGATACAGGTGGACATAAGTGAAATTAAAAAGATTATGAAAGATTTGGATATAAATAAGGCTCAAGGACCAGATGGAATGTCCATCTGGATACTTAAGGAATGTTGTGAACAACTGGCAGAAGGTATACACAATATCATAGTATGTTCTTTTAAGGAAGGAAAAATTCCTCTAGACTGGAAGAGAGCCAATATTGTGCCCATTTTTAAAGGAGGTAATAAAGAAGATCCATTGAATTACAGACCAGTGTCCCTAACAAGTGTGGTGGCAAAAATAGCAGAAAGAATAGTTAAAAACAGATGAATGGAATATTTATAAGAAACACATACATTGACTGACAGACAATTTGGTTTCAGAAGTGGAAGATCTTGTGTCACGAATTTAGTGAGCTTTTATAGCAGAGCAACTGATATAATTCAAGAGAGAGAGAGGGTTGGGCAGACTGTGTTTATTTAGACCTAAAAAAAAGCATTTGATAAAGTACCACACCAGAGACTGCTATGGAAAATTCAAAATATAGGGGGTTTGCAAGGAAACACACTGAATTGGATTACAGACTTCTTGAGGGATAGAGAAATGAGAACAATAATAAAGGGAGAAAAATCAGAATGGTGTAGAGTTACAAGTGGAGTACCACAGGGGGACAGTCTTAGCCCCATAACGTTTCTGGTGTATGTCAACGATATGATGGATGAAGTTGACAGTTATATAAGTCTGTTTGCAGATGATGCAAAATAATTGAAAAGAGTGGAAAACAATATGGATTGTGAAATATTACTGAAAGATCTAAATAAGATATATAAATGGAGTAAGAAATGGGAAATGGAACTCAATGCAAAGAAATGCAAGGTGATGGAATTAGGAAAAAGCATAAGAAGATTGATAAGTTCCTACACCATGGGAGAAGTGGAAATTAAGAAAACCAAAGAAGAAAAAGACTTGGGAATTACAATAAGTGATAATTTATCACCAGTAAAACATGTAAACAAAATAGTTGGGGAAACTTATGAGTTACTAAGAAAGATGGAAGGGGCATTTGCTTATATGGGTGAAGAGATGATGAAAAAGTTGATGGAATATGTGATTCAACCAAAACTGGAATATACCACAATTGTTTGGTAACCTCATAATAAAAAAAGAAATAAGGAAAATAGAAAGGATCCAAAGAGCTGCAACCAAATTGGTACCAAGTTTGAGAGATTTAACCTATGAAGAAAGATTAAGGAGATTGAAGCTTCCATCATTACAAGAGAGAAGAGAAAGAGAAGACCTGATTGCTATATACAGAGCTTTAAAGGATAAGGATCAAGTTGACAAAGAAGACTTGTTTGTGTGGGACTCAAGAGCTACAAGAGGACATGGAGTGAAACTGAAGAAAACAACAGGTAGAAGAGATGTCAAGAAATTTGGTTTCCCAAATAGAAGCATAGAAATATGGAACAACTTAGATGAAACAATGGTACAATAAAAAAATATTCAATGAATTTAAAGTTAAGCTAGATGTTTATAGATATAGAGACAGGACAGCACGAGCATAGCTCTTTTCCTGTAAGACACAGCTAGGTAAATACAACTAGGTAAATACACACACACACACATCAGGCTTGGGTCTGAGTACATGTACTCAACCAAATTCCAAGTGTAATGCAGTGGCATATGTATAGGTGGAGGTCAGATCAGGGTGACACAAGTCTGTCTGCGGGGAAGCCAGGTGGCCTGGATTGGTACCAGTGAGGTCATGTGAGGTGCAGCTGCTGCAGTTCCCACTCCTGCTGCTGATCTGTCAGCACCTATGTATAAATATATGGAGTGAGAAACAGCTGTCAAATGCTGTCTGAACTGACAGGCTGCTTCACTGAAAGGCACACAGCAATCCATCCCCATCAGGCATCAAGTGAGATTTACCCCAAACTCTCCACCCATAAAGTCTGACTTTCACCTAAATTCCAAAATCCTTACTTTTGTGGCCACTGTCAGCCTGTGTGGGGGAGGTGAGGATGATAACTGGCAGACAGGTCTTGTCATCTACCTAACAACACCTGTTAACCTGTTATTTGCATTTAAATTTCCATTTAAGTTTGCAATGACATCTACTATGGCACACACACACACACACACACACACACACACACACACACACACACACACACACACAATTTGCTGTTGAAAAAAAGTAAGAGGCATCAGTAAAAATGTACTTTGGCTTGAATACAGCACAGTACTTGGTCTTGAGTTCAAGTACAAAATGGAGTACTGGTACTTGTACTTGAACTCATGATATTGTAAAATAATTACACTCGTAATCAAGTATGTACAAAATAATGTACTCCAACCCAAGCCTGATATACACAGAGAAAGACAGATAGATCAACACACACACACAGATAGATAGACACGACTTCCTCACAGGGAGGCGTCAGGCAGTTCGCTATCAGGGCTCCATCTCTAATTTCCAACAGCTGACAAGTGGGATCCCCCAGGGGACCAAGATGGGTCCACTATGCTTCCTCCTCCTCATTAATGACGCCCTCACTGACACCCCCCATCGCTGGAAGTATGTGGATGACTGCACTGTGGGCGTCCCAGTTTCCACCAAGAACCCGGACTACTTGCCACTGCAAGCAATTCTGAAGTGACTGCAGATGTGGATGGAGGAGAGCAGGATGACCATCAACCACAGCAAAACTGTGGTGATGCATTTCTGTACCTCCTCTGTACCAGTGCCCCCTCCCCAGCTCACAGTGGGCCCTCACCCCCTCCAGGTGGTCTGATGTGCCAAGCTTCTCGGAGTCATGGTGGACTATCAGCTGACCTGGAAGCAGCATGTTGCCAGTGCCGTCAGATCCGCTACCTACAGGCTGTACATGCTGCGCAGACTCAGGTCGCTGGGGACGCCGACATATGAGTTAAGGGGGGTGTACCTCACCTTCATCCTCCCCAAACTCATGTATGCCTCCCCAATGTGGTCCTCCTCCCTCACACACACTCAACAGCTACAGCTGGAGAGTGTGCAGAACAGGGCGTGCAGGATCATCCTTGGCCCTGCCTACACCACCTATGATGAGGCCCTGACCATCCCGAGTCTGTCCACCAGGCACCGAGAGGCTCTGGAAAAGTTTGCAAGGGGACTTCTGCATCATCCACATCTCAGACACATGCTGCTGCCTGATGCACCCCGCCCAGTCCGTGCCACCAGACACCACAACAAGATAACGCCCCTAAAGGCGCCGCCCACGGACCAGTACAGACTCAGCGTGATTCCCACCATGGTGCGAGCCATCAATCAATAGTCCCTTTTAGATTAGACTTACCTTTAGAATTAATGTTAAGTATTTCCCCATCCCCTCTGTACATTTTCAGTTTGTTGACTGCCTAAATAATAAACTGTTTATTATTATTATTATTTACACATTCACACAGATAGACAGACAATACACACATAAATAAATTGATAGATATACACACACATACACAGATAGATAGACATACACATACATATACAGGCTTGCTTACCAGGAGAGACAAACTGGAGATGCCAGCCAGCAGGTACAACAGACACCTTAGCAGCAAGTTGGTATCTAACACTGACCTCGCTGATGATGACATCTACAAAAATTGCCAATAAGTTGTTCTCAGGTAAATAGATTCTGGAAGAAATATACAGAAAAGATCCATTATTGCAGGGACAGACATTGGTTGGATATTGAGGGAATACAACAAAGAGTTAAGGAAAGGAAGATTTTTCACTGAAGGAACAAAGAAAGGCTGGATATTTGGAA
The DNA here is from genome assembly GCF_035594125.1 of Scylla paramamosain. NCBI lineage: Eukaryota > Metazoa > Arthropoda > Malacostraca > Decapoda > Portunidae > Scylla > Scylla paramamosain. The sequence goes on along the minus strand of NC_087157.1, from coordinate 17,429,421 downwards.
GGGTAACCGGAAAGTTGACAAGAGGAAAATGTTGGAATGATAAAAAAAAATGCATGTTTTCTGTCTGTGCATAAAACACACACACACACACACACACACCCCTCTCTCTCTCTCTCTCTCTCTCTCTCTCTTTCTCTCTACTCACCTCTTCAAAATCTGGACCTCACCTTGGGCACTCACATCCCTCCCCTGTATCTCAATCAATACCTTTTGATCCTGAGAAGAAACAAGAGAACTATGTGGAATGAAAGAGACAAAATATACACAAGAAAACAACAAAACATATAGTCACTGGACTGACCATCTCAGTGACCTTTAAAAATAGTTACTGGAATTTTCAAGGGTACTTCATGATTCTAGTGATAGTTAAACAAGTATTCTGCATCACCAGAAGAAAGAAACACCTATGAGAAACTCACTGATTATCACAGTCCTTATGAAAGTTAATGGGATTTTCAAGGACATTTTTATCATGATTCAGGAAATAGTTAATAGTATTCTGCATCATCAATCAACCAATCATAAAAAACAGACTCCTCCTCTTTGAAAACAGTACCCATAACACCTCAGGCATTTCACAATATAGGGATTAAAGTTAAGGTTCCCTGCATGTCTTACCACAAACCAGACTCCTCTTTGAAAACAGTAACCATAACACCTCAGGCATTTCACAATATGGAGATAAAAGTTAAGGTTCCCTGCACATCTTACCACAAACCAGACTCCTCCTCTTTGAAAACAGTTCCTATAAGATCCAAGGCATGAGAGTTAAGGTTCCCTGTGTGTCTCACCACAAACACTGCTCCATCCAGGAGGGAGCCGTCAGCACTCACAAACTTGAGGGAGAAGGAGAGGGGGCGCCCAGCACGGAGGATCTCTGGATATTTGAGAACGATTTCCTTGGCCATCCTTGTGCTGCAGAGAGAGAGAGAGAGAGAGAGAGAGAGAGAGAGAGAGAGAGAGAGAGAGAGAGAGAGAGAGAGAGAGAGAGAGAGAGAGAGAGATATGAGAAGGAAGTAGAGAAGGATGAAGGAAAAAACAAGGCGGTAGAGGATGAGATGCAAGTAAAAGAGGAAGAGGACAAGGAAAAGGAAGACAAGATGAGAAAGAGAAGCATTCAATCACTCCTTTTACTATCAGTGGCCTTTCTTTGAAAACTAAACTCTAAACTTGCAGTAAACAATTGTACCAAACTGAATGAGACAGCATGAAAGTTAACAAGACATCACATTAATATTACTTACCAAAGGGGAGATGCGAGGGCTGGGAGATGTGCAGGGACACCAGAAATAAGACTAACTTAAGTACTATTCCCAGCATCTGAAACACCATCCTCACTCTCAGTTTCATTCCAAAGAAGCACATTTTTCTGAGAGCTGCAAAAGATATGGTGCCAAAGAGGAGATACGAGGGCTGGAGGATCCCTAGGGATGGAAGACACGAGGCTAACTTCAGAACCCTTTTGATTATCTAGAAGAGGGCTCTCATTCAAGAGATGCGCAACGTTTCTCTGAGAGCAGCGCAAGATCTGGTCCTCGACGTAGACTTTCCTTGCATTGTAATGAGTGTTCAGACATTCTGTCACTACTGGGATGGCTATGTTGCTGCTGAGGGATGTGCACAGTTTCCCTAGGGCTGTGGCAACATGTTCCTGTGGTCCAGTTTTCTTGAAGCTGAGGAAGTGAGATTAGTGAACTAGAAAAGGACAATGAAAATGGCTGTGAGATCTGGAGGGAGAGAGGAGAATAAGAAAAAGTAATAAAAATGGGTATAAGAAGTAGAGAATGAAATGAATAGGAAATTTAAATAAAAATTACTGTAGGAAGGAGAGGAAGAGAGAAGAATTAGTGAAAAGAATATAAAAGCAATGAAAATGACTACAGGAAGATAAGAAAGCAATGAACAAGCTTGCTTTTGACTTTCTTTTACCAAAGAAGAAAGAATAAAAAATACAGCCATGCTATTCATCTCTTCACAATACACACCTGGTACTCTGCTATGCCCTTCTTATTGGAGTCATTCCTGAGGGTGACATCAATGGCGCCCCAGTACACACCATCAGCCAGCATGTCCACCGACTGCAGCAACATACTCAGCACTCCATCCTCCAACTGTGTCACATCACCATAACATCATTAGAGGTGTGTGTGTGTGTGTGTGTAGAGCGGGGATCAGTACGGAAACTTCCAGACAGGTGCCGTGAGTTTATTTGTGGGCGCTGTTCACAGGCGCAGTTAGATTCCTCAGACACGGTCACAGCAAATATACAACAACAGAGAGGCCCAAACTCCAGGTGGTGCTTAAATCACAATAAAGGAAAACCATTGCAGGTGTGCATGTGTGGTGTTTTTGGTAGGCGTCCAGTCAGCCGAATGCCGAGACCGTGGCAGTACCCAACGAGGTGTAAACCGCATTACTGGAACCTACCTCGAACTTCTAATGGTGTATCTATGTACTCCTACAATACTCCCCCCTCAAGAACGGAGTTCACCTAGTAATATAAATAGTGAGGGTGTTGATTGAAATACACTGTCTTCCCTGAACGAGTTGTACAAGGGAAGTTAGGTATGGTATGGCGAGGAAGATCAGACTGGAAATGAGCAGAAGGGGAAGGTGTAGAAGCAGAGATATCAGGCAAAGGAGATGAATTAGAGTCTAAGGTAGACGTAGTCAGGTCATCTCTATCATTAGATGGTGCTTGTCTGGTGATAGGTATATAAGCTGGCTTCAAACGGTCAATAGATACAGACGTGTCACCCTGAGGAAGTCTGAGGATGAAATATTTTGGGTCACGTTGTATTACTTCATAAGGTCCCGAATAAGGAGCTTCTAAACTTTTGCGAACTCTGTCAATCCGCACCCAGACTTTTGAACATGAAAACAGAACGTTAGGAACATATGGTTTAGATGAGGAGTGACATTCACCTGATGAAAAGTTACAAAAATCAATGGCTTGCATTTCTTTAATCAAGCGGTGTATAGTATCTTTGTTGATATTGGCGAGTCTTTAGTGATAATTGCAGAAGGACACAACATATGAGTTCCTGTGACACCAGTGAATGGCGAGTAACTGGTCATATTAGGTGTCAAGCGATATCCAAGTAAGACTATGGGCAAAGCAGTGATGGCGTTCAATGATACCGTTCGCTTGAGGATGATAAGCAGTTGTTCGCATGTGATGGAAGCCAATAATCGAGGAAAGCTCGGAAAACAACTCACTTTCAAATTGAGCACCTCTGTCTGTCACTACCTGTAACAGTACTCCAAAACGAGAAATCCAGCCAGCCACGAATGCAATAGTGACGGAGCTCGCAGTGGTGTCTATTACAGGTATAGCTTCCGTCCATCTTGTCGCTCTGTCAATGCAAGTGAGAAGGTAACTGTATGGGAGAGGGTATGGGTAGTTAGGAAGAGTAGCAGGAGGCAATGGTCCAACAATATCTATATGAACAGTCTGGAAGCGATCAGTAGGAGTAGAAATAGGAGAAACTGGTGATGTGTGTCTGTGTTTTAGCTTGTTGACATTTAAGACAATTTGTTACAAACTCCTTTATATCTTTGTCCATACAAGGCCAGAAATAACGTTGTTTAATTATTTTAGCAGTGGTTTTAATACCAGGATGAGATAGATCGTGTAATGAATGAATGACATTTATCCTAAGAGAAGAAGGAACAAACGGTCTTGGTGCATTGGTAGATGTGTCACACCACAGAGCAATATTAGAGGGCAAGGTATAATTGGATAATCTCTCCTTGTACAAACCGACCTCGGTGTCACCTTCCTGGGAACTAGCTATGCCACACAAGTCGAAAGAATCAACTGAAATTGCACATGATCTTGATAAACAATCGGCAACAACATTGTTGTCCCCACGGATGTATACTACTGATGATACATATTCAGAGATTAAAGAAAGTTGCCATTGTTGCCTATCAGACTTTGCAACTGACTTACAATGAAAGGCAGAAACTAAAGGTTTATGGTTAAGGAACAAGGTGACCGAGTGGCCATCAATGAGTGTTTTAAAGTGAATGACAGCCAAATAAGAAGCTAAGAGTTCTCTGTCATAGGTGGAATAGGTTTTCTGTGTGTCAGAGAGCTTTTTGGAATAAAATCCTAGAGGCGTAGGCGTGTCATCTATAATCTGGTATAGAGCTGCGCCAACTGCGAAGCTCGAGCTGTCAGTCAGAAGCTGGTAATCAGTTGTCTTCTGAGAGGGATAGGCGAGGGTAGGACAAGTGACTAGGGCTTGCTTCAAATTGTTGAAGGAGTCCCTTGCAACATCTGTCCATGAGAGAGATTTAGAAGATGGATTATGCCGTAAGAGTTCTGTCAATGAATAAGCAACATCGGCAAAATTAGGGATCATTGGTCTAAAGAAATTTAGCATCCCCATAAAACGGCGCAATGCAGTTGATGTTTGAGGTAAAGGAAACTCTGAAATTGCAGTGATGCGGTTTTGAGGTGGTCTAATTCCATGAGCACTGACTTCATAGCCAAAGAAGGTGAGCGAGGACTTGAAAAATTCACATTTATCTATAGATAGTCTTAAGTTGTGTTTTGCTAAAGTAGAAAGAACAGTCTTAACATCAGCAATGTGTTCTTCAAGAGTTGTACTAGTTACTAAGATGTCATCCAAGTAGGTGAAAGTGTTCTTAACATTAACCAATATGGTGTCAATGAAGCGCTGAAAAGTGGAACCTGCGTTTTTAAGACCAAAGGGCATATACAAAAATTCAAACAGACCAAACGGTGTGCATACTGCAGTCTAAGGTACATCATCTTTGGCCACAGGGATCTGTAAGTATGCACGATGTAAATCAATCTTTGAAAATATGGTCTTACCCTTAAGTGACATGGTGAGACAGCGCAAATGTGGTATGGGATATTTATCATTCAGAGTTACGTTATTGAGTCCGCGATAGTCACCACAAGGTCTCCAAGCACCGGGCTCCTTCTTAGGCATGAGGTGCAGAGGAGACGCCTAAGGAGCGTTGGAGCGCTGAATGATTCCGGCATTAAGCAAAAACTGAAATTCATCTTTAGCCGCTTTGAGCTTCTCACCTGTCAAAGGTCTTGCTTTGAAATGTATAGGAGGTGAGTCACCTGTATCAATACGATGGTGTATAGTTTCCACAGGTGTAGTAGCTGACAACTGCAAAAGTGAAGTGAGAACCGGAAACTGAGAAAGTAGTTCAATAGCTTTTGAGTCTACCCCATTATAATTAACCAAATATGAAGAAATAGGAGAATAAGAAACTTCAAGAGGAATCTTACATTGGGTAGAGGAGTCTATTAGCGACTGGTTTTTACAGTCTACCATTAGTGAGTTAGCTGCAAGAAAATCGGTTCCCAAAATTGGATGTATAACATCTGCAATGACGAAAGACCAAGGGAAAGAACGCCTAATACATCGTATCCCAAGGTCTACATCGACTTCACCATAACAACGTATGGGTTTACCTGAAGCATTAGTAAGAGTAACAGCAGTTGGCCTGAGGAATGGATTCATTAGGTAGCAGCGAAAGTGATGAACCAGTATCTATCAAAAATTGGTAATTCTTGCAACCGATTGTGGCACTTACTCTAAGTGGCAGTCCGACGGTCGCAACTGATATTTCTACGGACTGCCCTACTAGTTTCCCGCCTGGTGGAATACACGAGCGGGGGAAGAAGAACGAGAATTAGGGCGAGAATCTGGCAAAATATTAGAAGCTGTAGAAGAAAGTATACACCATCGTTTACATGATTTTGCCCTGTTACCATAATACAGATGGTACCTGTACACCTGAGGACGCTGACCTTCATGAAAGGCGCGCACTCCAATGGGAACACAAATTCTAGAAAATACATTATCCTGACAAGCTGAAGTGAAATTTGGGCCTCTATTACCATTATCTCTGTTCTGGCTCGCAGGCCTGGACCCTTGTCCACCTTCCACCATGGAAACATTAGCGCTGTTGTTTACACTCGCATTACTTGAGCCATAGGCCAACAATGTCTCAGCTACACGAGCCAGTTCTTCTAGTGTAGAGCTCTCCTCATATGTCACTAGGAGAGGTCTGATGCTACTAGGTAATGCTTTCAAAAATTTTAACTTTATAAAGGAATCATCCACCCCTAGTTGAGCAGCTATTTTACGCAACTCTCTCAAATACGTGGAAGGTCTGTCACACATCATGTTATTTTGATTAACAAGAGAGTCAAAAAGTTCAGGTTTTGACCTGGTGAAAAGAGATATCAAAGATTGCTTTAATTCACCATAGTCTGAAGAATTGATGACTTCATCACTCAATTGATTGATTACTCTAAGTAGCAAATTTGATAATATATGGTGAAATTTAGTACTTGAAACAATGATCTTGGCAAGAACAAACTGTGATTCAATTATTGTAAACCAGCGTGTTACTGAAGTCTCATCAAAGGGTGGTGGTTTGACGGCAACACCTGCGGTCACGGAAGGAACACTATCCTGCGACGCACTAGATGTAAGTAGCGAACCCTCGTCCTGGTTCTGCATAGTTCCAAGGGCATAGATTCCAAACAGAACAAAGGTAAAATAATAGAGTACCTGGAGGACCAGCATATAGTCACTGTGTAGTTATAGTCTGCCACCAATCACCACAGTCCGTAGGCCGTCCCTGCCTCCACGATGATCACGTTATGTCTGGTCACTCCAGGGTCACCACATGTGGAGCGGGGATCGGTACGGAAACTTCCAGACAGGTGCCATGAGTTTATTTGCGAGTTTATTTGCGGGTGCTGTTCACAGGCGCAGTTAGATTCCTCAGACACGGTCACAGCAAATATACAACAACAGAGAGGCCCAAACTCCAGGTGGTGCTTAAATCACAATAAAGGAAAACCATTGCAGGCGTGTATGTGTGGTGTTTTTGGTAGGCGTCCAGTCAGCCGAATGCCGAGACTGTGGCAGTACCCAACGAAGTGTAAACCGCATTACTGGAACCTACCTCGAACTTCTAATGGTGTATCTATGTACTCCTATATGTGTGTGTGTGTGTGTGTGTGTGTGTGTGTGTGTGTGTGTGTGTGTGTGTGTGTGTGTGTGTGTGGCAAGGAGGGGGTGGGAATAACTCTGCATGACAGAAAGGTTTAAATGTGTGTGTGGAGGAAAGTGTGCATTAAAAAAATAAATAGGAATACAGAATGAGTGAAGAAGAGGATAATGAAGGATAAAGTAGAGGAGAAAGAATACAGCAAAGATGAAGAAAAAGATATTGAAAGATAAGATATGATAAGAAGGAAAAAGAATACACTGCAGGAGAAAAAATATGTAAATGAAGGATATAACATAAAAGTATAATGAAAGATAGAATAGAAGCAAAAAGAACACAGGAGGCATGAAGAAAAGAATATTACTGAAGGATGCGAGAGGAAAAAACACAGTGTAGGTGAGGAATAGATGTTGAGGGATGTAACAGATGGGTAATAAGGACAGTCATTCTCACCACATCCTTGACACCCTCCAACTGCTTCCATCGGAACAGATCAGTGCGCAGGGACCTGACCATGGGGTACTTCTTGGTGGCTAGATGTGAGGGGTACACCACCAGTCCTGTGTGGGAGAGAGATAATAAACTGCACTCGCAAATGTTTTGATCTCTTTTACCTCCAATACTTTCAGTTGCTATGGTGTTTTCTTGGTTCCAGAGATGGTTCAGCAAGCATTCTGTATCTTTAATAGTCTCTAGTGTGAGGTATTGGGGTTTTAAACAGTACATCAAAATGCAGTACATTTTATCCTGACTTCTGTAAGAATGTACATCAATATACAAGATTTTTCTGTATGAAAGAGGGACTCTGGCCAAGGCCAACAAAAAGGAGAGAGAGAGAGAGAGAGAGAGAGAGAGAGAGAGAGAGAGAGAGAGAGAGAGAGAGAGAGAGAGAGAGAGAGAGAGAGAGAGAGAGAGAGAGAGAGAGAGAGAGAGAGAGAGAGAGAGAGAGAGAGGAATAAAATAAAATAAAATAAATAAAAAAATGAAAAGGCTCACTGAGGTGCCAGTCTCTACATGACAGAGCCAAAAGAATTACTCTAAAGTTAAGAAGTGTCTTGTATAAGGAAGTACAGACACAGACAGGAGCTCCAGACTTTACCAAACTGACACCAATACTCACGTGGCAAAGAGGACTCCATGTACCAACCGGCAGGGACAACAGCAACCTTGGCTATGAGTTGCTGTCTCAAGTCTGATGCCTCAAATATGACGTTCTCAAAGGTGAGCATTGACACGGCCTCATCTGGTACATACAGCCTGACAAAGGGTCTGTTGTCAGTATTTGTATTGGGAAGATATGGATGGTGTTTATTTATTTGTGTATGTTTCTATGATGTTTTCATTTTATTTTATTTCTTTTTTATGCAGGAAGGACACCGGGCAAGGCTAACAACCCCCTTCGCCCCCTCCACCCCCCAAAAAAACACTTCATGCTGGTCCCTGAATAGGGTCCAAAGCGGTAGTCAAAACCTGAAGGATAAGTGTCTTGAAACCTCCCTCTTGAAGGGATTCAAGTCACAGGAAGTGGAAATACAGAAGCAGGCAGGGAGTTCCTGAGTTTACTAGAGGAAGGGATGAATAATTGAGAATATTGGATAACTCTTGCATTAGAGAGGTGGGCAGAATAGGAGTGAGAGAAAGAAGAAAGTCTTGTGCAGTGAGGCCGTGGGAGAAGGGGAGGCATACAGTTAGCAAGATCAGAAGAACAGTTAGCATGAAAATAGCAGAAGATAGCAAGAGATGTAATATGAGAAAGAGGCTGAAGACAGTCAGTTAGAGGAGAGGAGTTGATGAGACGAGAAGCTTTTGATTCCACACTGTCTAGAAGAGCAGTATGAGTGGAATCCCCTAGACATATGAAGCCTACATGGACAGATAAGGTCCCTGTACAGAGTTAGCAGCTGGGGGGGGGTAGGGGGAAGACTGGAGGACACATTCCAGAACATCTAACTTCATAGAAGCTGTTTTAGCTAGAGATGAGATGTGAAGTTTCCAGTTTATATTATAAGAAAAGGGCAGACTGAGGATGTTCAGTGTAGAAGAAGGGGACAGTGAGGAAGAGGGGATAGTTATCTGAAAGGATGTGTTGGGTTGATAGATGGAAGAATTGAGTTTTTGAGGCACTGAATAATACCAAGTTTGCTCTGCCCCAATCAGAAATTTTAGAGATCAGAACTCAGGTGTTCTGTGGCTACCCTGTGTGAACTCTTTACTTCCTGAAGGGTTGAACGTCTAGGAAAAGAATTTGAAAAGTGCAGGGTGGTATCATCAGTGTAGGAGTGGATAGGACAAGAAGTTTGGCTCAGAAGGTCATTGATGAATAATAAGAAGAGAGAGAGGGTGACAGGACAGGATCCTGAGGAACACCACTGTTAATAGATTTAAGAGAAGAACAATGACCGTCTACCACAGCAGCAATAGAACGGTCAGAAAGGAAACTTGAGATTAAGTTACAGAGAGAAGGATAGAAGCTATTGGAGGGTAGTCTGTAAATCAAAGCGTTGTGCCAGACTCTATCAAAAGCTTGTGATATGTCTAAGGCAAGAGCAAAAGTCTCACCAAGATCTTTAAAAAAAGGATGACCAAGTCGCAGTAAGGAAAACCAAAAGATCACCAGTAGAGCGGCTTTGATGGAACCATGTACTGGTGATCAGATAAAGGTTGTTAAGTGATAGATGTTTAAAGAATCATCCTGTTGAGAATAGATTCAAAAACTTTAGATATGTAGGAAATTAAAGCAATAGGACGGTAGTTTGAGGGATTAGAACAGTCACTCTTTTTAGGAACAGGCTGCATGTAGGCAAACTTCCAGCAAGAAGAAAAGGCAGATGTTGACAGACAGAACTGAAAGAGTTTGACTAGGCAAGGTGCTAGCATGGAGGCACAATTTCGGAGAACAATAGGAGGGACCCCATCAGGTCCATAAGCCTTCCGAAGGTTTAGGCCAGCAAGGGCATGGAAAACATAATTGCAAAGAATTTTAATAGGTAGCATGAAGTAGTCAGAGGATGGAGGAGAGGGAGGAACAAGCCCTGAATTGTCCAAGGTAGTGTTTTTAGCTAAGGTTTGAGCAAAGAGTTCAGCTTTAGAGATAGATGTGATAGCAATGGTGCCATCTGGTTGAAATAAAGGAGGGAAAGAAGAAGAAGCAAAGTTATTGGAGATGTTTTTGGCTAGATGCCAGAAGTCATGAGGGGAGTTAGATATTGAAAGATTTGGACACTTTCTATTAATGAATGAGTTTTTGGCTAGTTGTAGAACAGACTTACCATGGTTCCAGGCAAAAAATATAAAGCCCATGAGATTCTGATGATGGAAGGCTCAGGAACCTTTTGTGGGCCACCTCTCTATCATATATAGCATGAAAACAGGTTGTGTTAAACCAAGGTTTGGAAGGTTTAGTTCAAGAAAAGAGTGAGGAATATACGCCTCCATGCCAGACACTACCACCTCTGTTATGCAATCAGCACACAGAGATGAGTCTCTGACACAGAAGCAGTAGTCATTCCAAGAAAAATCAGCAAAATACCTTCTCTGGTTCCCCCAACCAGCAGGGGTAAAATGCCAGAGGCACTTCTGCTTATGGAATGCTGAGGAGAGATTGGAGCGATGGGACAAGCTACAAATATGAGATTGTGATGGGAGGAGCCCAACAGAGAAGAGGGTGACAGCATAAGCAGAAGGATTAGAGGTTATGAAAAGGTCAAGAATGTTGGGTGTATCTCCAAGACAGTTACGATTATGAGTAGAGTGTTGCACCAATTGATCTAGGTTGTGGAGGATGGCAAAGTTAAAGGCTAGTTCACCAGGAAGGGAGAGCAAAGCCAAAGTTGGTGGTGAACATTGAAGTCTCCAAGAATGGAGATCTCTGCAAAAGGGAAGAGACCCAAAATGTGCTCCACTTTGGAAGTAGTCAAAGAATTTCTTATAGTCAGAGGAGTGAGGTGAGAGGTATACAGCACAGATAAATTTAGCTTGAGAGTGACTCTTGTCATAGGCAGATGGTGGAAAACTTGAAAAATTCAATAGTGTGGGCACAAGAGCAGGTTAAGTTGTTGCACACATAAATGCAACATCCAGCTTTGGAGTGAAAATGAGGATAGAGAAAGTATGAGAGAATAGAAATGGGGTTAATGTCAGTTGCCTCAGACACCTGTGTTTCAGTGAGGAAGATTGAAAATTAGATCTAAGACTGCGAATGATGCAGAAGTTAATGAAGAAAAAATTGAGGGGGATGTCAAGACACTTAGGGTCAATACCAGAAGAGCAGTTCGACCTGGGGATGTTTGTGGTCCCCTCCCCAGATGGGGACTTCAAGGCTGGTGTAGGAGTTGTCATGATAATTTTGAATTTTGAGTGAAGGGTGTGTGTGTAATTAGGTGCTTGTAGTTTTGTGTGAAGGAAGAGAGTTGTCTTTAAAGGGCAGGCTATGACTTCCACCTTGTATAGGAAGACACAAAGAGAACTGCTCAGTGAGATCATAGCTGGATTTAATGATAAGTTCACAGCACTCCCTGATCCAGTGCTTTAGACTTCACTGGGAGTAATCATTTCAGCAGATGTCTACTACCTCCTCCTTGTAATATTCTCTTCTGTTTCTCAGTTGGCATACCTCTGAATAACCTCAAAGTGTCCCTCAGCAGTCTTTGCCAGCAGTTCATCCACAAATGTCTGGCCCTAAGGAGGAGAGAGAAGAGGCTCAGGAAAGAAAATACAGTACAGATGCAATTTCTCTCAACTCCTGCCCTTTCTTATGGAAGGATAACAGATGAGGTATAATTTTACTTCCTTCATCTATCTATTTATCTACGAGTATATACCAGGCCACCAATCCCAGACAAAAGCACCACTCACTCACATACACATCACTCACACTCTTAGGCCCATCAGTCTCTGGTGGGAAGGAACAGTCTTGTGGACCACCCTACAACACCCTAGCAACCATACTTATAAAACTCTGCTATGGTTACATCCTAGCTAGTAAGGGAACTTGAATTATGGGACTTGAGTGCTAAGTGACTGTCCTAGCAGGGGACTCTGTTAAGTTACTGTCTTAAGGTGCTAACACCACTACCGGCTGACATAAGCAGACATGTAGTGCTTTTTGATGAATCTTGCATGAAACGGCTGATAATGAGTAAAAATGATATGTATAATAAAACAAATATATTCATTTAATTGTTCTCAACAATAATCTGACTAGTTTAAGCTTAATTATTGAAGGTATTTATTTACCACTGTTGTCATTTTGTCAAAACAACAATCAGGTGGTGCCAACTTTGACTGCACACCAAGGTGGTGCATGCATCACTGTGTTACTGATGACCCTGCTGGTGGTCTGCTGTGAGAGCCCCAAGTCATCCACACTGATGTGTTACATCTTGCCTGTTGTGAAGTACCACAGAGTGCATCTCAGGGGAGAGAGCCTTATTTCTTGAAATTGGTCTCTTCAGTATTTCCCACACAAAATCAATCACAATGATCCCAGTACAGACCAGCCGATATGTCTTCAGCTCAGTCATCCAACTCATTCAGGACTTCCTTCTTGTCATGAAAAGTCTGTCGCTGCTGCTGGCAGTGTCAGTGGAGTTAATCTAGCACAGCCTTGCTTGCTGATAGGATGCAATCTTAAAGGCAGGTTCACACTGGCTGTGATGCTACACTAGCTATACGATGCGTATGATGCAAAGCTGTGTAGCTTCCAGTCATTACTGCTTGTTGCTCCCCTAGGAAGAAAAGGTGCAAACTGTTTGCTATGGAACAACTTATAGAAGAACTACAGAAATACCCCTGGTTGTATGTTGGTCTTGCTAGATTTATTTCATGCACTCAATTTCTTTTTCTTTGCCACAGCTAGAAGCAGTAGTTCCTCCTCAAGAGACCACAGAGCAATGTCTCCCATGATGCTGCAGATGCACTGAGCTACTGAGTGATGTGACAATTGATGCAAGCACTGTCTGACAGCACAGCATCATTTACGGTGTGAATACTCACGTGGCAAATATCGCATCGCCAGCGTCAGGCTATAGGATTGCACAGCCAGTGTAGCATTGCAGCCTAGGTGAACCCATCTTTTATGATGCATCTTGGGGACTTTAGACGGTATCTTTCAGAATTTAAGTGGCAAGTTCCACCATTTTGAGGATGTAAAACGATGATTTAATGTTTAAGCAGTAATTTAGTGATAATGCATATGGTCCCAGGAGGTTTGGCTTAACAAAATGTAAACTTACAAGACTGTGGTCTGCTTTTGGTAAGGTTTTTTTGAAACTGTTAACCGATAAACATGATTTATTTTTACTTACGGTAGCTATGATGCCTATTTAAGTGTGTACAAATTGTAGGATGATAGATAAAAAAATAAGAGGAAGAAAAGTTAATATATAAATTTCTATATTTATACAATTTTTAACTCATAACTCCTTAAAACTAAATCAACTCATTATTATCTAAAAATTATCAATAACAAAAGTAATTACTGCTAAATCAATTTTATGCACATTCTACACAAAGATGTTTTTATAGTAGGGAAAAGAAATATATTAGTGTGTGACTTTCAACGTAACTTAGAAAATGTGTACTTATGCATATGAAAAATATATCTTAATGAAATAAATAAAAATCTTTACATAAAATCTGTGAGCAATGCGGACATACACAACAAAAAAAGTAAATAGCACATAAAACTAATGATGAAGTATCACTTTAAAGAAGAAAGGCTTACATTTGAGAAGTGTGATTTATTGCATCATCAGTCAACCCCTGCAACACACTCCATATCTGTGTGAATTGGGGTGTTCCTCTGCTTCCCCCTGCAGGGTGTGTCCATGGCTGCATCTCTGGCCTTCAGGTACTCCTCCAGTGTAGTGACAAACTCAGTACCAAGATAGTCTGAGTGTGTGTCCATGGCTGCATCTCCGGCCTTCAGGTACTCCTCCAGTGTAATGATAAACTCAGCTCCAAGAGTGTCTGTGAAGCCACTTGACAAGCAGCCTACATTGTAATTGCAGACACCCGTCAGAATTGGGAAGTTCACTGTCCTGTCTGAAGTATTCCAATGCTTGGAACAATTCTCCACACTCATGAATGCAGGTGTTCATTGCAGGTCATGCCTTTGAGGCATCTCATCATCTTTTCATCTGACGTCAGATGATGCATCAAATGATACATCACAATTCATCACATCACCACTGTCAGGTTTGAAAACAGCTGATCTACTTTTTTCTATTACAATTTTTTTTTTTACTCACAGCAAGGCCTGTAATGCACTAAGCATACTGAAGGTATGTGGTGGTGGTAGCTGGCTAAGTCACAGAAGTATGTATTTCCTGGGTCATGGCATTCTGTCATAGTCTTCACAGAAGATAGTAACACAATTTCTCTCATAAATTTTATGAGTTGTGTGGGTGGTCTGACACCAGCGTGGCAGTACACACATGCCCTGTCCTCACCTTAGGCCAACTGAGTACTGACTCATTATCAAGTAACTACTGCCCCACTCCCTCCCTTCCCACCACTTAGGGATAACATGCCACACATCTGAAGAAAGTCTTAAAAAATCACGCACACACAAAAAAAAAAACAGATACAGTATATGAAAAATAGGAAAACATAAGGAGTACCACAAGGTGTAACCTAAAGCCTGAGTGTAAACAAGTCACACCCCAGACACACGGCTCAAACTTTGGCAGATTGTTGCCAAAGTGCTGGATGATTTTTCAGCGTGCACAGCCCAATTTTGCTTTTTTGCATACATTTTCATTAAAAAAATGTGGATTACAGTCCCTTAATTAACTTGGTAATTTCTGTCCATCTCCTCACCTTGAAAGCCTCACCATCAAACATTAAGCCAGAATTTTTGTAAACAAACTGAATGAATGTATCATGATAACATAAATAATATTGCTTTATTACTCCATACATATATGCAAAAAATAAACTTGATTTGATAATTCCTGTCTACCCCACCTTTAAAGTCTTGTCATCCAAGTACTGGGCCAGAGTCCTTGTCAATAAACTGAACACCTCTTGATAACAGAATGAATATTGTTTTATTACTCTATCCAAAAAAATTTAACTTGATTTCTGTCCATTTCCTCACCTTCAATGCCTTGCCATCAAACTACAACCCAGAATCTTTGTCAACAAACTGAACACCTCATGATAACAATAATAGAAATGATAGTTTTATTACTTAAAAAAAAAATAAAAATAAATAAAAAAAAAATCCTGTCTGTCTCCTCACCTTGAAAGACTTGTCATCCAGCACCAAGCCAGAGTCCTTGTCAACAAACTGAACACATCATGTTAACAAAGATTATACTGTTTTGTTACTCTTTATATGCAACATTTAAGGCAATCATGCCTGTCTGTCTCCTCACCTTGAAGGCCTGGCCATCCAGCACCAAGCCAGAGTCCTCGTCAACAAATTGAACAGTGATGGCGATGGGCTGTCGGCCTGCACTATGCTGGGCTGCTGCAGAACCATTGCTGCACTCATCTGTGTTGAGCTGGGGGAAGGCCAAAAGAAGAAATCACTTATGCACTGAGGGGAGACCAAAAGATGACCAGCTATTAGATCACTTATGTGACTCCAATAGCAAATAGTAAATACTGAGATCCTTTTCTCTCCTTTTTGGCATGTCAGACTTGAGGTTTTCAGTCTAGGCCTAATCCCTAGAGACTTCCATTAATGTACCCTGATTAAGTTAAATTTAAGAGATAGGAAGGAATTGGTTCTTAAATAGAGTGGTGGATGAATGGAATGGACTCAGTAATGAGGCTGTTAATTCTGATTCTTTTGTGAGCTTTAAAATAAGATTACACAGGTTTAAGAATGAGGATGATAGGTGGAAATAGGTAGGCATGTTTTGTACAGGGACTGGCATGTATAGGCCTGATGGCTTCTTACAGCTTCACTTATTTTCTTATTCTTCTGTTCTTACACCAGACACTTATCCTTTGGATGGTCCTTTTGACCTCTCTTTAGGGGCTGGCACTCTCATTGGACTTTTTTTTGCACTTTTTGTTGCCCTTGACCAGTCCCCCTCTTACATAAAAAAGAATTGTACCTACCTGAAGGTCTCCACCAGGGTGGCAGTGAGGGCTGGAGCATAGCTGGGGTAGGTGATGGTGAAAGAGAGGTTGTACCCTTCCCCGGGCTTGCTGACAGACAGGTCAGTAAAGGTGGCAGTGCTGTTCCTGTAGGGAACTGTGGTGGTGCCAATGACGATGGCACCTGGCGGACCTCCTGACAAACTAGCTGTGACCTGCCAGGGATCACTCTTGTGGCCCAGGTCACTGATGGGTGCACCCTGAGGAGAGGATGAGAGAGAGAGAGAGAGAGAGAGAGAGAGAGAGAGAGAGAGAGAGAGAGAGAGAGAGAGAGAGAGAGAGAGAGAGAGAGAGAGAGAGAGAGAGAGAGAGAGAGAGAGAGAGAGAGAGAGAGAGAGAGAGAGAGAGAGAGAGAGAGAGAGAGAGAGAGAGAGAATAATTATTGGTGGATCTTTGAGTCCTTTCATGAGAAACAAAAAGGCCTGAAGGTTTATTACACACACACACACACACACACACACACACACACACACACACACACACACACACACACACACACACACACACACACAAAGACACACACAAGGACTGAATGAATACAGAGATGGGATAAGGAGTGTAGCCCAGCCCCTGTATACCACAAGTAGACAAACAAAGGTGATGGTGGCAAGAAATGTACATAAACTGATGGATGAATAAAGATGGAGACAGAACCAGAGATGTGTAGCTCAGGTCCTGTATACTACAACTACAGACACACCTCTTTATCCAGTACAGTGACAGACGGCTGCATTTCAAACACTGTGTACTGCACCACACTGCTGGGCACACCACTCAGCACCAATATACTGGATGGCTCAGCATACTCTGTCACTGCCAGGCTCTCCTTGATCTTCTCTGCCGCCTCCTTCTCCTGCTGCTTGTAGAACGGTTCGACATCTGGAATGACAACAGTGCCTTCCTCCTCTGTGGCTTTTGGAGGGGCTTCCTTGGGTGGTGGCTCGATGGGGTCACTCACCTGAGGAAGAGAGGTGGGGACTGGAGGAACACACTATCTCTGTTAATGATTCAGCTGTTGACAAAGTGCAGGAGGACATGATTCAAGGCAGTAAAGGGGCAGAGAACAGTGTCATTTTACCAAGAGGAGTTACAGGAGGGAGAGGTGATTCAAGTTAGAAAAGGGGCAAAGAACAGTGTCTGCCTTAAGAGAAGGCACTGGAGGAAGAGATAACATAAGATCACAAAGGAACAGAGAGCAGAGATTCACTTTACCGAGAGAGAGGCACAGTTGCTGCACGATCTGTCCTGGAATCTATTGATGGCCTTTTCCAGACTCTGCACCAGCTTCTCATAGGGAATCACCTCCCCGCCAGTTGCTCCCTTCTCCCCCTCACCATTCAGGCTTGTAGTTGGAATGCTGGCCACCTCAGCCTAAACAAATTTAAGCTGTATTCTTAAACATTTTGTTCTCTTTGGTAATTATTTTCATATATAATGAATAGTAAGAATCTCATAGGCAATTTTGCCACAGTCCTTGTTAAACTACCACTATCTATCTATCTATATACCAGGCTGGCAATCTCACACAGGATGGCCCAGAAAAAGCATCACACACTCCTGCACACATCACTCACACTCTTAGCTCCATTAGCACCTAGTAGAAAAGGACAGTCTTGTGGACTGCTACATCCCAGGAGCTTAGGCACAGCACAGCTGTCCACATACTTCCACAGCAAGGCATCACAGCATAAACTGGTTTAATTCTGCCCTTTCATGGTGAGATCATTCCCTATCACAAGAGTAATAAAAATTACCTTGAAAATCCAGACAAATTCCATTAGATCTACAATTAGTTGAAACTCCCAAACCTTTAAGAACAAGTCTTGCATGTTGAGCTACTAGCAAGGGAGACCAGGCAGCCCAGACAGCCAAACCAAACACAGCCACACGCAACATAGCCACAAACAACATGGTCACACACAACACACAGACCCAACAAAGCCAGACTCATCACAGCCACACCAAACACAGCTGCACCCACCACAGTCGGACTCAACATAGACCAGACCCACCAACACACATCCTCACCATCACTTCAGCCAACACTATACCCACCTCCAGCCTTCCCTGCAGTCTCTTGGAGTCCTCCCACATAACACTGATGACCCTGATGTTGTCTGGGGATACCTCAAACAGGTTGGCCAGATTCAACACAAGGTTCTGCTCATAAAACTCATCTTCCTTCACCATGAGGCCACTGGTGAGGGTGATCACGAGTGTGGTCTTGATGTCAAGGACATGGCCTCCGCGCAGCACCACATGGACCAGCTTGGCACTACGCTGGAAGTAATTGGTCCCTACTACCTGCAGGGGAGGGTCTGGGTGAGCTGGAGAGATGGCAATAGGAACAGGCATGCCACAACAGTGTTTCCCTTGCTTAAAATTATCAAGGAGAGCTATGACAAAACTGACAAGGAGAGACATGACAAGACTGATAGGAAGGCATGACAAAACTGACAGGAAGAGGCATGACAAAACTGACAGGGAGAGACATGACAAGACTGACAGGAAGGCATGACAAAACTGACAGAGAGGCATGACAAAACTGATAGGGAGAGACATGACAAGACTGACAGGAAGGCATGACAAAACTGAGAGAGGCATGACAAAACTGATAGGGAGAGACATGACAAGACTGACAGGAAGGCATGACAAAACTGACAGAGAGGCATGACAAAACTGACAGAGAGGCATGACAAAACTGATAGGGAGAGACATGACAAGACTGACAGGAAGGCATGACAAAACTGACAGGGAGAGGCATGACAAAACTGACTGGAAGAGGCAAGGCTGAGTTGTTGTTCTGTTACCCTAAACTAGCAGGGAGAGACAAGGCAGAGCAGTTGTTCCTTTGCCCCAAACTGACAGGGAGAGGCAGGGCAAAGTACAGAGTTCCAGTGCCTCAAACAATACAACACAACACAGCCATTCCTTACATTCCCTACACAACACAACACACAGTCATTCTTTACATTCCCAACACAACACAACCATCCCTTACATTCCAAACACAACACAGCACACAGTCATCCCTTACATTGTTCAGTGTGGGAAGGAAAGCCTGAGGGTGGGTGGGGTCCTCAGGCAACAGCTGGTAGCCAGCTGCAGAGATATTAAGGTTGGCTGGGGGAACAAAGACACTATCCACATAGATGTCATAACGCTGAGGCTTTGGGAAGAAGATGCGTAGGACAACAGCCTCGGAGGATGGACTGTGTGGCAGGTGCAGACACAGCACCTGAGGATGTGATGTGAGTGGAGGATCAGTGTGGTGAGGTTAGGTTAAAGATGCAGCACCTGAAGCAGTAAGTGATTAGATTAGGTTAGATTAGGCTGGGTTAGTGTTGGGTGAGGTTGTGCTGGGTCAGTGTGGCTTAAGTGAGGTTAGGCTGGGTTGAATGATGTTAAGTTATGTGTCAAAAAGATTGGTGTGAATTGCCTGCTGTTTATCTCCAATTACTATTATTATTATACTGCTGAAAATTACTACAACTACTACTACCACTGCTGCAATCACTGTCTACTACTACTATTACCATTCCAACCACTGCAACTACTACAAGCACCATAGCAGTACCTGAGGGGGCGTGCTGGTCATGGCCATCTCATATGTCATTCCGGTCGCCACAACTGAGAAGAAGGTTGAGATTCGCTCCTGACACATGTAGCCAGCACACCAGCCTCTGTCCATTGGTCCACTGAGGAGGTCCACGTACCCACTGGGGCCTGGAGAGGAGGAGGAGGAGGAGGAGGAGGAGGAGGAGGAGGAGGAGGAGGAGGAGGAGGAGGAGGAGGAGGAGGAGGAGGAGGCGGCATTAATGACACTTACAAAAAATCCCAAGTGGAATTGACAATCTGGTAAATAGATTTAAAGGAACAAGATAAAAGTCTGGCACATCGACAGATTTATGGGGACAAGAGGAGAAGGTGACTTGTATTGCTCACCAGGGTTGGCAATGAGGGCAATGGGGGAGAGGCGCCGCACCTCTGTGTCTGTGTCTATGCTCTCAATGATCATGAGGCAGCAACGCAGCGAGAAGCACTTCCATGCCACGATGGAACCACAGCACAGGAAGCATCACGGACAATGCCTGTGGGATGAGACAAAAGGAGAGTATGGGGAGTGGTAAGGGATCTCAAACAACAATAAGTCTTTAGTTTCTTAAGTGCCTGGTTTGGGTGCAGTGTGCGTGCAAGTGTGTGTTGTAGAGCTGTGTGGATATCTGACACACACACACACACACACACACACACACACACACACACACACACACACACACACACACACACACACACACAGGAAAAGTACAAGGAGACCTACATAGAACTATAAAAAGGGGGAAGATATGATAAAAAAAAGCAATAAGGAATAGGATTTGTGGGTGATTATCCAGGACACACTGTCACCAGAGAAGCACATGTGGGAATTTTGGCCACGCATAGAAGATTTTTAGTAACATTAGAGAGGCTTTTACCTACATGGACATGAATATGACGAAAAAAATAATTACAACCATGATTATGCCCTGAGTTAGAGTACGCTGCAGCAACTGAGGAAACTGGAAAGAATGCAGAGGACAGCAGCAAAGATGGTGCCAGAATTGAAGGAAAAGACTTATGAGGAGTGACTGTAAGAATGAGATTAATAACACTGGAAGAGAGAAGAGAAAGGGGAGACTTAATAACAGTGTGCAAATCAATAAACAGTATGGAAAAGTTAGAACGACAAGTTTTGGAGATACATGTAAATAAGGGAACAAGATGTAGAAGAGGACATACAAAAAGATTAAGAAGAGTAAATGTCTCAGTGACATCAAGAAATATAGTTTCCTATACCAAAGCACTGATCTCTGGAATAGTTTAAGCTGTAATAGTTTTACAGTTGCTAGTGTAAGCAAATTTAAAGAGAAACTGGATAACTGCAGCTATGGAGACAGGTCAAATGACATCAGGACCATAGGGGCTCAAGCATCACCTCCCCAAATATGGAGTTACATACATCAAAAGAATTAGCAACTCTTCCTCTGTCCAGCTATGACATTTGCAACACTGTTTTTCAGCTTCCATATGGTTGAAGGTCCTGAAGTAGCAAATGGAGTCACAACAACTTATTGATATGGGATTCAAGTGTTGTGTGGGCTGGTTGAACTAAGGGGTGCATTCATTCAAGACCAGCCAGGCTCAAGCCCAGCGAGAGGGAGCCAGCCAGTGGGAGTGTGTGATGCACAGTGCATAACCATCTCTTGCTCAATAAGTGTTTTTCTCCAGAAGAAACACGTCACCCGGAGTCAATCACTGCACTGCTTACTACCCCTCCTCACGCTTCCTCACACAGTCCTGCCCAAACCTCCTTCATACCCAATCTTTACCTGTGACTAACCAGTGCCACCTGTTAATCCTTTGTCTCACTATTATTACTAACTCATGACTTCCTCTAACATAACATTCATTCACCCTTCAATGTGTTGCTTTCTTTTAAGTAACTAATGTACTGCAGTACCAATACTAGTATTTACTATTTTTTCAAAACTCTGAGTCTATTATACTTTTTATTCATGTAGTTTATTGTATAATTATTATTATTATTATTATTATTATTATTATTATTATTATTATTATTATTATTACTATTGTCATACTATTTTTTTTTTTTTTGTGATATCAGGAAGATGTTAATAATTTCATTATTTACTTCAGGTAAAACATTTTATTAAGGTTCAAATTCCAGGTCATGCAAAAATATATACACAAACTTAAAGGGAGGAGTTATATTTTACATGCCAGTGTGCATATGCAACTTATGAATTTTTTAAATTTTAGGTAAAAAAATTTTGAAGACCAGGGTTTTTATTTGAAACTTAGTTGAAATTTATATCTTTCTTAGAAGTGGTGTTATTGTTGATAAACTTTGGATACAGTTTTCTCAATTTAAAAAAAAATGGCACTTGAGTCTCTATGGTCCTGATGCCCTCAAATGAGCTTTAGCTCATATCCTGTACAATACAACTAGGTAAATACAGCTAGGTAAATATGCACATACACACACACACACGCACACACACACACACACTGTACCTTTATTCGGAAACTTGTCAGCTGCCTCAATCTGGGATCCGTCAGGATTCTGTCTGATTGGAAGAGGAATGCGGTAATCTCCAATGCCCCTCCGAGGATCTCTGTCCCACTCCCAGTCAGCCTGAGAGATTCCTGTGGCATCCTTTTCACCTGCAGAGAGAGAGAGAGAGAGAGAGAGAGAGAGAGAGAGAGAGAGAGAGAGAGAGAGAGAGAGAGAGAGAGAGAGAGAGAGAGAGAGAGAGAGAGAGGAGAGAGAGAGAGAGGAGAGAGAGAGAGAGAGAGAGCGAGCGAGCGAGCGAGCGAGCGAGCGAGCGAGCGAGCGAGGAGAGAGAGAGAGAGAGAGAGAGAGAGAGAGAGAGAGAGAGAGAGAGAGAGAGAGAGAGAGAGAGAGAGAGAGAGAGAGAGAGAGAGAATGTGATGTGAGGGAGAGGTGGATGTATAAGGAAAAATGGATAAAAAAGAGATGCTATTCCAGTAACAAAGGGATTCTAGATACTTAAGAGGATATAAGAAATAGCTGAGATAGAGATCAGCTTCACTACATAGAAACACAGATACTTGGAATGTACTGGAGATGATAGATACATAGAGTGTCCATTGGCTAAACTAGAATGATATACATAAAGAGCAGTGTAGTTCAGATCCAGTATACCAAAACTATATTAACACACACACATGTAAATCCACACTAACCCAGCAGAGATCCATCAACATCCGTCACCACCACCTTCTTTAGTCCATCACAGTCCGTATCCACACAGTCTGACGGATCAATGCTGCTCAAGTTGGGCCTAGGAATGTACATGTAGTTCTCCTGTGGTGTGTTGAGGAACAAGAGACCCTTGACAAACGCGGGGTGGTTGGCGTCCTCTGACTGAGGGTTCACCATGAGAGCAATGCCTCGCCCGCAGTCGGTGTCACGGAAGTTGTGGAACGTGAGACCCTCAAAGTGTGTGGAGCCGTAGAGTGCTGGGTAAGTGCCAGCGTTACTGAAGGTCATGAGAGGTGCCACTGTGGGGGAATGCAAGTGTCAAGTGTTTAGGGATCAGATGTAGTCAGCTGTGCTGTGCCTGAGCTCCTGGGGTATATTAGGGTGGACCATATAACTATCACTTTGTAATGGCACATTTTATTTGAGTAAGCTTCAGTAATTTTATCAAGCCCAAAGTTTAATCTATTTTCTGAGGTGTCTTCATGCTCCTCTCTAGAAGCCATTCTGGTTCTATGCAAGTGAAAATAACAGGAACAGGAGGAGAGGAAGAGTCCATCACACCTTTTTTTATGTCAGAGCATGGATATCATAGACACTACATATGAATACATAACAAAAGTTCTCACAACAAACACCCAACTCACTAGGGCTGGGCGGGAGATGATTACTGGATCCGAATCTATAAAATCCTGAGAAGCGATACAAATCCAATTACTGCGTCAGGATTCTAGAATCTGGTGTAGAATCCAGTCCTCAGACGAGGTCTCTTAATTCGTGAGTAAAAATAGTTATGGAGAACAACGTAAGAGTAAACTGATTTGTTCATTAATATAGTCTGTATGATGTTATTAATCATGCTTTTGGAGCATATAAACAATGAGGTCTGAGGGACTAGTTATGAAATTTACTTGTGTACGCTAGCGACATGTCGAAGCTTATAGTGTTGCTAAAGTCACCATCTCTTTCGTTGGAACTGATACGCCAATTTCATGTAACGTCATACCATGGCATACATATAGGACATGACGTGGGCAGAGCTCTCAGTCAAGGCTGAGGACTGATGGGGGGGAACCTATGGTAGTTGTTTCCATGGGTATATGCATACCTAATATGATTATGTATAGTTACTTCTAACACTGTTTTACAGCAACTTTTTACCTGCATAATAATAGCCAAAATTTATTTCAGTAACTATCCTGCTTTTATGTAGGTCTCCCCAAAGCCGTGCATCTCGAGTTGAGTAGTCTACTTTTGTTTTAAGGGACTTTCTGTAAATACCCTGAATTTAATAAAAAACAGTGGTTCTGCATGATGGCAGCCAAGCGTGGCAGAAATGCGCCCATTTGGGATTATGTGGAGCTATCATTTCCAAAAAAAGCAATATGTTTGGTCACTACAGTACCAAAGCCAGTAACTGCCACAACAAAACCAAAGAAAAAATCACTGGTGTAAATTTGATTTGAAAATGTATAATCTGGCATGTTCATCACCTCAGCCATCCACAGGCCCTTCTATTGAGCTGAGAAGATACTTTGAGGAGCCTCATTTATGCAGGGACAGCAATCCACTGGCGTGGTGGAAGCAACACGAAACCCTCTTCCCCAAGTTAAGTGAAGTGGCCAAGAAATTTTTATTCATTCCTGCCTCATCTGTTACCTCAGAAAGACTCTTTTCCAAGGCAGGGGAGCTTATCTCCCACAGGCAGAGCAGCCTTAAGGAAGGGAATATAAATAATAAGAACATGTGAAGAGCCGCTTCCTACCAGTGCCAAGTGATATCCTTCTAGATGCCTTTTTGTTCTATAGTATTGCATGCATTTTGTTTTCATGGAAACTTTTATGTGGTCATACTACTAGTCATACTGTAGTACTAATTAAATTATTTTCTGTGATATAGATTTTTTTTTTCCTTTTTTTTTACGGAACTGATGTGATAATACATTCTGTGATGGACATGATTTTATTGTATATATTTTCTTATTTTCCACTTGTTAACATCAAATACATGAAATGTTAAGTTGAATGTTATCTGTATGCAAAATCATGTATGGATGTAATCATATGCTTATCTAGTATCCATTGTAATTGTAAGGAAATATTAAGGAAATTAATGTAATGAAATCTAATGCAATATTAAGGAAATTATTGACTGTGATAAGGAGAGAAGTATTTTAATTTATGGAAATACGCTGTGATGTCTGGAACAATATGATTTTTTTTTTTTCTCATTTCCAAACTTTAGTAGAGGAGGACTCTTTTGTTACTACTTTCTTACTGTTATTCTTAAAATAGCAAAAACAATTATGATGCCAAAAATAATGTTAATGTATCAAGAAAACATTTGGAAATAATGTACCCTATTTGTCAATAAATGGAAAATCTATCATAAATGTGTATGAATAACTATAACATCCTTGTATCATTTAAAGTAAATTAATGAAAGTAATAGCAATCTGAATGGTTACTTATAGTGTGCGCCCTTCACCTTGCTGAAGTGTGTCTCACTCAACTATAACTGCACATGTATTTTCATGATTGCATATTTATATCATGGAATTCTTCATATAATATATATATATATATATATATATATATATATATATATATATATATATATATATATATATATATATATATATATATATATATATATATATATATATATATACACACACACACACACACACACACATATATATATATATATATATATATATATATATACTCGTATATATATATATATATATATATATATATATATATATATATATATATATATATATATATATATATATATATATATATATATATATATATATATATATATATATATATATATATATATATATATATCCTTGGTAAGCATCATGGGAAACACAGTCTGCATCTCGGCAAATTCTAGCCAAAGGGAGAGAGTTGTGATGTTTGTAACAGGTGGAGGGGAATCCTGGATTCTCTCCGTGGTTGGATTCCCTTGCAAACACCAACGAATCTCGTGCCTGGCAGACAATAGGAAGAATCTCGGGTGCCTGGGGCTTGTTAAGAACTTAAGGGTACATAGGATTCATGGAAGGTTCGAATCTCACGAATCCAACAGGGCAAGTAATCAGATTTGCGATTACCTGTTTTATAGAATCCTGCCCAGCCCTACAACTTACTATTAGATCCAGAGGTGAATGATGCTAAGAGGATGCCAGTGTTTCCTCCGCCGACGCCTCCGCCAAAAAAATTTATCTCCATAGAACTTCATTATCCGGGACTTGGATGCCTGGTATTCACAAGTGTGTGATGGGGAGACACCCACAAACAGGGAGTGACTGGCATTGGCTGTCTTGGGGTGGAACTTGTGACTCAGTGAATCTGGCTCATAGATGATCTGCATTGCTCCCAGGGGACTGTCCACAGAGACAACCTGGGAGAGAGAAAGCCTTCCTCAGTCACACCTAGTGCAAGCATGTCTTCCTTCAATGCATCTATAAATTTTCTCTTAGGTCTTGGGGTCTTAAGGACAATATATTACAGCATTTTTGGAATTTATAGTGTCTCTCCTCCTCCTCTTCCTCCAGCTTACATTAGTGATGAGGGAGCTGGCATAGTGCTGGACATAGAAGCCTGTGTCTGAGATTCTCCAGGTGTAGAAGTTGTTGAGTCTGCAGCAGTCTGTCAGTGGCCCCGTGTCTCCCTTCTTCCATAGCTGCACAGTATACAAGGGTTAGGACAACACTGCTAATGCTACTGACTCTCTCTCTCTCTCTCTCACTACATCTGCACACAGCAACAAAAAGGTGGCAGGAACAAGGTACAGTAGCACTAGTAGCACCAAAACTTCTCTATCTCTCACACTGTCTCTCTCTCTCTCTCTCTCTCTCTCTCTCTCTCTCTCTCTCTCTCTCTATGCCTGCACACAACAATGCAAAGTTTGCAGCAGTGTATGGCAGCACTAAAAATACTATAAATTATTCTTGCACCTCTCAGTCTCCGTCTCTCACCATGACTCCATAAATTGCATTGTGCACTTCATTCCCCATCCACCGAGTTGTGTCCTCGCACAGCTCTCCAAGGGTCTTGTAGCCAGCCTGTTCTGCACCTGTACAACACCATGAGAGACAAGAGTCAGCACCACAAGGACTAAAAAAGACAAACACACCACAACAAATAACCGATGTCTTGACACACATTCCCCAATATCCTTCACCAACACAAGACACAGAAGTTGTTATGTACCAGCAACAACATTGCCAGTCAGTACAGTGTTGGGTGCATTGTCCAGCTGAAAGGCACCACTCCAATTCAAGTTCTCTGTTTCCTGTCTGTCTTCATAAGTCCCCAGGAAGAACACAGTTGTGATGAGGTTCCACCTGTAGGTGTTGGAGCCTGTCTTGTCTCTTATGCCTGCCAGAGGGATGGAAAATGAGAGGGAAATGAGGAGAGGAAGTGCACTAGTGACTTCATTAATGAATTTCCACTTTATGAATGGTTTCTGTTACACAAATTACTAAACATGTATGATTAATTAAAGGAAAGGTAGTAAAAAGCTTTTTGTCTCATCAACTCCTCTCGTCTAACTGACTGTCTTCAGCCTCTCTCTCATTGCCGCAATGTTGCATCTCTAGCTATCTTCTACCGCTATTTTCATGCTAACTGCTCTTCTGATCTTGCTGACTACATGCCTCCCCTCCTCCCACAGCCTCATTGCACAAGACTCTTTTTTCTCTCATCCCTATTCTGTCCACCTCTTTAATGCAATAATCAACCAGTATTCTCAATCATTCATCACTTTCTCTGGTAAACACTGGAACTCCCTGCCTGCTTCTGTATTTCCACCTTCCTATGACTTGAACTCTTTGATGAGGAAAGTTTCAAGACACTTATCCTGTAATTTCTGACAACTACTTTTTACTCTGGGGACCAGCAGCTCAGTGGGCCCTTTTTTCTTATAATTTTGTTTTCCTTGGCTAGTGCCCCTCCTACATAAAAATAAATAAATAAAATAATAATAATAATAATAATAATAATAAAATAAATAAATAAATAAATAAATAAATAAATAAATAAATAAATAAATAAATAAATAATTACAGAAGTACATGAGACTTACCGTAGGTTAGTTGAAATGTGCTTTAAAGATACAACTACCCACATGAAATATTATCTCCCAACCCTTCCAGTCCTTGAATTTTTGTTGTGTAAACCAAGAATCATCAATTAACAAAGGGAGGGAGTGGAGGGCATGTGAACTCTACCATCTAGCAGACGTGATGTGCCTCGCAAAATCCGAAGCACATTTCAACTAACCTACGGTAAGTCTCATGTACTTCTGTAATTTTACTTCGGCAAATCACGTGTCTGCTAGATGGTGCCGTTCACATGAGATTTTAAAGTCATGTGGGTGTTGTATGTAAAGGGTTCTGTCAAATTTCACATTTTGTAAATAGGTGTAAATAAAAGTTCCTATTACAAAAACCCCATTGTCATTTATGAAAATAGAACATGATTTTTACTGCTGATAACATTTCAAACCTTACATTATACTGAGCCTGGCACTGCTTCTTGAAAAAGGGTCTATTTCCCCTTGTATATCCTTATTATAATATTTAGCAAATGTGGCTTCCTGCGTCCAACCAGCTTTTGCCATGATGGTGGCAATAGGCACATCCAGTGCCTTGGCCTTAGACACTGACACAGGTCTAATACTACCTGCTGTGTACCTCTTGGTATCAATCCCACACTTACATAACATGGTCTTAAGCCACCTTGCCACCATGTCCTTAGAAACACCCCTATGGGGTTTTATATAACTTATGAGTAGTCTCCCATCTGCATTTCCAGATTCTGTCCTTAGCCTCTCAGTTCTTTCTATATATTCTTTCATAGCCTTAACTACACACAATCTGTAATCCTGAGGATAAGCTTTAAATACAATAGTACGAACATTAAATTTTGGCCTGCATTGCTTGATGTTACCTCCTAACAAAACTGAAACAGATTCTTCTCCAAATGCCATATTCACCAACAATAAGTGCAAAGTTTGGATCCTGGCTGCTTGTGTCATTGCCATCAGCATCACCATTTTTAGCGATAAGTCTTTCAGTGTTAGGCTGTGTAGTGGTTCCATGAGTCTTATCTTTTGTAATACAAGTTTCACATCCCAGGTCGTTGCGTACCTGGGTGTAGAAGGGCATAAGTTGAAGACTCCCCGCAGAAATCTGTTGACAAGTGGGTGATTGCCCGCTCTGCAGCCTTCCACCATAATTCCTATTGCAGATAGAGTCCCTCTCGCCGTGTTAATGCTTTCATAACCCACATTCCTTTGAAAGTTACGAGATAGAAAGTTTAATATATCTGCTATAGATGGTGCAATGGGATTAATGTTCCCTCTACTACAAAAGAGTGTCCACCTCTTGATGTGAGTGTTGTATTGTCTACCTGTTGCTGGTTTCCAAGAGGCCATAATGATTTCCGTACCTTCTTTAGATATGCCACGTTCTCCAAGTTGTTTCCGGACAACTGACAAGCCATCAAATTTGTGTGTTTCATTATTGGGTGTTCCTCAGCAGTTGACGGATGCATTAGCACATTTTTCCTTCTCTGTATGACCCGAGGGTCGTCTACTAGCATCCGAAGGAGCACCCCCATCCACGGTTGTGATGGCCAAAGTGGCACTATGATCCATCCTCTGGTCCTTTCCTCCCTTAACTTCAGCAGGCATCTAGAGATCAGAGAGAAGGGAGGAAAGAGGTAAACCAATTTAAATTTAGCCCACGGAATTGTAACTGCATCAATATATGCAGCCTCTGGATCTGGTGTCCATGCACAGAATGGAGTCATTTGTTTGTTCAAATGTGAAGCGAATAGGTCTATACAAGGATTCCCAAATATAGAACACAATTCCTTAAATATCATCTCATTCAGCTGCCACTCATGTCCGTCATTAAAGTAACGTGATGCCTCGTCGGCCATGACGTTACATTTGCCTGGTATGTGGGAAGCTGTCAGCCATACCCCATTACTAAGACACCATTCCCAGATGTTCCTACTAATGTCATCACAAACTATTGACTTAACACCTCCCATCTCATTCACGTAATTAATCGCTGTGGTGTTATCACATAACACCCTGACGTGTAAACCTCTAAGGAGATGTGTAAAAGATCTCAATGAGAATAACATAGCCAATAATTCACGCATTAATGTGCGAATGCACCTCTTCAGGGGACCATCTGCCATTGGTAGTGATGCTATTTTGGCAACCTGCCCATCCTAGATTTTAAGCATCTGTGAACAACTCAGTATCTGGTGCATTTCTGAATATTTTCCTGTTTTGATTCTCCAATTCCTTAATCCACCAGTTTAAATCTGTTCTAATCTCCTCTGTAATGTTCATCCATCTATTAAAGTCTCCACATGCCTCTTCCAAAGCCTTGATCTTTGCTCTTTCCATCCTCCTATAGTGCATCTTCCCCATCTCTACAGCTGGGATTGCTGCCACCAGCAGGCCAATCACTCTTGCCACAATTCTATTTTTTTCTTTGTCTATTGACTAAAAGAGAGCAATGCTGTATAATCTCATCCCTCCTACGCGCCGGCAAGGTAACTGTCATGGCCACCAAATCTATCACGTTACCTAAATACTCAATACGCGTAGTGGGACTTAAAACAGATTTCTCCACATTCATGCAGAAACCTACACTCTGCAACAACTGAATGTTGTCATTCATGCAATCAAAACATCTCGGCAAAGAGTTACTATACAGAAGCGTATCATCAATATAACTAGTGATGTTGTGGCTTTTATGCCTAAGTGTAGAGAAAACTGGCTTCAGAAGTTTTGTAAATAGACGAGGACCATCCGAAAACCCGTTAGGTAGACATGTGAACTGGTAAATCTTATCCAACCATCTAAAACACAGATATTTTTGTTGTTCCTCTGCAGTTTTTACTGAATAATAGGCTTTCTTAAGGTCTATAGAAGCCATATAATCTCCTTGACTAAGCAACTGTAATATTTGTTCAAAATTTTCCATTTTAAAATGAGTATATTCTACATGCCTGTTCAGTTTTCAAGATTTAACACCATCCTATAATCCCCCGTCTTATTCTTCCTCAGAAAAACTGGTGAAAGTATTTGTTGATCCTGTCCATGTGTCTCTATGATGGCCTTTATCTCTAACAATTTTTTAACCTCCTAATGCATAATCAGTTTATCTTTCTCACTAAAGACATACTGTATATCCTCTCTAAATAAATATCCGATATTAGCTTCATCTATATTCAGATGACAATGTTCCACCATATCCAAAATGAACAGGTCACTTGTAATCACACGCCATTTATTGATAAACTTGTGAAGTTGCCCAGCCTCAAATTGTTCTTTCACCTGGGTTAATACCGGGGGATATGTTGACCCCGGCCTCTCACGTTTTTTGTTGTCCAAGCTTGAGCAGGGTAGGAGCGCCTGTGTTCACCACTGGAGGGCATCCTGCGAAAACCATACGGCTGATATCTGGATGGGAATCCACAGGAGGAGGCCTTGGCAAAAAAGTTACATTGTTTACCTCCACCAAATCTGCCACTGCTTGCAGTCCAAGATGTAGGCTTCTTAAAAGTGAATTTGGTTTTCAGCCTTTCTGCCTCCTCAATATTTCTGTTGGCTTGTGACAGGTCATCCCCAAACAATAGACCCGTCATGAGAGCCTTGTCAGCACACAAATGAGAATATTTGGGATTAATGTCCCTCTTTATGATATGTCGCCTGTTCAAGTTATTTCTGTAGTGGGCATTACCCAATAATGCTAATGCACCATTGAGCATGGCCACCTCATTTGCAATAATTTGGTGCTCTTCATCACGTGCCACCTTGTCTAGCACAGTAAGCGATTTTACAACAATAGTAGCTGCCTTGGTAATATCTTTTTTCCCACTTCCCTTAAGCGGAAGTCTGCCTTCTTTGCCTCTGCAGGCAGTGCGTCCAGGACCTGTGGGTTGCAATCCATTTGAGTTAATGCATGGCAGTTATTTGGTCTAAATGTCACCTCATCCTCTACAATGGCTTTGTAATCTTCCTGCCTCATGCCATTAACAAACAGGTGGTTCACCATTGGAGCAATTTCCTTGTCAAGTTCTTTTGAGACAGTTTCCATGGGTCCATAATTCTTAGCACCTTGTAACAATATACTATCATGAGGAACATCCCTCTGGATTTCCTCTTCCTCATCACTGTCCTCCCTCAGTGGAGTTCTAAATCCAGAAAATCCTGCCTGTGATTCCTGAGAATCAGGCATCAAAGTATTATTTGACACCTACAGGGGAGCATTGTTATGAACTGCTTTTGACTTCACAGCCCCATTTTCCTTCTTAAGCTTGTCCATGTCTTTCCTCAACTCAGTCAAAGCATCCATAATCATGCCCAAAGAAGGCGCATTGCTGTCTTCACCAGCGTATTTTGGAGAAGGGGAAGGTGACCGAGAGTAACAACCTCTCATGACGAGTAGAACGGCTCTTAGATCTGGATCTTTCTTCATGTTTACTCCCCTTGTGTAGTCCCTTTACCTTAGCTGAGGTGCGTGGCATGCTGGTAGTTCTGAATCTCTCAGGACTGGGGCAAGCATCAGAAGGCGTCCTAGACATGGCGGCTAATGTTAACAAGATGCCACCCCTTTTAACAGCAGTTCCTTTTATAACCCCACGGGTGCCTTAACCTCACACACAGGGTAACTTTAAATCAAAAACTCCTTCCTTATAATAATCTGGGAAGTCAAATGCCCCCAGGCTTGTAAATAAGGCAATATTCCTCTTGCCCCAATAATGGGTAACAAGATGGAACCATCTCGCACCTATGTCGGCTCACGAGAGTGCCCAAATATTGTTATATATATATAGCATAAAATATTGGCCAATAATCCGCCTTATACCAAGTAACGGATATCATATAACCAATAATCCGCCCTTATACAAGGTAACGGATATTTATAGTCCATAATCCGCCCTTAAATCAGGTAACGGATTCAAGTAGGCAACACTCCGCCCTTATCAGGTAACGGATATCCATAGGCAATACTCCGCCCTATAATCAGGTAATGGATAACTAAAGACAATATTCCACCCTTATAACAGGTAATGGAAATCATAATACACAATCCAAACAAGAAAACTGTAATATTCCTATCACTCCTCGATAACAGAAGTCGTAACAACAGAACAGGAGGCGGGACCGATGTCCGACTTGTGTGGTGTCTGCGTAGTAACTGACTGTGTGGCGAAGTGTAGTGTATCTCATGTGAACGGCACCATCTAGCAGACAAGTGATTTGCCGAAGTAAAATAATTAATTAAAAACTATAAACACAAACACATACACACACACACACACACACACACACACACACACACACACACACACACACACACACACACACACACACACCTGAATCTAGCACAAATAAATAGATAAGTAAATAAATAAGAAAAACCATATGAATACACTCATAAAAAAAATAAATAAATAAAATAAATAAATAATTAAATAAATAAATAAATAAATAAAACACACATACACACACACACATGGTAGTGGAGGAGAACGTTATCTATCATGTGCTGGATTCAGGTGTGTGTATTTACCTAGTTGTATAGTACAGGGTTTGAGCTTTGGCTCGGACCCTGTACTATACAACTAGGTAAATACACACACCTGAATCCAGCACATGATAGATAACGTTCTCCTCCACTACCATGTTCAAGGTCTTGATGAGCCCAACAGCCACATTATAGTTGACATTGAATGATGACCTCTTGACGTAGCTAGAATGGTCATCAATGGCATCAAGGCCAAGGAAGGCAATGGAGTAGCGTGGGTCAGTGATGTCGGTGAAGCCTTCCTGCCCCATGTTACGGAACTCCACGCCATCCACTTGGGCCGAACCTGAAGGAGGGACAGAAAGGAGTAGTGGTGATGGTATTGGTGGTGGTCATGGTGGATGGAATGTAGTGGTAATAGTAGAGTAGTAATGGTTTTATTAGTGGTGGTGCATGTTAAGGACCACACTCTGAAAAACTTCTGGCTGCACCTCTGCTCTGAAAAGGCTGTACTTGAAGTTACACAGGTTTTTAAGGATGTTCTTATGGTTCTAGTGAGAAATGAACAAGATTTCTACATTAACAGCAGGAGAAACACTCTTGAGAACCTGGTCAGTCATCTCGGTGGCCTTTGAAAGCAGTCATGGTGAGAGAGGGAAGCATTTCCTTAGTGTGGTACAGGGAGTGTGGTGGTAATTGTTTTAGCAGTAGTTGTTATAGTAGTGGTGGTGGTGGTGGTGGCAGTGGTGGTGGTAATGGTAGTAGTAGTAGTAGCAGTAGTAAGCATTCAAAGAAAATGGAACAAATCATCATTAAAAACATCACTTTATCTTCCAGACTTACCAAAGCTTCATCACTTTATCTTCCAGATTCACCAAAGCTTTACCAATCAGCTTATCTTTCACTCAACAAAGCTTTTACCAATCAGCTTATCTTCCAAACTCACTAAAGCTTCACCAACTAGTTTATCTTCCATTCTCACCAAAGCTTTATCACTTTGTCTTCCAGACTCACCAAAGCTTTACCAATCAGCTTATCTTCCAGACTCACCAAAGCTTCACCAACTGGTTTATCTTCCAGAGTCACCAAAGGTTTATCACTTTATCTTCCAGACTCACCAAAGCTTTACCAATCAGCTTATCTTCCAGACTCACCAAAGCTTAACCAACCAGAATATCTTCCAGACTCACCAAAGCTTTATCACTTTATCTTCCAGACTCACCAAAGCTTCACCAATCAGCTTATCTTCCAGACTCACCAAAGCTTCACCAACTAGTTTATCTTCCAGACTCATCAAAGCTTTATTGCTTTATCTTCCAAACTCACCAAAGCTTTATTGCTTTATCTTCCAGACTCACCAAAGCTTCACCAGTCAGCTTATCTTCCAGACTCACCAACATAATGCTTGCCATTCTGGAAGACTGTGGAGACCAGAATTCTTCCCCCGTTGCTGTTCTCCGTGATTCCTTCCACCGCAATGTTCTGGCTCAGGAGACCGACCTCCCCAGCCAGTGTGATGGAAGTGCCGTCTGACAGCGTGTGTATCTCCCCTGGGTGGAGAGACACAGATTTAATTGATGCCAAACTTGCATGTGTGTCTTTGTACCTGATGTGCTTGTGTCTATGGATTGCTGGCTACGACTACAGAGTCACTCTCATACTAAATTTATCTGTGCTGTATACCTCTCTCCTAACTCCTCTGACTATAAGAAATTCTTTGACTACTTAACTTCCAAAGTGGAGCACATTCTGACCCTCTTCCCTTTTGCAGAGATCTCCATTCTTGGAGATTTCAATGTTCACCACCAGCTTTGGATTTCCTCTCCCTTCACTGACCATCCTGGTGAACTAGCCTACAACTTTGCTATCCTCCATGACCTAGAGCAATTGGTGCAACACCCTACTCGCATTCCTGACCGTCTTGGAGATACGCTCAACATTCTTGACCTTTTCCTGACCTCTAATCCTTCTGCTTATGCTGTCACCCTTTTTTCTCCGCTGGGCTCCTCCGATCACAATCTCATATCTTTATCTTGTCCTATCACTCCAATCCCTGCTCAGGATCCCCATAAGCGAAGGTGCCTCTGGCGTTTTGCCTCTGCCAGTTGGGGGGACCTGAGGAGGTATTTTGCTGATTTTCCTTGGAATGACTACTGCTTCCGTGTCAGAGACCCGTCTTTGTGTGCTGAGCGCATAACAGAGGTGAAAGTGTCTGGCATGGAGGCGTACATTCCTCACTCTTTTTCTCGTCCTAAACCTTCTAAACCTTGGTTTAACACAGCTTGTTCTCGTGCTATACATGATAGAGAGGTGGCCCACAAAAGGTACTTAAGCCTTCCATCACCAGAATCTCATGCACTTTATATTTCTGCCCGGAACCATGCCAAGTCTGTTCTCCAACTAGCCAAAAACTCCTTCATTAACAGAAAATGTCAAAACCTTTCAAGATCTAACTCCCCTCGTGATTTCTGGCATCTAGCCAAAAATATCTCCAATAACTTTGTTTCTTCTTCTTTCCCTCCTCTACTTCAACCAGATGGCACCACTGCTATCACATCTATTTCTAAAGCTGAACTCTTTGCTCAAACCTTTGCTAAAAACTCTACCTTGGACGATTCTGGGCTTGTTCCTCCCTCTCCTCCACCCTCTGACTACTTCATGCCACGTATTAAAATTCTTCGCAATGATGTTTTCCATGCCCTCGCTGGCCTAAACCCTTGGAAGGCTTATGGACCTGATGGGGTCCCTCCTATTGTTCTCCGAAACTGTGCCTCCGTGCTTGCACCTTGCCTAGTCAAACTCTTTCAGCTCTGTCTGTCAACATCTACCTTTCCTTCTTGCTGGAAGTTTGCCTACATTCAACCTGTTCCTAAAAAGGGTGACCGTTCTAATCCCTCAAACTACCGTCCTATTGCTTTAATTTCCTGCCTATCTAAAGTTTTTGAGTCTATCCTCAACAGGAAGATTCTTAAACATTTATCACTTCACAACCTTCTATCTGATCGCCAGTATGGGTTCCGTCAAGGCCACTCTACTGGTGATCTTCTGGCTTTCCTTACTGAGTCTTTGTCATCCTCTTTCAGAGATTTTGGTGAAACTTTTGCTGTTGCCTTGGACATATCAAAATCTTTTGATAGAGTCTGGCACAAAGCTTTGATTTCCAAACTACCCTCCTACGGTTTCTATCCTTCTCTCTGTAACTTCATCTCAAGTTTCCTTTCTGACCGTTCTATTGCTGCTGTGGTAGACGGTCACTGTTCTTCTCCTAAATCTATTAACAGTGGTGTTCCTCAGGGTTCTGTCCTGTCACCAACTCTCTTCTTATTATTCATTAATGATCTTCTAAACCAAACTTCTTGTCCTATCCACTCCTACGCTGATGATACCACCCTGCACTTTTCCATGTCTTTTCATAGACGTCCAACCCTTCAGGAGGTAAACATATCACGCAGGGAAGCCACAGAACGCCTGACTTCTGATCTTTCTAAAATTTCTGATTGGGGCAGAGCAAACTTGGTATTGTTCAATGCCTCAAAAACTCAATTCCTCCATCTATCAACTCGACACAACCTTCCAGACAACTATCCCCTCTTCTTCAATGACACTCAACTGTCCCTCTCTTCTACACTGAACATCCTCGGTCTGTCCTTTACTTATAATCTGAACTGGAAACTTCACATCTTATCTCTAGCTAAAACAGCTTCTATGAAGTTAGGTGTTCTGAGACGTCTCCGCCAGTTTTTCTCACCCCCCCAGCTGCTAACTCTGTACAAGGGCCTTATCCGTCCATGTATGGAGTATGCTTCACATGTCTGGGGGGGTTCCACTCATACTGCTCTTCTAGACAGAGTGGAATCAAAAGCTTTTCGTCTCATCAACTCCTCTCCTCTAACTGACTGTCTTCAGCCTCTCTCTCACCGCCGCAATGTTGCATACCTAGCTGTCTTCTACCGCTATTTTCATGCTAACTGCTCTTCTGATCTTGCTAGCTGCATGCCTCCCCTCCTTCCGCGGCCTCGCTGCACAAGACTTTCTTCTTTCTCTCACCCCTATTCTGTCCACCTCTCTAACGCAAGAGTTAACCAGTATTCTCAATCATTCATCCCTTTCTCTGGTAAACTCTGGAACTCCCTGCCTGCTTCTGTATTTCCACCTTCCTATGACTTGAATTCCTTCAAGAGGGAGGTTTCAAGACACTTATCCACCAATTTTTGACCACTGCTTTGACCCTTTTACAGGACTGGCATTTCAGTGGGCATTTTTTTTATTGATTTTTGTTGCCCTTGGCCAGTGTCCTTCTTACATAAAAAAAAAAAAAAATGTTCTACTCCTCTCATTCTGTCTCTTCTTGATAAATAGAAAGCTGTCATTGATTACACACTTGCTTCTGTCTATTCATATCTGATGCTTGTGTTTATGGATTGTCATGAAAGTGTCTATTTATTTCTTGCATGTTCTAATTTTCTCATTCTGTCTTCTCTTGATAAATAGACAGAGATTTCACTGATGACAAACTTACTTTCTACTTATACCAGATGCTTGTGTTTATGGAATGCTGTGATAGAAGGATCTCTTTTTATTTCTATCCTCATATGTTTTGGTTCTTTCATTCTCCTCTCATCTCCTTCTCTCAAGCCTCCACCACTGTGCTTCATTTATTTATGTCCTAAGAAGCTCTTCTATATCCATTTTCTCCCATACTGAACACTCTGACCTCCCATTCAACTGCAGGTAATTGTCTTGCACCCACTGCATCTACCACACTCAAATATTCCTGTCCTTACATGCTCTACTTCACTCATTCTCTCCAATACTCCAGCCACTCTGATTTCCCATTTCACTGCAGGTCACTGTCTTGCACCCACTGCATGTCACACTCACATACACTCACTTATTCATCTTACTCTCTGCCATTCTTCCTACAAGATCAGACTACCAAAGAATGCTGTGTTTGACACCCTCAGGCACTACACATTGCATTCCTTCTCCTTAACCTGATATATACCACAAACGTTATGCATTCTCCTTACTTCCACCAAGTGCTTGATGGAATTCTGGAGAAGAGGTGGGAGTGTAGACTAAACTAATGTTTCAGTGAGTGAAGGACAAGGAGCAAAACACTCACCAAGGTGCTGGAATTTGAGTGCTGAGTCTAGGGTGAGTGTGGCACCATTGATTGCTACCACTCGCCTCACTTCGCTCTCTGTTGCCTCTTTTCCTGTTGTTGTCACAACCACCTGAATGGCAGTGTGGTGAGAGGTGAAGGGAGAGAATGGGAGGCAGAGCAAGGCATGGGAGAGGAACACAATATGAAAAGGGACATGATCTAAGGAGAGATAAATGGAAGGGGAAGAGAGGAAAGCAGAGGGAGAGAGAAGTATGAAAAAGGGACATAATCTGAGAAGAGGTAAATGGAAGGAAAAGAAGAGAAGTTGGACTAAGACATGGGAAAGAGAGAGAGAGACTTAAAGAGAGTAAAGCAGAATAAAATAATGAGAAATAGAGAATAAGAAGAAGGGGGATATAATAGATGATCCAATTATACTCTTCTTTTTCCTTCCCCTTCCTTCCCTGTGCTTCCCCTTCCTTCTCTCCCCTTCCCAAACTACCTCTAAAATATTAGTAAAACACAATAAACAATACCAATGCAAAATTTCTGTCCAACAACTACAGCTTTTCCTCTTCTTCCTTCCGATCTTCTTGCCTTCTGACTGAACCTATTCTTACCTCACCTAACCCAATCTAACCTGGCATCCCCTCACTCAGTTTTCTCCTTCTCTCTGTCTCTTAATCTATCCTAACTTAATTTCACCTTACTTTACCATGTATCTCACCTAACTTAATCTTACCTTAAGTTTCTTATTTAACTTAACCTAACCTAATAACCTCACCTAACCTAACCTACTCATTCAGCTTTCCCATTCTCTCTGCCTCTCAATCTTACCTAACTTAAGCTTATCTTACCTGAACGTAATTAATCTAACTTTGTATCTTTATTATGCCTTCTCCTTCTCTCTGCCTCTTAATCTAACCTAACCTAATCTAACTTATAACTTAACCTTACCAATCCTAACTTAATCTAACTTAACCTTACATATCCTAACCTGACCTGACCTTACCTAACCTGATCTCACCTCATCTGACACCCCTCCACTCACCTCCTTATTGAGCCAGGAAGCATCAGGATCCTCGGCCAGAGTTATGTGGCCGGTCCCAACCTCCACTGTGGCCCCAAGCTTGTGCCATGATCTCCTCCACACCTGCCCATGCAGCCTGAGATAGCCAAACACACCTGCAACATACCAGACCTTCATTTCACACCTGTAGCTATCTTTATAACAAGAGTACAAGGGTGATATAAGCAAAATTTTCATGGTCAGTAATCAAGATAGAACAAGAAATAATGAGTTCAAGCTGGAAAATATTTCAATGAGAGAGAGGAAGGAACTGGTTGTCAAATAAGGTGGTAGATGAATGGAATGAACCCAGTAATCAGGTTGTTAGAGCCGAGTCATTAGGGAGCTTTAAAAGATGATTAGACAAATTTGTGGATTAGGTGATAGGTGGAAATAGATAGGCATGTTCTGTACAAGGACTGCCACGTGTAGACCAGGCAGCTTCTTGCAGCTTCTCTTGTGTTCTTATGTTCTTATTTTCTTCAGCCTCTCACTGTTATTTGCCACATCTCTCCTCCATCACCAGCTACTTTGAGACAAAACACTCACAGGCAACAACAAGGAAGTCACAGGTACCCACAACAAGACACTCACGGGTAAGAACAAGCTGCCTCCAAGCATTATAGGGACTACAAATTGCAAAACCCATTCTTTTTATCTCCTTTTTCCTTGTACGTGTTTATAAAGATTTTGTACATCATTCTTGGCGCTGTGCATTGTTGTTTATCTCAGTGACAGAGTTAATGCATTGTTAATTACCTTATCAGCAGTCTTCCTTCGTTGTGTCAACTGTTATTCTGTCACTAGTGTTTTTCTAGCCTTTATCGTAACCTTTGAGAATCAATAACAACTTTTAATAATATAACAACTTTTAATAATCTTCTATAACCTGCCAGCCTCTTTTTTGCAGCCTTTCAGTATCATCAATGACCTTCAAATACTTCTTTACAACCATCTGAGCTTCTCTTGCAACCTCTGTTCATCACTAACAGGCTTTTAACACTCCCCTTACAACCTACCGCTCTTTCCTTGCAATCTCCTAGCACCATTAATAGATAAACACCTTTCCAAACTCCTTTACAACCTTCCAGAATCATCAACAATCTTTCAACTCTCCTATACAACCTTCCAGCACCCTTCCACAGTGTTCCAGCACATACCTATAGTTTTCCAGCCCAGGTTCATGCTATAGGCATCAACATCTTCAGGGTCCATCAGGCGAATGATGAGACTGTGGGTGAAGGGAGTGTCTGAGGAGTAGCCAGTCACTAAAGAGCCTCCCTGGTGGTGATGGAGCAGCAGAGTTGGTTAGATGTCTTAATCTTAGTGCAGGGTGTGGTGTGTGGAGAGATGAGGAGGTGATACAGGCAAGGAGTGTTAACTGAAGATTAGATTAACACACACATACACTAGAAAAGTGGTGACACAAGCAAGGGGTGTTAACTAAGATTAGATTAACACACGCACGCACACACGCACACACGCATGCATGTGCGCGCACACACACACACACAGGAGGAGGCAGTAGGCACCTGCCAAAATGATAATTACTCCCAGTGAGGTCTAAAGCATTGGATCAGGGGATGCTGTGAACTTATCATTAAAACCAGCTGTGACCTCACTGAACATTTCCCTTTGTGTCTCATAACACAAGGGGGCAGGACAACTCTATTCCTCCACACAAAACTATAAGCACCTAATAACACACACACACACACACACACACACAATCACCTTTCACTCAAAAAATCGAAATTATCATGGCGACTCTTACACCAGACTCAGAGTCCCCATCTGTGGAAGGGACCACAAATGTCCCCAGGTCGGACTGCTCTTCTGATAATGACCCTCAGTGTCTTGACACCCCCCTCAACTTTTTCATTAACTTCTGCAACATTCGCAGTCTAAGATCTCATTTTCAATATGCGGAACATCACCTCTCCTCTTCTAAATCTCATCTTCTTTTCCTCACTGAAACCAAGGTGTCAGAGGAAACTAACAGTAGCCCCTTTTTTGTTCCCTCCTACTTTCTCTATCCTCATTTTCAATCCAAAGCTGGATGCTGCATTTATGTGCGCAATGACTTAACCTGCTCTCGTGCCCACGCTCTTGAATCTTCCAAGTTTACACATTATCTGGCTACGACTACAGAGTCACTCTCAAACTAAATTTATCTGTGCTGTATACCTCTCACCTAACTCCTCTGACTGTAAGAAATTCTTTGACTACTTAACTTCCAAAGTGGAGCACATTCTGACTCTCTTCCCTTTTGCAGAGATCTCTACTCTTGGAGACTTCAATGTTCACCACCAGCTTTGGCTTTCCTCTCCCTTCACTGACCATCATGTTGAACTAGCCTTCAACTGTGATATCCTCCACAACCTAGAGCAATTGGTGCAACACCCTACTTCTATTCCTGACCATCTTGGAGATACGCCCAACATTCTTGACCTTTTCCTGACCTCTAATCCTTCTGCTTACGATGTCACCCTCTCATCTCCGTTGGGCTCCTCCGATCACAATCTTATATCTGTATCTTGTCCTATTGTTCCAATCCCTCCTCAGGATCCCCCTTAGCAAAGGTGCCTCTGGTGTTTTGCCTATGCTAGTTGGGGGACCTGAAGAGGTATTTTGCTGATTTTCCTTGGAATGACTACTGCTTCCATGTCAGAGACCCATCTTTGTGTGCCAAGCACATAACAGAAGTGGTGGTGTCTGGCATGGAGGCGTACATTCCTCACTCTTTTTCTTGACCTAAACCTTCCAAACTTTGGTTAAACACAGCTTGTTCTCGTGCTATCGTGCTATACATGATAGAGAGGTGGCCCACAAAAGGTACTTAAGCCTCCCATCACCAGAATCTCATGCACTTTATATTTCTGCCCGGAACCATGCCAAGTCTGTTCTCCAACTAGCCAAAAACTCCTTCATTAATGGAAAGTGTCA
Source organism: Scylla paramamosain (assembly GCF_035594125.1). Classification (NCBI taxonomy): domain Eukaryota; kingdom Metazoa; phylum Arthropoda; class Malacostraca; order Decapoda; family Portunidae; genus Scylla; species Scylla paramamosain. Next base: position 17,386,808 of record NC_087157.1, on the reverse strand, counting down.
AAATTTTTCAAGATCTAACTCCCCTTGTGACTTCTGGCATCTAGCCCCCAAAAATTGCCAATAACTTTGTTTCTTCTTCTTTCCCTCCTTTATTTCAACCTGATGGCACCACTACTATCATATCTATCTCTAAAGCTGAACTCTTCCCTCAAACCTTTGCTAAAAACTCTACCTTGGACAATTCAGGGCTTGTTCCTCCTTCTCCTCCACCCTCTGACTACTTCATGCTACCTATTAAAATTCTTCGCAATGATGTTTTTGCATGCCCTCACTGGCCTAAAACCTTGGAGGGCTTATGGATCTGATGGAGTCCCTCCTATTGTTTTCTGAAACTGTGCCTCTGTGCTTGGACCTTGCCTAGTCAAACTCTCTCAACTCTGTCTGTCAACATCTACCTTTTCTTCTTGCTGGAAGTTTGCCTACATGCAGCCTGTTCCTAAAAAGGGTGACCATTCTAGTCCCTTAAACTACCATCCTATTGCTTTAATTTCCTGCTTATCTAAAGTTTTTGAATCTATCCTCAACAAGAAGATTCTTAAACATCTATCACTTCACAACCTTCTATCTGATCGCCAGTATGGGTTCTGTCAAGGCCACTCTTCTGGTGATCTTCTGGCTTTCCTTACTGAGTCTTGGTCATCCTTTTTTAGAGATTTCGGTGAAACTTTTGCTGTTGCCTTGGATATATCAAAAGCTTTTGATAGAGTCTGGCACAAAGCTTTGATTTTCAAAGTACCTTCCTACAGCTTCTATCCTTCTCTCTGTAACTTCATCTCAAGTTTCCTTTCTGACCATTCTATTGCTGCTGTGGTAGACTGTCACTGTTCTTCTCCTAAATCTATTAACAGTGGTGTTCCTCAGGATTCTGTCCTATCACCCACTCTCTTCCTATTATTCATCAATGATCTTCTAAACCAAACTTCTTGTCCTATCCACAATTACACTGATGATACCACCCTGCACTTTTCCACGTCTTTTCATAAATGTCCAACACTTCAGGAAGTAAACATTTCACGCAGGGAAGCCGCAGAATGCCTAACTTCTAATTTTTCTAAAATTTCTGATTGGGGCAGAGCAAACTTGGTATTGTTCAATGCCTCAAAAACTCAATTCCTCCATCTATCAACTTGACACAACCTTCCAGACAACTATCCCCTCTTCTTCAATGACACTCAACTGCCCCCTTTTCTGCACTGAACATCCTTAGTCTGTCCTTTACTTATAATCTAAAATGGAAACTTCAAAGCTCATCTCTAGCTAAAACAGCTTCTATGAAGTTAGGCATTTTGAGACATCTCCACCAGTTTTTCTCAACCCCTAGCTGCTAACTCTATACAAGGGCCTTATCCACCCATATATGGAATATGCTTCACATGTCTGGCAGGGGTTCCACTCATATCACTCTTCTAGACATTTCTCTTCTAGACTTCTCTCATTGCCACAATGTTACATCTCTAGCTGTCTTCTACCGCTATTTTCATGCTAACTGCTCTTCTGATCTTGCTAACTGCATGCCTCCCCTCCTCCCACAGCCTTGCTGCACAAGATTTTCTTCTTTCTCTCACCCTTATTCTATCCACCTCTCTACTGCAGGAGTTAACCAGTATTCTCAATCATTCATCCCTTTCTCTGGTAAACTTTGGAACTCCCTGCCAGCTTCTGTATTTCCACCTTCCTATGACTTGAATTCCTTCAAGAGGGAGGTTTCAAGACACTTATCCTTCAATTTTTGACTACCACTTTGGACCATTTTATGGGAATGGCATCACAGTGGGGTTTTTTTTTATTGGATTTTTGTTGCCCTTGGCCAGTGTCCCTCCTACATAAAAAAAAAAAATGCATCAACACTAAAATGAAGAGGTGACAGAGGCAAGAAGTGTTAACTGAAGTGAAGACTAAGCAGAGATACAGAGACAAGACTAGAGAAGTGTAGCTTAGGCTCTGTATGTATATAACTAACACACTCACATACAGAAGCGAGGGGTGACAGAAGCGAGGAGTGTTAACTAAAGAGAAGACTGGACAAACAGAGATACAAAGACAACCAGAGGAGTGTAGTTGATGCTCTGTACACCACAACCAGCTAACAATACAGGTACCTACAAGGCAGTCACAGGTGCTGACCTCCATCACTGCTACTCACCTGGATGTAAATAATGGTGGCCTCAAATCTGTGGTCCATCGTGTCATCAAACTCAATGGTGCCATACACAAAGACACGGCCAAGCTTGGGTGTGGCCGTGTCCACAACGAGCCACATGCCTGTAGGGTATACCAGGGTATGATCAAGTGTAGTTGAGTAAAATGTCATAAGGTGTAACTGAGTGTAGTTTGGTGTGACAGGGTGTAGTGCAGTGTTTACTGGGTATTACTGAACATGGTTTAGTGTGGCAAGGTGAAGGAGTGTAGATAATTTATGCTTACACCCAAGAAAAAATTAGTTTCAGTACCAAGGAGACAAGAGAGAGAGAGAGAGAGAGAGAGAGAGAGAGAGAGAGAGAGAGAGAGAGAGAGAGAGAGAGAGAGAGAGAGAGAGAGAGAGAGAGAGAGAGAGAGAGAGAGAGAGAGAGAGAGAGAATCGTGTGTTACAAACTTACTGAGTTTTTATTCTAGAGTGGTGGATATAATGCAAGAAAGAGATGGATGGGCTGATTGTGTTTATTTAGACCTGAAGGCAGCCTTTGATAAAGTGCCACACAGGAAATTGTTGTGGAAGTTGAAGCATAATGGTGGGCTAAGGGGGGGGCTTGCTGAGATGGATGGAAAATTTCTTGACAAACAGAGAAATGAGAACCTTGGTAAAAGATCGAAAATCATCATGGAGGGAAGTCATAAGTGGAGTACCCCAAGGCTCAGTACTTACCAATCATGTTTGCAGTCTATATAAATGATATGATGGAAAGTGTGAACAGCTACATGAGCCTTTTTGCAAATGATGCAATGTTGCTAAAGAAAGATGAGAGTGCAGAGGACTGTGGAACATTACAAGAAGACCTGAACAAGATATCAGAGTGGAGTTATAGATGGGAAATGGAATTTAATTTAAAGAAGTGTAAGGTAATAGAATTTGGAAAAAGTACAAGAAGAGTAAAAGGAAATTATATGTTGAATGGTGTAAGGTTGAGTGGAGCAGAAGAAGAAAAGGATCTCGGTGTTACAGTGACTGGGAACCTGACCCCGGAGTGACACATTAGCAAAATTACAGGAGTGACCTATAACTTGTTGAGAAGAATAAGGCAGGCCTTTGCATATATGGATGAAGAGATGGTCAGGAAGATGATCGTGTTGCTGATAAGACCCAGACTAGAATATGCAGCAGTAGTGTGGTTGCCATACAAGAAAAAGGATATAAGGAAGTTGGAGAGAGTTCAGAGAGCAGCTACAAAGATGGTACCAAGTATCAGAGACTTGTCATATGAAGAGAGACTGGAAAGGATACATCTACAAACGTTGGAAAAGAGGAGAGAAAGGGGAGACATGATTGCGATATATAAAGCATATAAGGGAGTAGAGGAGGTGGACTAGAGCAACTTAATGGTCTGGGATACACGGAACACTAGAGGACATGGAAAGAGGCTGAAGAAGAGTGCTTGTAGAAGAGATGTCAAAAAGTATAGTTTCCCATATAAATACAACAGTAAATACACACACTTACTCTCAGGAATCACAATCTCATCTCCCTCCACGGGCAGGCTGTATTCTGCCTCTGTTGGGTGGCCACCAGTACTGACTGGCATATGCTTCCATGTCTCCACATCAGACCAGCAGAAAGGTGCGTCTGGATGTGTTGTGGGGACTGGTCTAGGGTCAGGTGCAGAACATCCTTTGTGCTGACACCTAGAGAGAGTAGAGAGTAGAAAGAGAGAGAGTTGAGAGAGAGAGAGAGAGAGAGAGAGAGAGAGAGAGAGAGAGAGAGAGAGAGAGAGAGAGAGAGAGAGAGAGAGAGAGAGAGAGAGAGAGAGAGAGAGAGAGAGAGAGAGAGAGAGAGAGAGAGATATTATTTGTAATTAGACTATATTGTGAAGATGATTCGGTGTTTCATCTTGACAGCTTGTATTGAAATTTTCAAGGGTGTTTTCATGATTCTACTGATAGTTAAAGAAAGGTATTAAGAGTCGAACAAATGCTCATAGTTTTCAAGGGTGTTTTTCTGATTCTAGTGATAATTTTGACAAGCTCTGATGGAAGTTTTGGGGTTTTCAAGGAAGGTTTTGTGATTCTAGTGATAATTTTGGGAGGTTACAGATAGTCTGACAGGCTCTGGTGAAAGTTTTGGGGTTTTCAAGGTGTTTTTGTTAGTCTAGTGATAAGTTGGGGAGGGTAATGATAAACTGACAGATTACAGTGGAGGTTAAGAGGATTTTCAAGGGTGTTTTTGGGATTCAGTTGGTAGTTTAAAGGGTACTGATAGTCTGGTGAATTATGGTGAAAGTTATAGGAGTTTTCAAGGGTGTTTTTGTGACTAGTGATAGTCCAAAAACTTTACATCACCAATAGCAAACAAACACACACACACACACACACACACACACACATACACACACACATCATCGTCGAGTAAACAACCAGCAATCCAAGCTCCTGCAAAGAAAGATTTTGTTTGACCATGGCCACCACTAGGAGCTTAGAATGTGTTCCCAGGTAGGAGCTATGCTCAAGTAGAGTTCTCCTGTCTCCAGAAATAAATAAATAAAAGAACATTTAAGTAGAGCTGTGCTCAACTAGAGTTCTCCTGTCTCCAGAAATAAATAAATAAAAGAAAATTTAAGTAATAACAGAGGTAATAAAATGAGTAAAAGCTCCAGCAAGGCGGACGCCATAGGTGGGAGTGGAGTGTTGCCAACGGGGTCACCATTCCCAGGATTTGAGGAAGATAATGAACTACATGATAAAATGCAAGGAAGGAAAGTGGCTTTGATGGAAGGGATGATCAGTGACCTCACTGAAAGAGTGAAAAAAATTAGAAAAAAAACAACATGACCTGGAAGAGGAAAACAAAGAATTGAGGACTATGTGCTGATCTAAAAACAAAATTGAAGGAAAACAATGATATTATTAAAAAACAGGAAAATGAAGTGATAGGGATGAAAAGTGAACATCAAATCTGGAGGAAGGAAAAAAAGGAAGAAAAAGTTAACTTTACAGAAATCATAGAAGCGCAAAAGAAGGAAAAGACAGATTTAAGTAAGGAAATTGTGAAAGTGATCAAACAGGAGGAATCGATGGTAAGGGACACAATGGACAAAGAGAAATGTATTGTTATATATGGATTAAAAGAGGAAACTTACCCAGTAAGATACAAGAGGAAAAAAGAACAAAAAAAAAGTAGCAGAGGACATTGTAAAAAATATACAGAGAGAAGGGGAGGACTGGATAAGTGAAACTGAGGAAATACATAGACTGGGGAAGTATATAGGAGGAGAACAACCAATGAAAGTAAAATTTAGGGCACAAACAACAGCCATGGAAGTGATATTGAATGTGTGGAAACTGGACAAGACAGAGCAATACAGGAAAGTTTGGATAAAGAGGGACATGAATGAGGAGGAGAGACTCAAGGTAAGCGATCTAATAAAAGAAGCAAAGGCAAAAAATGAGAAAAGAACAGAGGAAGAGAAAAAAAAGTTCTATTGGAAGGTAAAAGACAAGAGGCTCAGGAAGTGGTATCTGACAAAAAAAAAGAATAGAAAATGTAAATAATGTATGGAAAAATAAAAAGTGGACAGTGGCAAATACAAATATAAATGGTTTAATATCAATGTTGCGAGAATTGAATAATTATATTAAGATAAAGCAGCCCGACATCATGGGTATTACTGAAGTTAAACTAAATGAGACAACGGAAAATATAAGAATTGATAATAGTAATTATAATGTGTGGATAAAACATAGAAATATTAAGAAAGGGGGAGGAGTCATGTTACTTATAAAGAAGAGTATAACAGTGGAGGAGGTTGAAATAGGAGAAGGAATGGCGGAAGTAATTAGAATTCAAACAAAAAGGAAACGAAAAGGAAGAAGAGATTTTGCAGTGGCTTATGTACCCACAGAGACAAATGCATGGACACAAGAGGATTATAAATTATTGTTAAGAGATACTAGTAACCGTTTGGAGAGAATACTGGCAGAGAGTAACAATATAACACTTATGGGTGACTTTAATTGCAAGGAGGTATGCTGGGAAGAGTGGACCATTGATGGGGGAGAAGAGTCATGGGGATATATGCTTCTAAATTTAATAATGACAAATACTATGACCCAGTGGATTGGAGAAAATACAAGATTTGGGGGTAATGAAGCGACATCAAGGCTAGACTTTGTTTACAAAGGAAATGGACATCATTGAAGCAATAAATTATCAGTGCCCACTAGGTAAAAGTGACCATCTGTTAATTGAATTCAGCATAGGCAGTGGTGCAACAGAAAACAGGAATGAAATTTACAAGAATGGGAGATATAATTACAAGAAAGCAGATTTTATCAGGTTGAGGGAATATTTTGCAGAGGCTAAATGGAAACAACTGTTCACGGCAAGCAGTACGCAGGAAAAGTCGGATATATTAATGGAAATTTTTAATGAAGGGGTCAGTATATATGTACCAAAGATCAAAACAAAGGAAGTGAAAAAGAAAAAAAATGGTTTAATACGAGATGTATAACAGCAAGAAAAAGAAAAAGAAGCAACATGGAATAGATGGAGAAAAAAGAGGAAGTGAGAAATGGGAAGATTTCAAGAAGGCAAGAAACGAATATATCAGAATCCTGAGAGGTGAAAAAAGGAATTATGAGAAAGATATAGTTAACAAAAGGAAAGGTGCCCCAAAGTTATTCTTCAGATATGTGAATGGGAAGATGAAAAACAAGTAAACAATAGATAAATTAACAAAAGATGACATTACATATGAAGATACATGGCTACAAGTGGAATTAATGAACAAGTGCTTCCAGTCAGTATTTACCAAAGAAAGCAAATTTGAAGGAGAAAGAGCATGGCACAGAGGCAATGTGGTGAGAGAGATACAGGTGGACATAAGTGAAATTAAAAAGATTATGAAAGATTTGGATATAAATAAGGCTCAAGGACCAGATGGAATGTCCATCTGGATACTTAAGGAATGTTGTGAACAACTGGCAGAAGGTATACACAATACCATAGTATGTTCTTTTAAGGAAGGAAAAATTCCTCTAGACTGGAAGAGAGCCAATATTGTGCCCATTTTTAAAGGAGGTAATAAAGAAGATCCATTGAATTACAGACCAGTGTCCCTAACAAGTGTGGTGGCAAAAATAGCAGAAAGAATAGTTAAAAACAGATGAATGGAATATTTAGAAGAAACACATACATTGACTGACAGACAATTTGGTTTCAGAAGTGGAAGGTCTTGTGTCACGAATTTAGTGAGCTTTTATAGCAGAGCAACTGATATAATTCAAGAGAAAGAGGGTTGGGCAGAGTATTTTTATTTAGACCTAAAAAAAAGCATTTGATAAGGTACAACACCAGAGACTGCTATGGAAAATTCAAAATATAGGGGATTTGCAAGGAAACACACTGAATTGGATTACAGACTTCTTGAGGGATAGAGAAATGAGAACAGTAATAAAGGGAGAAAAATCAGAATGGTGTAGAGTTACAAGTGGAGTACCACAGGGGCACAGTCTTAGCATCATAACGTTTCTGGTGTATGTCAACGATATGATGGATGAAGTTGACAGTTATATAAGTCTGTTTTGCAGATGATGCAAAATTATTGAAAAGAGTGGAAAACAATATGGATTGTGAAATATTACAGAAAAATCTAAAAAAGATATATAAATGGAGTAAGAAATGGGAAATGGAATTCAATGCAAAGAAATGCAAGGTGATGGAATTAGGAAAAGACAAAAGAAGATTGACAAGTTCCTACACCACAGGAGAAATGGAAATTAAGAAAACCAAAGAATAAAAGACTTGGGAATTACAATAAGTGATAATTTATCACCAGTAAAACATGTAAACAAAATATTTGGGGAAACTTATGAGTTACTAAGAAAGATGAAAGGGACATTTGCTTTTATGGATGAAGAGATGATGAAAAAGTTGATGGAATATGTGATTCAACCAAAATTGGAATATGCCACAATTGTTTGGTCACTCCATAATAAAAAAAAAATAAGGAAAATAGAAAGGATCCAAAGAGCTGCAACCAAATTGGTACCAAGTTTGAGAGATTTAACCTATGAAGAAAGATTAAGGAGATTAAAGCTTCCATCATTACAAGAGAGAAGAGAAAGAGGGGACCTGATAGCCATATACAGAGTTTTAAAGGGTAAGGATCAAGTTGACAAAGAAGACTTATTTGTGTGGAACTCAAGAGCTACAAGAGGACATGGACTGAAACTGAAGAAAACAGCAAGTAGAAGAGATGTCAAGAAATATATTTCCAAAATAGAAGCATAGAAATATGGAACAACTTAGATGAAACAGTGGTACAATAAAAAAAATATTCTTGAATTTAAAGTTAAGCTGGATGCTTATAGATATAGAGACAGGACAGCACGAGCATACCTCTTTTTCCTGTAAAACACAACTAGGTAAATACAACTAGGTAAATACACACACACACACACACACACACACACACACACAAATGGAACATGAAAACTTAACTCAATGCAATAAAAATAGAAATACACAGATAAATACATACTTATACACACTGAAACTGATCTGCCTTGATTGACCAGGAACTCGGTCATCAAAGACCATGTTGCCATGCCTTTTTGTAGTCTTTTTACTGTGCGACACTGAAACACAGGGAGAGAAAAGGAGAGTTAATGGCACTGGCAACAACCATAACAGAAGAGCAGTATTGTAGGACAGGACAGGGAGAGAAGAGGAAATTCAATACTGCTGGCAACAACCATAACAGAAGAAGAATATTGTAGGACACTGAAATAGCAAGAGGAGAAGTTATATTGCAGTCAAGACCATCACAAGGAGAACAGTACAGTTGGGCATTGAAACACAAAGGAGAGATTTTAATTTACACAACAACACAACCCCAGCACAGTCACCTCACCCAGCCACCACTCTCAACACATCACCATCTCACTCTTCCACAGCAGATTTCAGGCAATGAGAGAATTTCCAGCAACGGTACCACTCACAACACACAACACAACACCAGCAGCAGCTCAGTCACCCAACCCACCACTCTCAACACACTCTGACCTTGCTCTTACCCATGTACGTGAGTTCCTTTGAGTCTGTGTCCCAGTAGAAGTCCCCATGAATGTTTGTGGTGGGGTCAGGCAGGGACTCCAGGCTCTCCCTCTCACCCTTGGTCGTCCTGTCAAGTTAGGCAATGCCACATTAGGTCAGGTTAGATCACACACACGGACATGCATAGAAATAGAGGTTTGGGATTAATGAAATGAGGAGATGGGGTTAATAAAAGAAAATGTACAAGATGGAAGCACACGTGTGTGCAGGCACACGCACACACTTAAGCTATGAAGAAAGACTTGAAGAGATGGAATTACCAACACTACGAGAGAGAAGAGAAAGGGGAGACCTTATAACAATGTACAAGTTAGTAAACAATATAGAAAGAATAGGCAGAAATTACTTGTTACCACAGATGAAGGAGGGAGAGAGACAGATGAGGGGGCATATGAAGAGAATAAAGAAGAGTGGATGTTCAAGCGACATCAAGAAATACAGCTTCCCATACAGAACTATTGAAATCTGGAATGATCTAAAGGAAGAAGTGGTTGTAGCAAACAGTGTACACATGTTTAAACAGAAACTGGATAAATATAGTTATGGAGACAAGACAAAATGAACTTTGGCTTGTACTCTGTACAATACAACTAGGTAAACACAACTAGGTAAGTACACACACACTACAAGAACAGGTGATATAGGCAAAGGAATGTACATCAAGCCAAGGAAAATCTAAGGAGATATAAACACAGAAAGGAACGAGTGTCTGATTGTAGCACAGAACATAAGAAAACATGGAAAACTGCAAGAAGCCATTAGGTCTATAAGTGGCAGTCCACAGACTCTGTATACAGAGGGTGTCCAAGTTACGAGGTAATGAGTTACGAATGTTCATTGATATGAGCAGTCTACTTGCAAAAAGAAAATGTACTCTTGATAATGTTCCCTTTGCTAACCAAACATTCAAATTTGGCACACAGTACGCTGCTTTGCCACTAACTACGCAGTGCAGCAGCATAGCAGAGGACCGCCTACTGGCCCAGGACACAGGCCCTGTAGCAGTTTATTATGAGACGCTAGTTTAAAATTTAAATTTAATTTAAAAACATATTGTACTGCACCGCAGTGAGTCTGCCTTGAGACTCCACAGTGCACAGACCTCTGCCAGTCTGCCTCTGAGAGGCAAAGAAACAGGAGAGTTGTGCTGCATGGTGTAGAAACCCTGCTCCATTACATTAAGTCCACAAATAGGCAAACAAACCTGTCTTATGCTTTCAGCCAGCCATCTTAATAAATTACATGAAAAAAGGTATGCATAACCTGAGAGGGAGAGCGGAAGAAAGGAAAAATGTACATGAGAGAGAGAGAGAGAGAGAGAGAGAGAGAGAGAGAGAGAGAGAGAGAGAGAGAGAGAGAGAGAGAGAGAGAGAGAGAGTTGTATGCCTGGCATATCTGAGTCTTGCATTTGGCAGAAACCTCAAGACTGTCACTTCTTGGTGGTATCACATCACCCATAAGGCAAGGTGCTCTCTCTCTCTCTCCCTCTCTCTCTCTTTCTCTCTCTCTCTCATGGTACTAAGTATCAAGTAAGTAAGCATTACATTGTTTGCAGAACGTATGATTCTTTTTTGGTTCTGAAAAATTATGATGACAAGTTGCGAGGAAAATGACTTACAAGCAGCCTTCCGGAACATATCTTGCTTGTAACTCGAACACCCTCTGTACTACAACTACACACACACACACACACACACACACACACACACACACACACACACAAACTCACAGGGACACTTACTCAATTCTGTCAGGTGTCTGGGTGAGTGTGTGTTTCACAAAATAGTAGTCATTTCTTGTCACGAATTTTGTGTTAGTCTTGTATGACATGTTGACGAACTGATGGGGAGAAAAATGGAACCAAAACACAATTAAATCATATGCATAAACCTGTGATAATAATGATTACAGTAAAAATAATAATAACAATAAAAATAATAATAATAATAATATTAATAATAATAATAATAATAATAATAATAATAATAATAATAATAATAATAATAATAATAAAAATAAAATAATAATAATCTAATTTTCATCTGAATGCATAAACAACTTAGCATAAAGATAATATTTATTCCATTCTCTGTGTGTGTGTGTGTGTGTAATAATAATAATAATAATAATAATAAACAGTTTATTATTTATGCAGTTGACAAACTGAAAATGTACATAGGGGATGGGGAAAAACTTAACATTAATCCTAAAGGTAAGTCTAATCTAGGAGGGAAATACTATTGATTGATGGCTCGCACCATGGTGGGAATCGCACTGAGTCTGTACCAGTCCGTGCGCGGCGCCTTCAGGGGCGTTATTTTGTTGTGGTGTCTGGTGGTACGGACTGGGCGAGGCGCGTCGGGTGGCAGCATGTTTCTGAGACGTGGATGATGCAGTAGTCCCCTCCCAAACTTCTCCAGAGCCTCTCGGTGCCTGGTGGTTATTCTGGACAGACTCAGGTTGGTCAGGGCTTCTTCATAGGTGGTGTATGCAGGGCCAAGGATGACCCTGCACGCCCTTTTCTGCACACTCTCTAGCTGTAGCTGTTGAGTGTGTGTGAGGGAGGAGGACCACGCTGGGGAGGCGTACATGAGTTTGGGGAGGATGAAGGTAAGGTACACCCTCCTTAACTCATCTGTCAGCGTCCCCAGCGACCTGAGTCTGCGCAGCATGTACAGCCTGTAGGTAGCTGATCTCACGGTGCTGGCGACATGCTGCTTCCAGTTCAGCTGGTTGTCCACCGTGACTCCGAGAAGCTTGGCACATTGGACCACCTGGAGGGGGTGAGGGCCCACTGTGAGCCGGGGAGGGGGCACTGGTACAGAGGAGGTACAGAAATGCATCACCACAGTTTTGCTGTGGTTGATGGTCATCCTGCTCTCCTCCGTCCACGTCTGCAGTCGCTCCAGAATTGCTTGCAGTGGCGAGTAGTCCGGGTTCTTGGTGGAAACTGGGACACCCACGGTGCAGTCATCCACATACTTCCAGCGATAGGGGGTGTCAGTGAGGGCGTCATTGATGAGGAGGAGGAAGCATAGAGGACCCATCTTGGTCCCCTGGGGGACTCCACATGTCAGCTGTTGGAAATTAGAGACAGAGCCCTGATAGCGAACGGCCTGACGTCTCCCTGTGAGGAAGTCAGCTAGCCACACTATCAGATTAGGAGGGAGACCCAGACTTACTGCCTTGCTGATGACAACAGTGTGATCAACAAGATCAAAGGCTTTTTTGAAGTCCACAAAAGCAACTGCTAGAGAGGTGTTTCGCTTGTCCAGGTGGCTGTGGATGAATTCAAGGAAGCTGGTCAGGTAATGTGAGTGGAGATGGCTTTAATATTTCCGAATTGTCTGATATCCACGGTGTTACAAATTTTGGTGTATGCCCAGTCATATACAAAATCTTCACAAATAAGGCTAGGGATGGAAGTGATAGAGACTGGCCTGAGGTCATTGAGTGACTGTGAACTGGAAGTTTTGGGGATGGGGATGACGTAAGATGTCTTCCAGTCCGCGGGGCAAGAGTGTTGGGAGAGTGAGGCGTTTATTATGGAGCATAGCGGTGTTGCTAGCTCTACAGCAAATTCCTTGTACATTTTTATAGGAAGGTCAGTGGGTGTGGTGGATCTTGGTTTAAATTTAAGTATTCTCTTAAAAACATCCATCGCCTGGACAGTGTGTGGAGGGGAGGGAGCGGGAAGATAGGCAGGAAGCGGAGTGGTGTGGAGGGGAGGAAAGGTTTGACAGATAGCAGCAAAGTGATCGTTCATCTCCTGAGCCGCGAGATTAGCAGGAAGGTGTGAGGTGCAAGGAAGAGATGAAGTGTGCTTTTGTAAGCCACACAAAGCTTTGATCTTAGCGTACCACTGTCTGTTGTTGGTCAGCTTGAGGTGGTGTATCTTGTCTGGGTAATAGCTTGCCTTTGCATTCTTAATCTCCCTGATTACTCTGTTTCTTAGTTTCCTGTATAGGACCGGGCAGGAGTGGAACGCCCAGATCCGCTGATGCATGAGTCTTTTAATGCGGGGCGTCATCCAGGGAGCATCAGACGGGTGCGTTGTGACGCTCTTGGCTGGGAAGTAGTGGTGGAAGGCTTCTGTGGTGGTGGCGACGTAATTTTGCCATTTTAAGTGGACATCCTCCTCATCCAGCACCTCGGTCCATGGGTGTTGTATCACCCACTGCCCAAACTCCCTCATGGCTGAGTCAGGCATGGGGCGGTGGGTCCTGGTGACAGCTGACCGGGGGGGTCGAGGTGGTGGGTGTGGGTGTCCACAGTATGGAGAGGTGGGTGCTCCGTCCCATGGGAGGCAGCGGCTTGGGTGGCGAATACTGCTGGCCCAGGTCTGTGAGTATAAGGTCGAGGATGGCTTGCTGGTGGGTGGGGAAGTCCACGACCTGGGTGAGGTGTAGCTGGTGTAGGATATCGTTGATATCTAATCTGTTAAAGTCCCCACAGATGACCAGCTTGGCAGCAGGATACCTCACCCTCAGGGCATCAGCAGTGTTGATGATGTGAGCGGTGAGTAACTGTGCTGTGGCGGCTCGTGGGGGGTGGTACATGACGCAAACTATGGTGGAGGCCATGTTGCTGGGATGGGAGGGGGGCGTGACTCTCACCCACAGGGCCTCCACACCAGCAGGAATATCGACAGGGAGGTGTGAGGGGCTGAGGGCAGAGCGGCAGAAAACGGCCACTCTCCCCCCCCTGCGTCCTGACCTGAGGTGATGGTAGAGCTGGTAGTCCTGCATTGTGCACACCTCAGGAACAATCTGCCACGCCTCAGTAACCGCCACAATGTCCGCACAAGTAGATCTCACCGTCACAATCAATTCGTCCATCTTGTTGGCCAGAGACGTTGCATTAAATAAGAGGAGTGAGGGAAGACTATACCACGTTCTCGGCACCTCAAAGTGTTTGTATTCCCTCTTCTCCACCCTGCGGTCTTCTCTGGCACTGGAGGTCACTGGAGTGAGTGTGTGTGTGTGTGTGTGTGTTTGTCAGAGAGAGAAAGTTTATATCCCAGGGACTGCCAGTTGTAGACCTGATGGCTACTTGCAGCTATCCTTGTGTTCTTGTGCTCACATGTCCCCCTTAGCCTCCACCACTCCCCTATGTTGCTGTGCTCCTCTCCCTTTAGCCTCCACCACACCCAGAACTCACCTGATTAGCATTTTCAAAGTTGAAGTCAAAAGTGGCACCAGTGTAGACAAGCCCCATCCAGCCAGCACCACCAATACGGAGCATGAGGTAAGGGATGTGGGTGGCGCCGAAGTCGTTGCTTACCACCAGGTCCTTGCCAAGCAGTGAGGAAGGGCTCGGATTGGTGATGGCCACTCGCAGGAATTTCATAGCCCCTCGACAAACTGATCCTGGCACCTATAGTGATGACAGACAAAGGAATGGTTATTATTGTTTTTTTTTGTATGTAAGAAGGGTGCTGGCCAAGGGCAGCAAAAAGAGCAAATAAAAAGGTCCAATGAGGTGCCAATCTCTAAAGGAAAGGATCAAAAAAGATCATTCAAAGTTGGAGGTCAAGTGTCTCAAAACCTCCCTTTTGAAAGAGTTCATGTCATAGAAAGAAGGAAACACAGAAGCAGGCAGGGAATTCCAAAGTTTACCATGAGTTGGTTATTCTGTTGTTTGGGTTAGTACTGGTGATGTTTACTGTGATTAGATATACACATATGCATACACAGATGTATACCTGATGTAAAAGACAGGTAGGAAAGGAGTGATGGGAGTGATAAGACTGCTTATACTATGGGGTGAGATTTGTATTAACAAAAAATAAGAAAATAAGGGAAGCTGCAAAAGGCTACCAGACCTACACCTGGCAGTCTCTAAGAAACATACCCATCTATTTCCACCTAACATCATCATGTAAAAACTTGTCTAATCTTTTAAAGTTCCCTAATGTAGTGATGTGTACTGTGATTAGATACACACACATGCATATGCGGATGCCTCTTTGATATATAGTACAAGGAGGAAAAGAGATCTATCTATCTGTCTATACACCAAGCTGATAATCCCATACTAGGTAACCCAAAGCACCTCACACTCAAACACACATCATTCACACTCTTAGGCCCATTGACCCCTGGAGAAAAGGCACAGAAAAAAGATAAAAAGAAAGAAATGGCATCCTAGAAATGAATCAGTATATAAGATAAAGGTACAAGGAAGGGAAGGGAAAACATACAAGTTAATCAACATTTATCCAGGTACAATAAATAATAAAGAAATACAAGACCAGAAGCATATCAATGAGAGAGAAAAAAATTTCAAAGAAGGAAGGGGAAAATATCTATAAACCCACAAATATATTCTGCCTTATACCTACATTCTTGGTGACAGAGAATGCTGCTTCTTGAGTGCAGGAATCAGTTGGTAAGATGCCCATTGTGGGAACAACATTCGCCTCCGGTTCGCCCGTCAGAGAGCCATCAGCGTCTATCCAGATTGTCTCGTGTTCCCACTGAAACCTGATCTGATGTGGGAGACAGAATGGTGTCTGTGTCAAGGAGCAACTTTGTGTGTATTCTTGAATACTTTGCTCTGCCATCAGGTTTATTTTCAAGGTGATTAGTCACATTTTCATGGGTCTTCTTTACTATAATGCTGTAGAACCATTGCTTTTCTAGTGATAGTTTAACAGGGAATTCACAATCATCACTGGGAAAAAAACATCCATGAGAATCTATATATGCAGCCCTTGAAAACAGTCATTACAAGAGTTACTGGTGTTTGTAAATGTTTCCAAGATTCTCATCAGTTTAATGATGATTCTGCATTAAAAAAGTTCTTATGAGTTATTTGTGAGTTTTTAAGTGTTTCCATGCATATAAGACTAGTTTAACAATGGTTCACCATCAGTAATAGAAGAAACACTCATAAGAACTTCAGTAATCATGGTTGTGGCTTCAGAAAATTGTCCTGATGGGAGAACAAAGCATTGCAAAATAAGTGCATATATGGCAAAAACTGAGGAGATACAGAGAGTCATCCTGAAGAAGAGATGTTTTTCCTTACCTTGTTGGGTGAATTCTCAAAGGCCAGACCCTTAACCTGTGCCCTGTAGCCTCCCTGGTAGTTCCTGCACTGAGAACAGCCAGACAGCGCAGCACTTCCACCCTCATCAAAGTTAACAAATGTGACATTGGAGATACTAAAGATCTGGGTCTTGGGCGCCACAATACCACTGGTTCCTGAGGTGCAGGCACTGGAGTTGAGGGCCGAGTGACACACCACCAGGGAATTGAAGATGCCTGCACAAAACAGCGTGAATAAAAGATTGTCTCATGATCCTACAAAAACTTAATCTGGAGACAAAATGGTGTTTGTGTCAGAGTAGCTTGGTGTGCATTCTAAAAGGTCTGCTCTCTCATCAGGTCTGTTTTCAAGGCGATTATTCATGTTTTCATGTTTTTTCTTTATTTTTTCTTTTTTTCACAACTGATGCTGTAGAAGCCTTCCACAGCATCATTATTTCAGTGATAGTTTAACATAAATTCATCATCATCACTGGGAAAAAACATCCCTGAGAATTCAAACTCAACACATATAGCCTTTGAAAATAGCCCTTATGAGAGCTATTAGTGTTTCAAAGTGTGTTTTCATGATTCCAGTGATAGTTTAGCAGGAATTCAGCATCATCAATGGAAAAATTAGGCCCATGAAAGCTCAATTAATCACACATGTGACCTTTGAAAATCCTTAAGAGAGTTGCTGGTGTGTGAAATGGTTACTGTACTTAAAGATGCTGTTATAGAAGGTACCTGTAGAAAACCTAACTGAACATAACCTAACCTACCCAAGTTTATGTCATTATATAATTCAGTGTACTTATATTAACTGCTGCTGTTGTTTTTGCTATAACAGTTATTTAAAGATCTGTGTGGTATGTTATTTATGTTCCCTCCAAAAGCTGTGCAAGATATAGGGAAGGAAGAAATGGAATCAAGCATCTTAACTAACATTGCAATTTAACTCATCACTTGCATATCCTGCTTTTCTTAACCACAATTTCCTCATCAGGCAGGGAGCTCAACCAGGCCTCACTACCTCTCACTAATTCACTCACATATCCTGCTTCTCTTAACCACAACTTTCTCATCAGTCAGGGAACTCAACAAGGCCTCACTACCTCTCACTAATTCACTTGCATACTCTGCTTCTCTTAACCATAATTTTTTCATCAGTCAGGGAGCTCAACAAGGCCTCAAAGGGTCGTTCAGTTATGATGGAGTTCCATTCCTATAAACCGATTTTCAGCATAGGTTTGAACTGGTACCTACATTATGTCACTCACCTATGCTAATGTTATAGTAAAGTCATATTCTAGTTTATAAAAACATAACTACTGTACCTGTAAAAGAAACACATCAGGACATACATTAAAAAAAAATAAATAAATAAATAAAAAATAAATAAATCAGTAAAAAGGACAAAGGGGAATGTACAGGGACAAGCACTGCCAGTTTAACTACCAAGAGGCAGAAGTCGAGATCATTGTAAACTGAGGACTCCCTATACCTCTCACTCCTTCCAGTCACCATCCCCCTTCACCCCATCACCACCCAGTGACTCACCAGGGCTGTCATCCTGTCCGAACCCTTCCTTCACAGACACCATCTCCATGCCAGCCTGTTGGTTATCAAGCATCACAAAGTTGTGGAACTGCAGCTTAGTGCCAGATACTGCCTCGGCACCCCGCTCACAGTGCCACGCGGTGAAGCTTTCCCACTTGGCCACCTGCAGGAATTTTTTTTTCTTTTTCTTTTCTTTTATTTTTTTTGTGTGTGTGTGTAAGTGGACACTGGCCAAGGGCAACAGGTGAAAAAAGGCCACTGAGGTGCAGGCTCAAAAGAATGGTCAAAAGGCTCATCCAAAAGTGGAAGATTTTTATTTATTTATTTATTTTATTTTTTTTATTGTCCTTACTACTGGGATTTTTATTTCTTGGTAACAGTTCACTAAGCCACAAGACTGTTCCTTTCCAGTGAGGGGTTGATGGGGCTACGTGTGTGTGTGTGTGTGTGTGTGTGTGTGTGTGTGTGTGTGTGTGTGTGTGTGTGTGTGTGTGTTTGTGTGTGTGTGTGTGTGTGTGTGTTGCTTTGCCTGGACCATCCTGTGTGGGATCGTAATATTTTGTAATAGTAAGCTCTGTTTCATCAAGTGTATCAGTAATCAGGCAGGTGAGGCTACAGGAGCATAGTTCATAATAGTAAGCTCTGTTTCATCAAGTGTATCAGTAATTAGGCAAGGTAATTAGGGTACAGGAGCATGGTAGCACTGCCACTGACTCATGTACTAAATCACTGACTGGTCTATGAATTTCTATATGACTTTGAAATGTTAGCAAACTTCTGTATTTCTACCAGAACCATAATTTGAATTGTATGGGTTTTGACGGAAATACATCAATCTGCTGCACATTTCAAGACAAGATGGGAATTTGCTGACTGATCAGTGAGTGAGAGCTTTGGTCAGTTACAGTGTTATCATGTTCCTGTGTCCTGAATTACTAAGACACACCTAATGACAGAGTGTAGCAGTATTGCCCATCATTATACACACACACAGATCATATACACATGAATGGATACGTATTTAGTGATGCGTGACACAGACTTACCACGTCCCTGCCTCCACAGATGTCGGACTTTGGGTGATATCCTGGATTGGAGAACACCCACAGACCATACCTGGAACAGAGGCCAGTGTTGTCATCAAATGTCCCAATGTCCCAGATGGATAGCCAGAAAACAGATTAACTTTTATCCTTCTGTACTATGATCCTCTCTCTCTCTCTCTCTCTCTCTCTCTCTCTCTCTCTCTCTCTCTCTCTCTCTCTCTCTCTCTCTATTCCACCCATCATGTAAACTTCAAGCCAGCACAGAACACACAGCATAACAATAACACTCATGCACACATACACACATCCTCTCTCTCTCTCTCTCTCTCTCTCTCTCTCTCTCTCTCTCTCTCTCTCACCCAACACACACACACACACACACACACACACACCCTCTCTCTCTCTCTCTCTCTCTCTCTCTCTCTCTCTCCTACCCAGCCAACACACAATCACAAACACACACACACACACACCTTCCCATGGAATGTGCAGTGTTATTGAAGAAGAGTCCCATCTGTTCAGTGTTCTGGCAGTAGATGTTGGTGGTGGATGGGCCCGAGGGGTGGTGGTCCAGCCTGTACCAGTAACCAAAGTGTGTTCCACTGGCAGCTGCATTGTGACGGAAAATGTTGTTTGGGTTCACCACCTGATGGACGAGCGAAACAGTGGATCAGTGAGTAAGCGGTTTGTGGAAAATTGCAGGAGTTATGAGTGTGTGACTGGAGTGGGAGGTGGTTCTCAGAGTGGCTTGTGGAGACTTTGAGAGTTTTGAGTGTGTGGAAGATTCTCTCTCTCTCTCTCTCTCTCTCTCTCTCTCTCTCTCTCTCTCTCTCACACATTCTTCCATCTAATTGATTTTTACTGAAAGAGGAGCACTGGTCAAGGGCAACAAAAGGAAGAAATATACCCACTGAGGTGTCAGTCCCTAAAGGAAAGAGGCCAATGGATCATCCAAAACTTGAAGCCTCCCTCTTGAAGGAGTTCAAGTTATTGGACTGAAGAAATACAGAAGCAGGCAGTGAGTTCCAGGGTTTACGAGATAAAGGGATGAATGATTGAGAATACTGGTTAATTCTTGCATTAGAGAGGTGGATAGAATAGGGGTGAGAGAAAGTAGAAGACATCCCTTACTTGTTCTCCCTCCTCCCACCTTTTCCCTCCCTGCTTCCTTCCCCTATACACGCACACATGTACACACACACACACACACACACACACACACACACACACACACACAAAAGATGTGGTTGAAGCAGAGCATTGTACACATAATTAAAGAGAAATCGTGCAAACATAGATATGGAAACAGGACAAAAGAGCTTGCTTGGACCCTGTGCAGTACAACTTGTTAAATACAACTAAATAATCACATACACACACCCACCCAGAATGAGGAGCGTGTCACATCCACATTAAGAAGGGAAGAGGAGGTCCTGGTGTAGACTGCAAGGTTGTACTGCACCACACTATTCTGCTCCACCCCATCCTCTGTGAAGATAGCGTGACCCATGTTGTTGTACGCCACATTATGCTCCACCAGCAGGTTGTTTGTTGCGTGCATTGTCACTGCACGGTTGTAGGTGTGGTGGATGGAGCACCCGCGGATGTACGAACCACCCATGTCCCCAGCCAGGTGGAAGTGGAGTGGGTACCGCCCAAGTTGGAATGCCTGGGTGGAAATTTGGCAAGTGTGTATGTGTGTGGATTACAATGGATGTGGTGTGTTATTGTGCTTGCCTGAAGTGGAGGTGATGTTACTGTGCCTGTTTGAAGTGGAGGTGGAGGGATATTTTGATGTGTGAATGAATTAGGGTGGATGTGGAGGTGATACTAATGTGTCTCTCTCAAGTGGAAGTACAACACATATTGCTCAAATTACTACATGTGACATTACTACTACTACTACTACTACTACTACTACTACTACTACTACTACTACTACTACTACCATTACCACTGCCACAACACACATGACCTGACCCAGATTGGCCCAGCAGGACCCAGCCTCTCACAGCCTCACCTGACCAGCCTTGGTCACCTCCACGTACTCAATGCATCCCATCACCAAGTCCAGGTCAGGGAACTTTCCAGACAGTATCACGGTGGCGCCAAATTGGTCACCGCCAATCTCGTCTCCATGTCGACCATTGAAACATGACTGGGTGGCGTGCTGGTCTGGGATGGTAAAGAGAAGAGAGACATGTTGGTGTGTGGCAGTGAACAGAGAGAGAAGAATGCATTGAGAGAAAGAAAAAGAGAGATGTATTCTCATGTTTCTGCATCTTATCTCAGCCACTTCTATCAGGTCCTGGTGAAAGTTACTGGGATTTTCCAGGATGTTTTCATTAAAGTAGTGAAAGGTTAGCAAGGATTCTATGCCTTTATTAGATCTGGGGAAAACTATTGTTGTTTTCAAGGATATTTTCACAATCTAACAAGGATTCTATGCCATTAACTGAGTGTGGTGGAAACTGTTGTGGTTTTCAAGGATGTTTTCCTGATTGTAATGAGGTTAACAAGGATTATATACTGTAAATAGATTTTGGTGGAAAGTATTGTGGCTTTCAAGAGTTCTTTCATAACTGTAATCATAAATGAACAAGATTCTACACCATTAACAGATTCTGAGGGAAAGTATTGTGACTTAAGCGTGGTGAATCCTTTAAAATTCAGATCTGCACCATCACACACCACTGCTACTATTCACAACCACTACTATACACCTTGAGAATCTGCACCAGAATGGCAGTAAGTCACCAAACTCACCAGAACTGAATGAACTCACACCTACACACTACTACTACTACTACTACTACTACTACTACTCCTTACGGCCCACACACAACACACCTTCAGAATCTGCAACAGAACAGCAATAAGTCACTCACCAGAAGTCAATGAACTCAGACCTACACACTATTCCTCCTCCTCACAGCCTTTCATAGCCTATATACAGCACAGAACAACACCACAACACCAAACTCACCAGGCCTAAAAGCAGTGTCACAGCCCTCAATAGCCACACTGAAGTCGGTGCCAACATTTCCCTGGATCTTGACATTGTGGGTGAGGAGTCCCACCTCTGCATGTGTCTCCACTGTGTGTCCCCCCAGAGTCTGGGTGACGGAGAGGTGGGTGTGCTCCAGTGCCTCTGTCAGTGTGACCTCCAGGCCATCCTCAGAGACTGATGCGATGGTCCTCACCTCGTTCTCCTTCATGTAGAACCTGTGGAGGGATGAAGGGGGTGAGAGGGAGAGGGAGAGAGGGGTGGTTTGGGAGATGAATGGGTAGAGAGAGAGAGAGAGAGAGAGAGAGAGAGAGAGAGAGAGAGAGAGAGAGAGAGAGAGAGAGAGAGAGAGAGAGAGAGAGAGAGAGAGAGAGAGAGAGAGAGAGAGAGAGAGAGAGAGAGAGAGAGAGAGAAGCAGATAGATAGATACAGACAGACAGGCAGGCAAAGAGAGGTACAAAACACACACACACACACACACACACACCTGAGGAGGGAGTGAGTGTGGTGAGAGAGAAGATGAGGGAGATGGACAAGTTGTTGGAGTCTCCATACACTGCATCCCTCACAACCACCTCATGTTTCCCTCCTCCAAGTGCTGGGACCTGTCTCCACCACCACCACCACCACCACCACCAGGGAAAGAAAGAAAAAGAGCATTAAACATTCTTCCTAATTCAAAAAACTTTTCCTAACCCAAATCTATCATTGCTTAATTCATTGTCTCATTCAGTAATGTTACTTTTCCTGTCACTCACTCATTTGCAGAACTACATCTATTTCCTCTACTATTATTATTACTCAGTTCCCTCTCACTTTCCCCCCCAAGCTGCCTCACACTCCCTCATGGCACTCATCAGTCTCTTCCTTGCAGCACTTCCCCTCAATCCCCCAGACTCACGATGCACTGGAGGGAGGTGGGGGAAGCAGGGGAGACCAGGCCACACCTTTTGCCCCCCATGGTGACCTCAGGGGTGCCCCCGGACAGAGTGAAGCCAGTGCCATCCAGTGTGAGGGTGGTGCTGCTCACCACATCAGTAGAGGGCCTGGCAGGAGAGTAAGGGGGTAGTGTGAGGTTGGGAGGGAAGGGGGGTGGGGTGGGGACAGGAGACCAGGGGTGCATTATATGGGAAGTTTCTCTCTAACCCTGCACCCCCGTTCGTTTGGGGCAGTCCATCAGCAGGAAGCAGCAAAAATGGCCACCCACAGCACTCTTCTTAGCATAAGAGCTCACTGATGACCCTGTACTTGACATTGTGGACATTATTTATAGAAGAAATGAAGTTTTAAGGAGGCAAGAGGAGGAGAGAGAAGAGAGCCCACAGAGTCCTATGAGAGTCAGGGATTATGCTTGTTTATCAAAAGTAGTTTGTGTTACATATGTGGTCAAGGTGTCGCGATTCTACCACTCCAAAGTTGCTTTTTTTTTTTTCGTTAGACTCCCTCCAAACTAAGCCTTGAGGCCAGCATGCATGCTCTGGCTGGCCTGTCCAGTGGCCTGAACAGGCTGGCCCCACAAAAAAGTTACTCATACAGGAATCAGGCCACCTGAAGGGCCACACTCAGTTCTGCTTAGTGCCCAGACACTGTTGTGGAAGGTTGGCAGGCTGGCTGCTCTGCTCCACGCTGATGAACTGGAATGGCTGGCTCTGGCTCTGCCTCTGGCCTTGGCTACATTAATTATGACATTATCAACCTGTTGGCTTCATTAAGGGATAATCCCATCCTATGCCCCTATAATTTCATTTGGGCCAACAGCAAGCTCTGATGTGTGAAAGCAAGCCAAGTGAGTGCAGGCTGTGTATTGAGAACAACAAACACACTTCTTGCCACTACATCACAGACTGTGTTAAAGCACGACAATTCTGAAGAACTGGTGTGAGTGACATGCCCTCCATGGTGGAACACTTGGTTGACCTGTGAGTCTTGAGGCAAGTGAAG
The DNA here is from genome assembly GCF_035594125.1 of Scylla paramamosain. Lineage (NCBI taxonomy): Eukaryota > Metazoa > Arthropoda > Malacostraca > Decapoda > Portunidae > Scylla > Scylla paramamosain. The sequence continues at coordinate 17,362,958 of NC_087157.1, read as the reverse complement.
ACTGCTGACCCAAAATTCCTACAAGCTAGATAATGAACAAAGTGAGCACTAACATTATGTTGTCATTGTTATTATTATTGTCACTATAATTATTAGGTAGTATTATTACTATCAATATTAGTAGTATTAGTATCACTGTCATTATTATTACTATCATCATTCATCTTATTTGTTGTTGTCTCAAAGACCCATTCTATTTCATTGCAACATTCATTTACAATACTTCCAAACTGGGGGCCACCTCACGTGCAGTGTCTTAACAACAGTCCTTTGTTGAACTTTTTTCATGTAAGGGGGACACGGGCCAATGGCAACAAAAACCCAATTTAAAAAAAAAAAACCCACCGAGATGCAAGTCCCCAAACAGGGTCCAAAGCGGTGATCAAAAATTGAAGGATAAGTGTGTTGAAACTTCCCTCTTGAAGGAGTTCAAGTCACAGGAAGGTGGAAATACAGAAGCAGGTAGGGAGTTCCAGAGTTTACCAGAGACAGGGATGAATGATAAGATTACTGGTTAACTCTTGCATTAGAGAGGTGGACAGAGTAGGGGTGAGAAAAAGAAGGTCTTGTGCAGCAAGGCTGCAGTAGGAGGGGAGGCATGCAGCTAGCAAGATCAGAAGAACAGTTAGCATGAAAATGGTGATAGAAGATAGCAAGAGATGCAACATTGCAGCAGTGAGTAAGAGGCTGAAGACAGTCAGTTATTGAGGAGTTGATGAGACAAAAAGCTTTTGATTCAACCCTGTCTAGAAGAGCATAATCCATAGATAGGCATAATCCATACATGGATGGATAGGGCCTCTGTACAGAGCAGCTGGAAGGGTGAGAAAAACTGGCGATGTTTCAGAACGCCTAACTTCATAGAGGCTGTTTTAGCTAGGGATGAGATGTGAAGATTCCAGTCTAGATTATAAGAAAAGGACAGACCGAGGATGTTCAATGTAGGAGAGGGGAACAGTTATGTGCCATTGACGAAGATGGGATATTTGTCTGGAAGGTTGTGTTGAGTTGGTAGATGGAAGAATTGAGTTTTTGAGGCATTGAACAATACTAAGTTTGCTCTGTCACAATCAGAAATTTCAGAGAAATCAGACGACAGGTGTTCTGTGGTTTCCTTTTGTGACCTGTTTACTTCCTGAAGGGTTGGACATCTATGAAAAGACGTGTAAAAGTGCAGGGTGGTATCATCATCATATGAGTGGATAGGACGAGAAGTTTGGTTTAGAAGATCATTGATGAATAATAGGAAGAGAATATGTGATAGGACAGAACCCTGAGGAACACCACTGTTAATAGATTTAGAAGAACAGTGACCATCTACCACAGCAGCAACAGAACGGTCAGGAAGGAAACTTAAGATAAAGTTGCTGAGAAAAGGATAGAAGCCGTAGGAGGGCAGTTTGGAAATCAAAGCTTTGTGTCAGACTCTATCAAAAGCTTTTGATATGTCTAAGGCAACAGCAAAAGTTTCTCTAAAATCTCTAAAAGAGATGACCAAGACTCAGTAAGAAAAGCCAGAAGAAGTAGAGCAGCCTTGACAGAACCCATACTGGCGATCAGAAAGAAAGTTGTGAAGTGAAAGATGTTTAAGAATCTTCCTGTTGAGGAAAGATTAAAAAATTTTAGATAGGCAGGAAATTAAAGCAATAGGATGGTAGTTTGAGGGATTAGGACGGTCACCCTTTTTAGGAACATGCTGAATGTAGGCAAACTTCCAGCAAGAAGGAGAGGTAGATGTTGATAGATGGAGTTGAAAGAGTTTGACTAGTCAAGGTGCAAGCACGGAGGCACGGTTTCAGAGAACAATAGGAGGGACCCCATCAGGTCCATAAGCCTTCTGAGGGTTTAGGCCAGTGAAGGCATGGAAAACATCGTTGTGAAGAATTTTAATAGGTAACACAAAGTAGTCAGAAGGTGGAGGAGAGGGAGGAACAGGCACTGAATCATTCAAGGTAGAGTTTTTAGCAAAGGTTTGAGGAAAGAGTTCAGCTTTAGAAATAGATGAGATCAGAGTGGTGCCATCTGGTTGAAATAAAAGAGAGAAAGATGAAGAAGCAAAGTTATGGGAGATGTGTTTGGTTAGGTGCCAGAAGTCATGAGGGGAGTTAGATCTTGAAAAATTTTGACACTTTCTATTTACGAAGGAGTTTTTGGCTTGTTGGAGAAAAGACTGCATGGTTCCAGGCAGAAATATAAAGTGCATGAGATTCTGGTGATGGAAGGCTCAAGTACCTTTTGTTACCCATCTCTCTATCATGTATAGCACAAGAACAGGCTGTGTTAAACCAAGGTTTGGAAGGTTTAGGTCGAGAAAAAGAGAGAGGAATGTACGCTTTCATGTCAGATACTATCACCTCTGTTATGTACTCAGCACACAGAGACAGTCTGTGACATGGAAGCAGTAGTCATTCCAAGGAAAATCATCAAAACACCTCCTCAGGCCCCCTAACTAGCAGAAGCAAAATGTCAGAGGCACCTCTGCTTAGGGGGATCCTGAGGAGGGATTGGAGCAATAGGATGAGATACAGAAGTGAGATTGTGATCAGAGGAGCCCAACAGAAAAGATAGGGTAACAGCATAAGCAGATGGATTAGAAGTCAGGAAAAGGTCAAGAATGTTGGGCATATCTCCAAGACAGTCAGGAATACAAGTAGGATGTTGCTCTAGGTCGTGGAGAATGGTAAAGTTGAAGGCTAGTTCACCAGGATGGTCAGTGAAAGGAGAGGAAAGCCAAAGCTGGTGGTGAACATTGAAGTCTCCAAGAATGGAGATCTCTGCAAAAGGGAAGAGAGTCAGAATGTGCTCCACTTTGGAAGTTAGTCAAAGAATTTCTTATAGTCAGAGAAGTTAGATGAGAGGTATACAGCACAGATAAATTTAGTTTGAATGACTCTGTGGTTGGAGCCAGATGGTGGAAAATTCAGAAGATTCAAGAGTGTGGCAATTCACCTAGTGAAGACTGAATTGTCTTTGCCAACACAAAGACCCAGCTCAGGAGTGATCCTACGCCACCTGCAACATCAAGATCTGAGGTCACTGGGTAAATGAGGTGGTGGGGGTGCTGGCCAACACAATCACTTTGAACATGATGATAAATATTTGTTCTCATTGAAATTAGTGAACATATTTAATAATGATAATATTAATAATGCATTACTGTTATTATTATTATTATTATCATCATCATCATTATCATCATCATCATTATCATCATTATTATTATTATTATATTATATTATTATTATTATTATTATTATTATTATTATTATTATTATTATCATTATTATTATCATTATTATTATTATTATTATCAGTTGTAGTAGTAGTAGCATCATTATTATTATTATTATTATTATTATTATTATTATTATTATTATTATTATAAACAAAACACCAGTGATACAGAAGATGTGTGTGTGTGTGTGTGTGTGTGTGTGTGTGTGTGTGTGTGTGTGTGTGTGTGTGTGTGTGTGTGTGTGTGTGTGGTGAAGTGGGGTGCATGGCATCAAGACTCACGTGACAGAGAGAAGCATGGGGGTGACGGCTGCAGCGTAGGTGAATGCTTTGGCAGCCATCACATTCTCACTGCAGGCCACACTGACCACCACCGCTGCCTCCCCCTCAATGCCAGGTGGCAGGCAGCAGGAGATGGTGTTGGCACTCTCCTGCAGCACGGGGCACTCAGCACCACCAACCACCACCATCTTGTACCCGGGAATGAACCCCGAGCTGTTCCCCACCAGCACCGCACCTCCGTTGATGCTGCCGGACTGAGGTGTTAGGGCAGAGGCCACGGGCAGGGTAGTGGAGGACACCTTGTTGCCCACAACTGCCCTAGCCCCAGCCATGGTCACCATGGGTCTGTAGGAGCCTGCGGACAGGCCGGCTGCTGTGCAGGATACTTTGGTGGGGGTGAGAGAGGTGATGGTGCAGGAGTAGGAGGCGGGATGGTCCTCTGTTGAGTGACTCTGTTGTGGGTGTCTCTCCTGGGGGTTGTGGTCCAGTATGTGGGGAAGAGGGCCAATGCCAGCCATGCGCCAGGCACCCAGCTGCACCGTCTCCTCAAAGGTGGCTGCCCCGGTGCCGGTGAAGCTACCCCAGAAGCCCCGAGGGGCCTCCAGCACATCCACCAGGGACAGCCTCGCCTTCTGCCCCAGGCCATGCAGGTACTTACCACTGAGCACGTTATCCTCATCCTCGGCCACTGTCTCCACCAGGCGGTCCATCTCATCACCCGCCTCCACACCCAGGAAGTCCTCAACCTCATCCTTCAGCACCACCACCACCACTCTTCCCTTTCTTCCACCATCAAGTCTTCCTTCTCCTCCTCCTGAGGCACCTCTCGGCAGCCACGGGGGACCAACTGTTGCACCAGAGTGATGGTGACCTTGGTGTTGTCACTGCCAAAGTTGTGGCCAGACAATGTCACTTCCTCGCCCTGCACTGCCATGCTGGTGACCACAGGGGTGAGTGCCTCACTGTAGGTGAGAAAAGGAATTTATATAGTCTTTTGCCAAGACACTGTTGATGTTGGATACACATCTAGTCTTAGATATGGTGACAGACTTAAATAATTCACTCATCTTGATCATTCTGCACTGAAAGGAAGATGTGCCATGTGGTAATACAGTAATGCACACATGAGTACCACTGCCAACAGTGCCTCACCATGGAATTACCAACACTACGAGAGAGAAGAGAAAGGGGAGACCTTATAACAATGTACAAGTTAGTAAACAATATAGAAAGAATAGGCAGAAATTACTTGTTACCACAGATGAAGGAGGGAGAGAGACAGATGAGGGGGCATATGAAGAGAATAAAGAAGAGTGGATGTTCAAGCGACATCAAGAAATACAGCTTCCCATACAGAACTATTGAAATCTGGAATGATCTAAAGGAAGAAGTGGTTGTAGCAAACAGTGTACACATGTTTAAACAGAAACTGGATAAATATAGTTATGGAGACAAGACAAAATGAACTTTGGCTTGTACTCTGTACAATACAACTAGGTAAACACAACTAGGTAAGTACACACACACTACAAGAACAGGTGATATAGGCAAAGGAATGTACATCAAGCCAAGGAAAATCTAAGGAGATATAAACACAGAAAGGAACGAGTGTCTGATTGTAGCACAGAACATAAGAAAACATGGAAAACTGCAAGAAGCCATTAGGTCTATAAGTGGCAGTCCACAGACTCTGTATACAGAGGGTGTCCAAGTTACGAGGTAATGAGTCACGAATGTTCATTGATATGAGCAGTCTACTTGCAAAAAGAAAATGTACTCTTGATAATGTTCCCTTTGCTAACCAAACATTCAAATTTGGCACACAGTACGCTGCTTTGCCACTAACTACGCAGTGCAGCAGCATAGCAGAGGACCGCCTACTGGCCCAGGACACAGGCCCTGTAGCAGTTTATTATGAGACGCTAGTTTAAAATTTAAATTTAATTTAAAAACATATTGTACTGCACCGCAGTGAGTCTGCCTTGAGACTCCACAGTGCACAGACCTCTGCCAGTCTGCCTCTGAGAGGCAAAGAAACAGGAGAGTTGTGCTGCATGGTGTAGAAACCCTGCTCCATTACATTAAGTCCACAAATAGGCAAACAAACCTGTCTTATGCTTTCAGCCAGCCATCTTAATAAATTACATGAAAAAAGGTATGCATAACCTGAGAGGGAGAGCGGAAGAAAGGAAAAATGTACATGAGAGAGAGAGAGAGAGAGAGAGAGAGAGAGAGAGAGAGAGAGAGAGAGAGAGAGAGAGAGAGAGAGAGAGAGAGAGAGAGAGAGAGAGTTGTATGCCTGGCATATCTGAGTCTTGCATTTGGCAGAAACCTCAAGACTGTCACTTCTTGGTGGTATCACATCACCCATAAGGCAAGGTGCTCTCTCTCTCTCTCCCTCTCTCTCTCTTTCTCTCTCTCTCTCATGGTACTAAGTATCAAGTAAGTAAGCATTACATTGTTTGCAGAACGTATGATTCTTTTTTGGTTCTGAAAAATTATGATGACAAGTTGCGAGGAAAATGACTTACAAGCAGCCTTCCGGAACATATCTTGCTTGTAACTCGAACACCCTCTGTACTACAACTACACACACACACACACACACACACACACACACACACACACACACAAACTCACAGGGACACTTACTCAATTCTGTCAGGTGTCTGGGTGAGTGTGTGTTTCACAAAATAGTAGTCATTTCTTGTCACGAATTTTGTGTTAGTCTTGTATGACATGTTGACGAACTGATGGGGAGAAAAATGGAACCAAAACACAATTAAATCATATGCATAAACCTGTGATAATAATGATTACAGTAAAAATAATAATAACAATAAAAATAATAATAATAATAATATTAATAATAATAATAATAATAATAATAATAATAATAATAATAATAATAATAATAATAATAATAATAATAATAAAAATAAAATAATAATAATCTAATTTTCATCTGAATGCATAAACAACTTAGCATAAAGATAATATTTATTCCATTCTCTGTGTGTGTGTGTGTGTGTAATAATAATAATAATAATAATAATAAACAGTTTATTATTTATGCAGTTGACAAACTGAAAATGTACATAGGGGATGGGGAAAAACTTAACATTAATCCTAAAGGTAAGTCTAATCTAGGAGGGAAATACTATTGATTGATGGCTCGCACCATGGTGGGAATCGCACTGAGTCTGTACCAGTCCGTGCGCGGCGCCTTCAGGGGCGTTATTTTGTTGTGGTGTCTGGTGGTACGGACTGGGCGAGGCGCGTCGGGTGGCAGCATGTTTCTGAGACGTGGATGATGCAGTAGTCCCCTCCCAAACTTCTCCAGAGCCTCTCGGTGCCTGGTGGTTATTCTGGACAGACTCAGGTTGGTCAGGGCTTCTTCATAGGTGGTGTATGCAGGGCCAAGGATGACCCTGCACGCCCTTTTCTGCACACTCTCTAGCTGTAGCTGTTGAGTGTGTGTGAGGGAGGAGGACCACGCTGGGGAGGCGTACATGAGTTTGGGGAGGATGAAGGTAAGGTACACCCTCCTTAACTCATCTGTCAGCGTCCCCAGCGACCTGAGTCTGCGCAGCATGTACAGCCTGTAGGTAGCTGATCTCACGGTGCTGGCGACATGCTGCTTCCAGTTCAGCTGGTTGTCCACCGTGACTCCGAGAAGCTTGGCACATTGGACCACCTGGAGGGGGTGAGGGCCCACTGTGAGCCGGGGAGGGGGCACTGGTACAGAGGAGGTACAGAAATGCATCACCACAGTTTTGCTGTGGTTGATGGTCATCCTGCTCTCCTCCGTCCACGTCTGCAGTCGCTCCAGAATTGCTTGCAGTGGCGAGTAGTCCGGGTTCTTGGTGGAAACTGGGACACCCACGGTGCAGTCATCCACATACTTCCAGCGATAGGGGGTGTCAGTGAGGGCGTCATTGATGAGGAGGAGGAAGCATAGAGGACCCATCTTGGTCCCCTGGGGGACTCCACATGTCAGCTGTTGGAAATTAGAGACAGAGCCCTGATAGCGAACGGCCTGACGTCTCCCTGTGAGGAAGTCAGCTAGCCACACTATCAGATTAGGAGGGAGACCCAGACTTACTGCCTTGCTGATGACAACAGTGTGATCAACAAGATCAAAGGCTTTTTTGAAGTCCACAAAAGCAACTGCTAGAGAGGTGTTTCGCTTGTCCAGGTGGCTGTGGATGAATTCAAGGAAGCTGGTCAGGTAATGTGAGTGGAGATGGCTTTAATATTTCCGAATTGTCTGATATCCACGGTGTTACAAATTTTGGTGTATGCCCAGTCATATACAAAATCTTCACAAATAAGGCTAGGGATGGAAGTGATAGAGACTGGCCTGAGGTCATTGAGTGACTGTGAACTGGAAGTTTTGGGGATGGGGATGACGTAAGATGTCTTCCAGTCCGCGGGGCAAGAGTGTTGGGAGAGTGAGGCGTTTATTATGGAGCATAGCGGTGTTGCTAGCTCTACAGCAAATTCCTTGTACATTTTTATAGGAAGGTCAGTGGGTGTGGTGGATCTTGGTTTAAATTTAAGTATTCTCTTAAAAACATCCATCGCCTGGACAGTGTGTGGAGGGGAGGGAGCGGGAAGATAGGCAGGAAGCGGAGTGGTGTGGAGGGGAGGAAAGGTTTGACAGATAGCAGCAAAGTGATCGTTCATCTCCTGAGCCGCGAGATTAGCAGGAAGGTGTGAGGTGCAAGGAAGAGATGAAGTGTGCTTTTGTAAGCCACACAAAGCTTTGATCTTAGCGTACCACTGTCTGTTGTTGGTCAGCTTGAGGTGGTGTATCTTGTCTGGGTAATAGCTTGCCTTTGCATTCTTAATCTCCCTGATTACTCTGTTTCTTAGTTTCCTGTATAGGACCAGGCAGGAGTGGAACGCCCAGATCCGCTGATGCATGAGTCTTTTAATGCGGGGCGTCATCCAGGGAGCATCAGACGGGTGCGTTGTGACGCTCTTGGCTGGGAAGTAGTGGTGGAAGGCTTCTGTGGTGGTGGCGACGTAATTTTGCCATTTTAAGTGGACATCCTCCTCATCCAGCACCTCGGTCCATGGGTGTTGTATCACCCACTGCCCAAACTCCCTCATGGCTGAGTCAGGCATGGGGCGGTGGGTCCTGGTGACAGCTGACCGGGGGGGTCGAGGTGGTGGGTGTGGGTGTCCACAGTATGGAGAGGTGGGTGCTCCGTCCCATGGGAGGCAGCGGCTTGGGTGGCGAATACTGCTGGCCCAGGTCTGTGAGTATAAGGTCGAGGATGGCTTGCTGGTGGGTGGGGAAGTCCACGACCTGGGTGAGGTGTAGCTGGTGTAGGATATCGTTGATATCTAATCTGTTAAAGTCCCCACAGATGACCAGCTTGGCAGCAGGATACCTCACCCTCAGGGCATCAGCAGTGTTGATGATGTGAGCGGTGAGTAACTGTGCTGTGGCGGCTCGTGGGGGGTGGTACATGACGCAAACTATGGTGGAGGCCATGTTGCTGGGATGGGAGGGGGGCGTGACTCTCACCCACAGGGCCTCCACACCAGCAGGAATATCGACAGGGAGGTGTGAGGGGCTGAGGGCAGAGCGGCAGAAAACGGCCACTCTCCCCCCCCTGCGTCCTGACCTGAGGTGATGGTAGAGCTGGTAGTCCTGCATTGTGCACACCTCAGGAACAATCTGCCACGCCTCAGTAACCGCCACAATGTCCGCACAAGTAGATCTCACCGTCACAATCAATTCGTCCATCTTGTTGGCCAGAGACGTTGCATTAAATAAGAGGAGTGAGGGAAGACTATACCACGTTCTCGGCACCTCAAAGTGTTTGTATTCCCTCTTCTCCACCCTGCGGTCTTCTCTGGCACTGGAGGTCACTGGAGTGAGTGTGTGTGTGTGTGTGTGTGTTTGTCAGAGAGAGAAAGTTTATATCCCAGGGACTGCCAGTTGTAGACCTGATGGCTACTTGCAGCTATCCTTGTGTTCTTGTGCTCACATGTCCCCCTTAGCCTCCACCACTCCCCTGTGTTGCTGTGCTCCTCTCCCTTTAGCCTCCACCACACCCAGAACTCACCTGATTAGCATTTTCAAAGTTGAAGTCAAAAGTGGCACCAGTGTAGACAAGCCCCATCCAGCCAGCACCACCAATACGGAGCATGAGGTAAGGGATGTGGGTGGCGCCGAAGTCGTTGCTTACCACCAGGTCCTTGCCAAGCAGTGAGGAAGGGCTCGGATTGGTGATGGCCACTCGCAGGAATTTCATAGCCCCTCGACAAACTGATCCTGGCACCTATAGTGATGACAGACAAAGGAATGGTTATTATTGTTTTTTTTGTATGTAAGAAGGGTGCTGGCCAAGGGCAGCAAAAAGAGCAAATAAAAAGGTCCAATGAGGTGCCAATCTCTAAAGGAAAGGATCAAAAAAGATCATTCAAAGTTGGAGGTCAAGTGTCTCAAAACCTCCCTTTTGAAAGAGTTCATGTCATAGAAAGAAGGAAACACAGAAGCAGGCAGGGAATTCCAAAGTTTACCATGAGTTGGTTATTCTGTTGTTTGGGTTAGTACTGGTGATGTTTACTGTGATTAGATATACACATATGCATACACAGATGTATATCTGATGTAAAAGACAGGTAGGAAAGGAGTGATGGGAGTGATAAGACTGCTTATACTATGGGGTGAGATTTGTATTAACAAAAAATAAGAAAATAAGGGAAGCTGCAAAAGGCTACCAGACCTACACGTGGCAGTCTCTAAGAAACATACCCATCTATTTCCACCTAACATCATCATGTAAAAACTTGTCTAATCTTTTAAAGTTCCCTAATGTAGTGATGTGTACTGTGATTAGATACACACACATGCATATGCGGATGCCTCTTTGATATATAGTACAAGGAGGAAAAGAGATCTATCTATCTGTCTATACACCAGGCTGATAATCCCATACTAGGTAACCCAAAGCACCTCACACTCAAACACACATCATTCACACTCTTAGGCCCATTGACCCCTGGAGAAAAGGCACAGAAAAAAGATAAAAAGAAAGAAATGGCATCCTAGAAATGACTCAGTATATAAGATAAAGGTACAAGGAAGGGAAGGGAAAACATACAAGTTAATCAGCATTTATCCAGGTACAATAAATAATAAAGAAATACAAGACCAGAAGCATATCAATGAGAGAGAAAAAAATTTCAAAGAAGGAAGGGGAAAATATCTATAAACCCACAAATATATTCTGCCTTATACCTACATTCTTGGTGACAGAGAATGCTGCTTCTTGAGTGAAGGAATCAGTTGGTAAGATGCCCATTGTGGGAACAACATTCGCCTCCGGTTCGCCCGTCAGAGAGCCATCAGCGTCTATCCAGATTGTCTCGTGTTCCCACTGAAACCTGATCTGATGTGGGAGACAGAATGGTGTCTGTGTCAAGGAGCAACTTTGTGTGTATTCTTGAATACTTTGCTCTGCCATCAGGTTTATTTTCAAGGTGATTAGTCACATTTTCATGGGTCTTCTTTACTATAATGCTGTAGAACCATTGCTTTTCTAGTGATAGTTTAACAGGGAATTCACAATCATCACTGGGAAAAAAACATCCATGAGAATCTATATATGCAGCCCTTGAAAACAGTCATTACAAGAGTTACTGGTGTTTGTAAATGTTTTCAAGATTCTCATCAGTTTAATGATGATTCTGCATTAAAAAAGTTCTTATGAGTTATTTGTGAGTTTTTAAGTGTTTCCATGCATATAAGACTAGTTTAACAATGGTTCACCATCAGTAATAGAAGAAACACTCATAAGAACTTCAATAATCATGGTTGTGGCTTCAGAAAATTGTCCTGATGGGAGAACAAAGCATTGCAAAATAAGTGCATATATGGCAAAAACTGAGGAGATACAGAGAGTCATCCTGAAGAAGAGATGTTTTTCCTTACCTTGTTGGGTGAATTCTCAAAGGCCAGACCCTTAACCTGTGCCCTGTAGCCTCCCTGGTAGTTCCTGCACTGAGAACAGCCAGACAGCGCAGCACTTCCACCCTCATCAAAGTTAACAAATGTGACATTGGAGATACTAAAGATCTGGGTCTTGGGCGCCACAATAGCACTGGTTCCTGAGGTGCAGGCACTGGAGTTGAGGGCCGAGTGACACACCACCAGGGAATTGAAGATGCCTGCACAAAACAGCGTGAATAAAAGATTGTCTCATGATCCTACAAAAACTTAATCTGGAGACAAAATGGTGTTTGTGTCAGAGTAGCTTGGTGTGCATTCTAAAAGGTCTGCTCTCTCATCAGGTCTGTTTTCAAGGCGATTATTCAGGTTTTCATGTTTTTTCTTTATTTTCTCTTTTTTTCACAACTGATGCTGTAGAGGCCTTCCACAGCATCATTATTTCAGTGATAGTTTAACATAAATTCATCATCATCACTGGGAAAAAACATCCCTGAGAATTCAAACTCAACACATATAGCCTTTGAAAATAGCCCTTATGAGAGCTATTAGTGTTTCAAAGTGTGTTTTCATGATTCCATTGATAGTTTAGCAGGAATTCAGCATCATCAATGGAAAAATTAGGCCCATGAAAGTTCAATTAATCACACATGTGACCTTTGAAAATCCTTAAGAGAGTTGCTGGTGTGTGAAATGGTTACTGTACTTAAAGATGCTGTTATAGAAGGTACCTGTAGAAAACCTAACTGAACATAACCTAACCTACCCAAGTTTATGTTATTATATAATTCAGTGTACTTATATTAACTGCTGCTGTTGTTTTTGCTATAACAGTTATTTAAAGATCTGTGTGGTATGTTATTTATGTTCCCTCCAAAAGCTGTGCAAGATATAGGGAAGGAAGAAATGGAATCAAGCATCTTAACTAACATTGCAATTTAACTCATCACTTGCATATCCTGCTTTTCTTAACCACAATTTCCTCATCAGGCAGGGAGCTCAACCAGGCCTCACTACCTCTCACTAATTCACTCGCATATCCTGCTTCTCTTAACCACAACTTTCTCATCAGTCAGGGAACTCAACAAGGCCTCACTACCTCTCACTAATTCACTTGCATACTCTGCTTCTCTTAACCATAATTTTTTCATCAGTAAGGGAGCTCAACAAGGCCTCAAGGGGTCCTTCAGTTATGATGGAGTTCCATTCCTATAAACCGATTTTCAGCATAGGTTTGAACTGGTACCTACATTATGTCACTCACCTATGCTAATGTTATAGTAAAGTCATATTCTAGTTTATAAAAACATAACTACTGTACCTGTAAAAGAAACACATCAGGACATACAGTAAAAAAAAAAAATAAATAAATAAAAAATAAATAAATCAGTAAAAAGGACAAAGGGGAATGTACAGGGACAAGCACTGCCAGTTTAACTACCAAGAGGCAGAAGTCGAGATCATTGTAAACTGAGGACTCCCTATACCTCTCACTCCTTCCAGTCACCATCCCCCTTCACCCCATCACCACCCAGTGACTCACCAGGGCTGTCATCCTGTCCGAACCCTCCCTTCAGAGACACCATCTCCATGCCAGCCTGTTGGTTATCAAGCATCACAAAGTTGTGGAACTGCAGCTTAGTGCCAGATACTGCCTCGGCACCCCGCTCACAGTGCCACGCGGTGAAGCTTTCCCACTTGGCCACCTGGAGGAATTTTTTTTTTTTCTTTTCTTTTCTTTTTTTTTTGTGTGTGTGTAAGTGGACACTGGCCAAGGGCAACAGGTGAAAAAAGGCCACTGAGGTGCAGGCTCAAAAGAATGGTCAAAAGGCTCATCCAAAAGTGGAAGATTTTTATTTATTTATTTATTTATTTTTTTTATTGTCCTTACTACTGGGATTTTTATTTCTTGGTAACAGTTCACTAAGCCACAAGACTGTTCCTTTCCAGTGAGGGGTTGATGGGGCTACGTGTGTGAGTGAGTGTGTGTGTGTGTGTGTGTGTGTGTGTGTGTGTGTGTGTGTGTGTGTGTGTGTGTGTGTGTGTGTGTGTGTGTGTGTGTGTGTGTGTGTTGCTTTGCCTGGACCATCCTGTGTGGGATCGTAATATTTTGTAATAGTAAGCTCTGTTTCATCAAGTGTATCAGTAATTAGGCAGGTGAGGCTACAGGAGCATAGTTTATAATAGTAAGCTCTGTTTCATCAAGTGTATCAGTAATTAGGCAAGGTAATTAGGGTACAGGAGCATGGTAGCACTGCCACTGACTCATGTACTAAATCACTGACTGGTCTATGAATTTCTATATGACTTTGAAATGTTAGCAAACTTCTGTATTTCTACCAGAACCATAATTTGAATTGTATGGGTTTTGACGGAAATACATCAATCTGCTGCACATTTCAAGACAAGATGGGAATTTGCTGACTGATCAGTGAGTGAGAGCTTTGGTCAGTTACAGTGTTATCATGTTCCTGTGTCCTGAATTACTAAGACACACCTAATGACAGAGTGTAGCAGTATTGCCCATCATTATACACACACACAGATCATATACACATGAATGGATACGTATTTAGTGATGCGTGACACAGACTTACCACGTCCCTGCCTCCACAGATGTCTGACTTTGGGTGATATCCTGGATTGGAGAACACCCACAGACCATACCTGGAACAGAGGCCAGTGTTGTCATCAAATGTCCCAATGTCCCAGATGGATAGCCAGAAAACAGATTAACTTTTATCCTTCTGTACTATGATCCTCTCTCTCTCTCTCTCTCTCTCTCTCTCTCTCTCTCTCTCTCTCTCTCTCTCTCTCTCTCTATTCCACCCATCATGTAAACTTCAAGCCAGCACAGAACACACAGCATAACAATAACACTCATGCACACATACACACATCCTCTCTCTCTCTCTCTCTCTCTCTCTCTCTCTCACCCAACACACACACACCCTCTCTCTCTCTCTCTCTCTCTCTCTCTCTCTCTCTCTCTCTCTCTCTCTCTCTCTCTCTCTCTCTCTCTCTCTCTCTCTCTCCTACCCAGCCAACACACAATCACAAACACACACACACACACACACCTTCCCATGGAATGTGCAGTGTTATTGAAGAAGAGTCCCATCTGTTCAGTGTTCTGGCAGTAGATGTTAGTGGTGGATGGGCCCGAGGGGTGGTGGTCCAGCCTGTACCAGTAACCAAAGTGTGTTCCACTGGCAGCTGCATTGTGACGGAAAATGTTGTTTGGGTTCACCACCTGATGGATGAGCGAAACAGTGGATCAGTGAGTAAGCGGTTTGTGGAAAATTGCAGGAGTTATGAGTGTGTGACTGGAGTGGGAGGTGGTTCTCAGAGTGGCTTGTGGAGACTTTGAGAGTTTTGAGTGTGTGGAAGATTCTCTCTCTCTCTCTCTCTCTCTCTCTCTCTCTCTCTCTCTCTCACACATTCTTCCATCTAATTGATTTTTACTGAAAGAGGAGCACTGGTCAAGGGCAACAAAAGGAAGAAATATACCCACTGAGGTGTCAGTCCCTAAAGGAAAGAGGCCAATGGATCATCCAAAACTTGAAGCCTCCCTCTTGAAGGAGTTCAAGTTATTGGACTGAAGAAATACAGAAGCAGGCAGTGAGTTCCAGGGTTTACGAGATAAAGGGATGAATGATTGAGAATACTGGTTAATTCTTGCATTAGAGAGGTGGATAGAATAGGGGTGAGAGAAAGTAGAAGACATCCCTTACTTGTTCTCCCTCCTCCCACCTTTTCCCTCCCTGCTTCCTTCCCCTATACACGCACACATGTACACACACACACACACACACACACACACACACAAAAGATGTGGTTGAAGCAGAGCATTGTACACATAATTAAAGAGAAATCGTGCAAACATAGATATGGAAACAGGACAAAAGAGCTTGCTTGGACCCTGTGCAGTACAACTTGTTAAATACAACTAAATAATCACATACACACACCCACCCAGAATGAGGAGCGTGTCACATCCACATTAAGAAGGGAAGAGGAGGTCCTGGTGTAGACTGCAAGGTTGTACTGCACCACACTATTCTGCTCCACCCCATCCTCTGTGAAGATAGCGTGACCCATGTTGTTGTACACCACATTATGCTCCACCAGCAGGTTGTTTCTTGCGTGCATTGTCACTGCGCGGTTGTAGGTGTGGTGGATGGAGCACCTGCGGATGTACGAACCACCCATGTCCCCAGCCAGGTGGAAGTGGAGTGGGTACCGCCCAAGTTGGAATGCCTGGGTGGAAATTTGGCAAGTGTGTATGTGTGTGGATTACAATGGATGTGGTGTGTTATTGTGCTTGCCTGAAGTGGAGGTGATGTTACTGTGCCTGTTTGAAGTGGAGGTGGAGGGATATTTTGATGTGTGAATGAATTAGGGTGGATGTGGAGGTGATACTAATGTGTCTCTCTCAAGTGGAAGTACAACAAATATTGCTCAAATTACTACATGTGACATTACTACTACTACTACTACTACTACTACTACTACTACCATTACCACTGCCACAACACACATGACCTGACCCAGATTGGCCCAGCAGGACCCAGCCTCTCACAGCCTCACCTGACCAGCCTTGGTCACCTCCACGTACTCAATGCATCCCATCACCAAGTCCAGGTCAGGGAACTTTCCAGACAGTATCACGGTGGCGCCAAATTGGTCACCGCCAATCTCGTCTCCATGTTGACCATTGAAACATGACTGGGTGGCGTGCTGGTCTGGGATGGTAAAGAGAAGAGAGACATGTTGGTGTGTGGCAGTGAACAGAGAGAGAAGAATGCATTGAGAGAAAGAAAAAGAGAGATGTATTCTCATGTTTCTGCATCTTATCTCAGCCACTTCTATCAGGTCCTGGTGAAAGTTACTGGGATTTTCCAGGATGTTTTCATTATAGTAGTGAAAGGTTAGCAAGGATTCTATGCCTTTTATTAGATCTGGGGAAAACTATTGTTGTTTTCAAGGATATTTTCACAATCTAACAAGGATTCTATGCCATTAACTGAGTGTGGTGGAAACTGTTGTGGTTTTCAAGGATGTTTTCCTGATTGTAATGAGGTTAACAAGGATTATATACTGTTAATAGATTTTGGTGGAAAGTATTGTGGCTTTCAAGAGTTCTTTCATAACTGTAATCATAAATGAACAAGATTCTACACCATTAACAGATTCTGAGGGAAAGTATTGTGACTTAAGCGTGGTGAATCCTTTAAAATTCAGATCTGCACCATCACACACCACTGCTACTATTCACAACCACTACTATACACCTTGAGAACCTGCACCAGAATGGCAGTAAGTCACCAAACTCACCAGAACTGAATGAACTCACACCTACACACTACTACTACTACTACTACTACCACTACTCCTTACGGCCCACACACAACACACCTTCAGAATCTGCAACAGAACAGCAATAAGTCACTCACCAGAAGTCAATGAACTCAGACCTACACACTATTCCTCCTCCTCACAGCCTTTCATAGCTTATATACAGCACAGAACAACACCACAACACCAAACTCACCAGGCCTAAAAGAAGTGTCACAGCCCTCAATAGCCACACTGAAGTCGGTGCCAACATTTCCCTGGATCTTGACATTGTGGGTGAGGAGTCCCACCTCTGCATGTGTCTCCACTGTGTGTCCCCCCAGAGTCTGGGTGACGGAGAGGTGGGTGTGCTCCAGTGCCTCTGTCAGTGTGACCTCCAGGCCATCCTCAGAGACTGATGCGATGGTCCTCACCTCGTTCTCCTTCATGTAGAACCTGTGGAGGGATGAAGGGGGTGAGAGGGAGAGGGAGAGAGGGGTGGTTTGGGAGATGAATGGGTAGTGAGAGAGAGAGAGAGAGAGAGAGAGAGAGAGAGAGAGAGAGAGAGAGAGAGAGAGAGAGAGAGAGAGAGAGAGAGAGAGAGAGAGAGAGAGAGAGAGAGAGAGAGAGAGAAGCAGATAGATAGATACAGACAGACAGGCAGGCAAAGAGAGGTACAAAACACACACACACACACACACACCTGAGGAGGGAGTGAGTGTGGTGAGAGAGAAGATGAGGGAGATGGACAAGTTGTTGGAGTCTCCATACACTGCATCCCTCACAACCACCTCATGTTTCCCTCCTCCAAGTGCTGGGACCTGTCTCCACCACCACCACCACCACCACCACCACCAGGGAAAGAAAGAAAAAAGAGCATTAAACATTCTTCCTAATTCAAAAAACTTTTCCTAACCCAAATCTATCATTGCTTAATTCATTGTCTCATTCAGTAATGTTACTTTTCCTGTCACTCACTCATTTGCAGAACTACATCTATTTCCTCTACTATTATTATTACTCAGTTCCCTCTCACTTTCCCCCCCAAGCTGCCTCACACTCCCTCATGGCACTCATCAGTCTCTTCCTTGCAGCACTTCCCCTCAATCCCCCTGACTCACGATGCACTGGAGGGAGGTGGGGGAAGCAGGGGAGACCAGGCCACACCTTTTGCCCCCCATGGTGACCTCAGGGGTGCCCCCGGACAGAGTGAAGCCAGTGCCATCCAGTGTGAGGGTGGTGCTGCTCACCACATCAGTAGAGGGCCTGGCAGGAGAGTAAGGGGGTAGTGTGAGGTTGGGAGGGAAGGGGGGTGGGGTGGGGACAGGAGACCAGGGGTGCATTATACGGGAAGTTTCTCTCTAACCCTGCACCCCCGTTCGTTTGGGGCAGTCCATCAGCAGGAAGCAGCAAAAATGGCCACTCACAGCACTCTTAGCATAAGAGCTCACTGATGACCCTGTACTTGACATTGTGGACATTATTTATAGAAGAAATGAAGTTTTAAGGAGGCAAGAGGAGGAGAGAGAAGAGAGCCCACAGAGTCCTATGAGAGTCAGGGATTATGCTTGTTTATCAAAAGTAGTTTGTGTTACATATGTGGTCAAGGTGTCGCGATTCTACCACTCCAAAGTTGCTTTTTTTTTTTTTCGTTAGACTCCCTCCAAACTAAGCCTTGAGGCCAGCATGCATGCTCTGGCTGGCCTGTCCAGTGGCCTGAACAGGCTGGCCCCACAAAAAAGTTACTCATACAGGAATCAGGCCACCTGAAGGGCCACACTCAGTTCTGCTTAGTGCCCAGACACTGTTGTGGAAGGTTGGCAGGCTGGCTGCTCTGCTCCACACTGATGAACTGGAATGGCTGGCTCTGGCTCTGCCTCTGGCCTTGGCTACATTAATTATGACATTATCAACCTGTTGGCTTCATTAAGGGATAATCCCATCCTATGCCCCTATAATTTCATTTGGGCCAACAGCAAGCTCTGATGTGTGAAAGCAAGCCAAGTGAGTGCAGGCTGTGTATTGAGAACAACAAACACACTTCTTGCCACTACATCACAGACTGTGTTAAAGCACGACAATTCTGAAGAACTGGTGTGAGTGACATGCCCTCCATGGTGGAACACTTGGTTGACCTGTGAGTCTTGAGGCAAGTGAAGACTGCTGACCCAAAATTCCTACAAGCTAGATAATGAACAAAGTGAGCACTAACATTATGTTGTCATTGTTATTATTATTGTCACTATAATTATTAGGTAGTATTATTACTATCAATATTAGTAGTATTAGTATCACTGTCATTATTATTACTATCATCATTCATCTTATTTGTTGTTGTCTCAAAGACCCATTCTGTTTCATTGCAACATTCATTTACAATACTTCCAAACTGGGGGCCACCTCACGTGCAGTGTCTTAACAACAGTCCTTTGTTGAACTTTTTTCATGTAAGAGGGACACGGGCCAATGGCAACAAAAACCCAATTAAAAAAAAAAACCCACCGAGATGCAAGTCCCCAAACAGGGTCCAAAGCGGTGATCAAAAATTGAAGGATAAGTGTGTTGAAACTTCCCTCTTGAAGGAGTTCAAGTCACAGGAAGGTGGAAATACAGAAGCAGGTAGGGAGTTCCAGAGTTTACCAGAGACAGGGATGAATGATAAGATTACTGGTTAACTCTTGCATTAGAGAGGTGGACAGAGTAGGGGTGAGAAAAAGAAGGTCTTGTGCAGCAAGGCTGCAGTAGGAGGGGAGGCATGCAGCTAGCAAGATCAGAAGAACAGTTAGCATGAAAATGGTGATAGAAGATAGCAAGAGATGCAACATTGCAGCAGTGAGTAAGAGGCTGAAGACAGTCAGTTATTGAGGAGTTGATGAGACAAAAAGCTTTTGATTCAACCCTGTATAGAAGAGCATAATCCATAGAAAGGCATAATCCATACATGGATGGATAGGGCCTCTGTACAGAGCAGCTGGAAGGGTGAGAAAAACTGGCGATGTCTCAGAACGCCTAACTTCATAGAGGCTGTTTTAGCTAGGGATGAGATGTGAAGATTCCAGTCTAGATTATAAGAAAAGGACAGACCGAGGATGTTCAATGTAGGAGAGGGGAACAGTTATGTGCCATTGACGAAGATGGGATATTTGTCTGGAAGGTTGTGTTGAGTTGGTAGATGGAAGAATTGAGTTTTTGAGGCATTGAACAATACTAAGTTTGCTCTGTCACAATCAGAAATTTCAGAGAAATCAGACGACAGGTGTTCTGTGGTTTCCTTTTGTGACCTGTTTACTTCCTGAAGGGTTGGACATCTATGAAAAGACGTGTAAAAGTGCAGGGTGGTATCATCATCATATGAGTGGATAGGACAAGAAGTTTGGTTTAGAAGATCATTGATGAATAATAGGAAGAGAATATGTGATAGGACAGAACCCTGAGGAACACCACTGTTAATAGATTTAGAAGAACAGTGACCATCTACCACAGCAGCAACAGAACGGTCAGGAAGGAAACTTAAGATGAAGTTGCTGAGAAAAGGATAGAAGCCGTAGGAGGGCAGTTTGGAAATCAAAGCTTTGTGTCAGACTCTATCAAAAGCTTTTGATATGTCTAAGGCAACAGCAAAAGTTTCTCTAAAATCTCTAAAAGAGATGACCAAGACTCAGTAAGAAAAGCCAGAAGAAGTAGAGCAGCCTTGACAGAACCCATACTGGCGATCAGATAGAAAGTTGTGAAGTGAAAGATGTTTAAGAATCTTCCTGTTGAGGAAAGATTAAAAAATTTTAGATAGGCAGGAAATTAAAGCAATAGGATGGTAGTTTGAGGGATTAGAATGGTCACCCTTTTTAGGAACATGCTGAATGTAGGCAAACTTCCAGCAAGAAGGAGAGGTAGATGTTGATAGATGGAGTTGAAAGAGTTTGACTAGTCAAGGTGCAAGCACGGAGGCACGGTTTCAGAGAACAATAGGAGGGACCCCATCAGGTCCATAAGCCTTCTGAGGGTTTAGGCCAGTGAAGGCATGGAAAACATCGTTGTGAAGAATTTTAATAGGTAACACAAAGTAGTCAGAAGGTGGAGGAGAGGGAGGAACAGGCACTGAATCATTCAAGGTAGAGTTTTTAGCAAAGGTTTGAGGAAAGAGTTCAGCTTTAGAAATAGATGAGATCAGAGTGGTGCCATCTGGTTGAAATAAAAGAGAGAAAGATGAAGAAGCAAAGTTATGGGAGATGTGTTTGGTTAGGTGCCAGAAGTCATGAGGGGAGTTAGATCTTGAAAAATTTTGACACTTTCTATTTACAAAGGAGTTTTTGGCTTGTTGGAGAAAAGACTGCATGGTTCCAGGCAGAAATATAAAGTGCATGAGATTCTGGTGATGGAAGGCTCAAGTACCTTTTGTTACCCATCTCTCTATCATGTATAGCACAAGAACAGGCTGTGTTAAACCAAGGTTTGGAAGGTTTAGGTCGAGAAAAAGAGAGAGGAATGTACGCTTTCATGTCAGATACTATCACCTCTGTTATGTACTCAGCACACAGAGACAGTCTGTGACATGGAAGCAGTAGTCATTCCAAGGAAAATCATCAAAACACCTCCTCAGGCCCCCTAACTAGCAGAAGCAAAATGTCAGAGGCACCTCTGCTTAGGGGGATCCTGAGGAGGGATTGGAGCAATAGGATGAGATACAGAAGTGAGATTGTGATCAGAGGAGCCCAACAGAAAAGATAGGGTAACAGCATAAGCAGATGGATTAGAAATCAGGAAAAGGTCAAGAATGTTGGGCATATCTCCAAGACAGTCAGGAATACAAGTAGGATGTTGCTCTAGGTCGTGGAGAATGGTAAAGTTGAAGGCTAGTTCACCAGGATGGTCAGTGAAAGGAGAGGAAAGCCAAAGCTGGTGGTGAACATTGAAGTCTCCAAGAATGGAGATCTCTGCAAAAGGGAAGAGAGTCAGAATGTGCTCCACTTTGGAAGTTAGTCAAAGAATTTCTTATAGTCAGAGAAGTTAGATGAGAGGTATACAGCACAGATAAATTTAGTTTGAATGACTCTGTGGTTGAAGCCAGATGGTGGAAAATTCAGAAGATTCAAGAGTGTGGCAATTCACCTAGTGAAGACTGAATTGTCTTTGCCAACACAAAGACCCAGCTCAGGAGTGATCCTACGCCACCTGCAACATCAAGATCTGAGGTCACTGGGTAAATGAGGTGGTGGGGGTGCTGGCCAACACAATCACTTTGAACATGATGATAAATATTTGTTCTCATTGAAATTAGTGAACATATTTAATAATGATAATATTAATAATGCATTACTGTTATTATTATTATTATTATCATCATCATCATTATCATCATCATCATTATCATTATTATTATTATTATTATTATATTATATTATTATTATTATTATTATTATTATTATTATCATTATTATTATCATTATTATTATTATTATTATCAGTTGTAGTAGTAGTAGTAGCATCATTATTATTATTATTATCATTATTATTATTATTATTATTATTATTATTATTATAAACAAAACACCAGTGATACAGAAGATGTGTGAGTTTGTGTGTGTGTGTGTGTGTGTGTGTGTGTGTGTGTGTGTGTGTGTGTGTGTGTGGTGAAGTGGGGTGCATGGCATCAAGACTCACGTGACAGAGAGAAGCATGGGGGTGACGGATGCAGCGTAGGTGAATGCTTTGGCAGCCATCACATTCTCACTGCAGGCCACACTGACCACCACCGCTGCCTCCCCCTCAATGCCAGGTGGCAGGCGGCAGGAGATGGTGTTGGCACTCTCCTGCAGCATGGGGCACTCAGCACCACCAACCACCACCATCATGTACCCGGGAATGAACCCCGAGCTGTTCCCCACCAGCACCGCACCTCTGTTGATGCTGCCGGACTGAGGTGTTAGGGCAGAGGCCACGGGCAGGGTAGTGGAGGACACCTTGTTGCCCACAACTGCCCTAGCCCCAGCCATGGTCACCATGGGTCTGTAGGAGCCTACGGACAGGCCGGCTGCTGTGCAGGACACTTTGGTGGGGGTGAGAGAGGTGATGGTGCAGGAGTAGGAGGTGGGATGGTCCTCTGTTGAGTGACTCTGTTGTGGGTGTCTCTCCTGGGGGTTGTGGTCCAGTATGTGGGGAAGAGGGCCAATGCCAGCCATGCGCCAGGCACCCAGCTGCACCGTCTCCTCAAAGGTGGCTGCCCCGGTGCCGGTGAAGCTACCCCAGAAGCCCCGAGGGGCCTCCAGCACATCCACCAGGGACAGCCTCGCCTTCTGCCCCAGGCCATGCAGGTACTTACCACTGAGCACGTTATCCTCATCCTCGGCCACTGTCTCCACCAGGCGGTCCATCTAATCACCCACCTCCACACCCAGGAAGTCCTCAACCTCATCCTTCAGCACCACCACCACCACTCTTCCCTTTCTTCCACCATCAAGTCTTCCTTCTCCTCCTCCTGAGGCACCTCTCGGCAGCCACGGGGGACCGACTGTTGCACCAGAGTGATGGTGACCTTGGTGTTGTCACTGCCAAAGTTGTGGCCAGACAATGTCACTTCCTCGCCCTGCACTGCCATGCTGGTGACCACAGGGGTGAGTGCCTCACTGTAGGTGAAGGTAAGGGTGTCCATCTTGGCCGGCACCTGCAGGAGATTTTCTTTTAAGCTTTTTAAGATTTAGTCACTCAAAAGACACCAAATTACCATATTATGGTTTGAGACGAGAAAAGGAATTTATATAGTCTTTTGCCAAGACACTGTTGATGTTGGATACACATCTAGTCTTAGATATGGTGACAGACTTAAATAATTCACTCATCTTGATCATTCTGCACTGAAAGGAAGATGTGCCATGTGGTAATACAGTAATGCACACATGAGTACCACTGCCAACAGTGCCTCACCACACATCCAGGCAGCAGCTCCGACTCAGTACTCTGCTGTGTTCCTCTTGCCTCAAGTTTAGAGTGAAGACAAGTGTTCTTTTAACTTCATGTATGCACACACACTCACACACACACAGCCTTAGACACACCTCCACACACCTATCAGTGCACCAAGGCCTTCTCTCAGCACCTCAGGAATAGAAATAAAACACTATGACATAGTACTGACACCAGTGCCGTCACCACCCCATGCAAGACTAATGACGGCGAAAGTGGCTCACAAGACACAAGTGGCTCACAAGACAACACTCACTCATCTGTCACTGCCCCCCACAAGAGTAATGGTGATGCAAGCTGTCCAGCCTCACAAGACAACCCTCATTCACCTGTTCAGAATGACAACACATGTGCAGCCAAAACCATCCCCTTGCGCTTTGGCCCAACACATCACTCACTTTGCTGTTAAGGAGTAATGACTGGGATCATAATTCACTGGTTAATAAATAATTATAGAACTTTTAGAGCTGTGTTTATGGCGTGCCCCACTCAAACCCTTAGGCCAACCACTAGGTAATTTGACTTGAGGAATGAGAGTGAAGTAGCAGTACTTGGTGAGCAGAAAGACTTCACAGCTCTAACGTAACTCATAAATAGTGAGAAGCTGGCTTACAACAACTCTACGCACACACACACACACACACACACACACAGGTCACAAGCAGCAGCTGAAGAAATATTAGGCAAAGTTTAGAAATTGGCCAGAGTTGAAGAGTACAACCAAGTGTGGATGAAAAAGATAGGACCAGAGAAGAGAGAGCTACTATAAATGAACTAAGAAGAGAATTAAATGAAAAAAAAAAAAAAAACGAAAAAAGACCAGAAGTGGAGAAGAGGTTCTATTGAAGGGTCACAGACATGTGGCTGAGAAAGTGGTAGAGGAAAGAGGACAATGCAGAAGGGGAGGTTTAAAAGTGGAGTATACTAACTTAAATGGTCTGATACCAGTAGGGTTGAAAGTTAGAGACTGTTTAAGAGAGAAGAGAAGCCAGATATCATGGCAATTGTTGAAACAAAACTGGAGAGTGATGTGGACGTTTTAGATATTGGTGATGGAAATTACAACCTCTGGATGAGAAATAAAAGATTTAAGCAGGGTTTAGGTGTGATGCTCCTAATTAGACAAGGATTGACAGTGAAATCTACTACATGTGGGGAGGGGAAGGCAGAGGTACTGAAAATAGCCTTAAAAAGAAATGTGGGAAGATGCCAAAATACTACAGTGACCTATGTTTCCCTTATTCCAACTCAAGGGGTGAGGAAGAATACAAGAGAATGCTGAAAAACATAAAGGCATGTTTATCCAAGTTGCTGGATGAAAATGAGGTGAACTAGTGACAGGAGACTTTAACTGTAAAGAGATATCTTGGGAAAATTGGACCACATAACGTAGGAAGTCATCACAGGGGGACCAAATTACTGGAGTTGGCTGTTGAGAATATTCTGATGTAGTGGGTTAAAGAAGACACAAAATTCAGAGAAGATGAAATACTGTCAAAGCTGGATCTAATTTTTACGAAGGAACAAGCCATAATAGAGGATTTAAAACACAAAAAACCAATAGATAAAAGTGACTATGCATTGATTCAGTTCTTAGTAATGAATAAAAACATAGATATGAGAAAAGACCACAGGAGAGAATGGTTGAACTGCAGTGAGGCAAATTTTGGACAGCTTAGGAAGTATTTCATTGAAATGGATTGGAACAAAGTATTTCAAATGGGTGATATAGAAGGAGAGTGGACCACCTTCCTGAACATTTATAATAAAGGAGAGGGGAAATGGACACCTATGAAATCAACAGAAAACCTTTTTAAGAAGGATTGGAGTAACAAGAGATGTGCTACAGCTAGACTGGAGACAGAAAAAAGCATGGAATGTGGAAGAAATATAAGAGACATGACTTGTGGACCAATTATATAAGAAAGAGGAATGAATATGTTAAAATACACAAAGATGAGTAGAATTATGAAAAGAATGTTGTGCATAAATGCAAAGACCAACCAAAACTGTTTTAAAAATTTATGAATGGAAAATTGAGGAGTAAAGAAGACATCAGCTGAGTAATAGTTGGAGAAGAAATGGTCGAAGACCCAAAAGAGATGGCTGAAGTGTTCAACAGACACTTCCACTCACTGCTTACTAAAGAAAATTATTTTAGGGAAGAAAGGATAGTGATGGAAAATGGGACTGGTCTGAAAGAGGTAGTAACATCAACAGAAGAAGTAAAGAATATATTGGAAGAGCTGGGTGTATGGAAAGCAATGGGACCTGATAGTCTGTCAAGCTGGATTCTAAAGAAGTGTAGCCCAAAACTAGCTAAGGTGATACACAATATAATTAGCACCACCCTGTTGGAAGGAAAAGTACCCAAAGATTGGAAATAGGCGAATATTACCCAATTCACAAGGCTGGAAGTAAAGGAGACTCATTTAACAATAGACCAGTATTGCTGACAAGTGTGGTACCAAAGATCTGCAAAAAGATCATCAAGAACAGATGGGTGAAATGCCTGGAAGACAACAATGTGATAACAGACAGACAATTTGGATTCAGAGAAGGAAGATCTTGTGTAACAAATTTGATAAGCTTCTACACAAGAGTAATGGACATAGTGCAAGAGAGAGATGGATGGACTGACTGCATGTACTTAGACCTGCAAAACGCATTATACAAAGTACCATACAGAAGGCTAATATGGATAACTGAAAAATATAGGAAGATTGGGAGGATCGTTATTAAAATGCATGACCAACTTCTTGACGGAGAGATAAATGAGGACAGTAATCAGAGGCAATAAGTCAAAGTGGAAACCAGTAATAAGTGAAGTTCTGCAATATATGTAAATGACATGATGGAAGGAATGACAAGCCACATGAGTCTCTTTGCTGATGATGCTAAGAT
This sequence comes from Scylla paramamosain, assembly GCF_035594125.1. Lineage (NCBI taxonomy): Eukaryota > Metazoa > Arthropoda > Malacostraca > Decapoda > Portunidae > Scylla > Scylla paramamosain. Next base: position 17,336,275 of record NC_087157.1, on the reverse strand, counting down.
TATGAGAAAAGTAACAAATGAAAAAGACTGCAAAGCTCTGAATCAAGACCTAATTAAGATAAGTAAATGATTGTTGAGATGGAACATGGAGTTTAATGCCAAGAAATGTAGTGTGGTGAAGTTTGGAAAAAGTGCGAGAAAAACAGAAGGCATCTACTATTTGGGGAATGAGAAAATTACTATAAGATCAGAGAAAAAGATCTGGGAGCAATCATTTCTAATAAAGTGTCATTTGTGAAGCATGTAAACAAGATCACTGGATAAACATGCAATCTGCTGAGAAACATGAAGATGGCATTCACCGACAATGAAGATGATATGATAAAAAAAAATTGTAAACAACAATGACACATCCAGGACTGGAGTATGCAGCATTAGTGTGCTCACCAAGTTTGACGAAGGATATCAGGAAGCTAGAAAGAATTCAGAGAGCTGCAACTAAAATCCCTACAAGCCTAAGAGGGCATAGTTATGAAGAGAAGTTTATGAGATTGGGCCCAACTACACTACAAAAAAGGAGGGAAAGAGGTGATTTGATAGCACTATACAGAATATTGGAAGGGATGAAAAAATTGGGCAGGGATAATCTTGTGATACCTGATAAGAGAGATACCAGAGGACATGGAAGGAAATTGATAAGGAGTGTTTGCAGAAGAGACATCAAGAAACATAGTTTTCCCCACAGGAGCATAGCAGTGTGGAATTCATTTATTGATGAGACTGTGTGCCAAGACAGTCCATAAATTTAAAGAAAATCTGGATAAAAGTCGATATGGAGATGGAACAGCATGAGCCTAGTGTGCCTCTTGTCCTGTATTTCACAACTAGGTAAATACACACACACAGTCTTGGCTGCACCTCCACACATCCATCTGTGCACCAAGGCCTTCTTTCAGCACCTCAGGATAAGAAAGAAAACAGACTCTACACACACACACACACACACACACACACACACACACACACACAATAAAAGAACAGAAGAAAGAGACCTTGGTGTAATTATTACTGACAAGCTGTCACCAGAAACATATGAACAAGGTAAGAGGTGAAACCTATTAACACTGAAAAACATAAGAACAGCATTTGCACATCTGGATGAGGAAATGATAAAAAAAAAAATTGTGACCATGATACACCCAGGATTGGAGTATGTAGCTGTGGTATGGTCACCTAATACCAAGAAATCTATAAGAAAATAGGAAGAGTAGCAACAGTCACCTCCAAGTTTGGAGGATCTAATGTATGAAGAAAGAATGTCTAAATCGTGTCTTATAACATTAGAACAGAGAAGAGAGAGAGGTGATCTGATCATACTATACAGAATGATGACTGAAATGAAAAACTTGGATAGGAAGGATTGGTGATGTGGGATACAAGAGGCTCAAGGATACATGGCAGAAAACTTAAAAAAGATGCATGTAGAAGAGATGTTAAGAAAATAGCTTCCCACATAGAACTGTGGAGGTCTGGAATGATTTGGACAAAGAAGTCATTGATACAAATACAATACATAAATTTAAGACAAAGGTAGATAAAAATAGATATGGATACAGAATAGCACAAGCAAAGCTCTTTCCTGCATGTCACACAAACACACACACACACACACACACACACACACACACAAAGAGGCTAAAGGGAAAAATTAATCAAGAACAGAAGAAAAGACTAAACTTTTTTTTAGAGTTTTGGAGAGTTTTTGGAGACAGAGTTAAAAAATGGTACATAAAGGAAAAGGAATAAATTAAAGTAAAAGAAAAAAATTGCAAAAATGAAGGACTGAATGTGATGTACACCAACACAGACGGACTGTTACACAGGACACTGGAATTATAAGACTATTTAAAAGAAAAAGAATCTGAAGATAGCGTGTTTAACGGAAATAAAGCTACAAGAAGAAAATCAGACTATCATTAACAACAACTACAATATGTGGAGAAGAGACAGGATTGGCAAAGGAGGGGGAGGTGTAATGATAATGACAAGAAATGAGGTGAAGACAAAAATAATGAAATATGGGGAAGGAAAAGCAGAAATAGTGACTGTTAACTTGGAGGATAATCATGGAGAAATACTGATGGTAATAACAACCCACGTACCACCCAAAACAAATTCTTGGAGCAAGGAAGGCTGTGAGAAAATAATAGAAGATACCACTCAGCATTTGAGTAAATTAATCAAAAGTAATAAAACAGAATTATTGGTTGGTGACTTCAATTGCAAAGAAATAAATTAGGAAACATTCAAGGCATGAGGAAACAAGACTGCATGGTGAGAAAGATTTCTGAAGCTGACTATAGAAAACACAATGATGCAATGGGGGACCAAAAATTCAAGATATATAAGAGATGATGAACCAACAAGACTTGACTTAATATTAACAAAAGGAATTGACCTAACTAAAGAAATGATACATGTCCCCCATGGAAAAAAGTGACCATATAATGATAGAAATAGAGACTGACAGTGATGTCAGTGCAGAGGATGAATCCTACAAACAAAACAGGAGAAACTATGGAAAAGCTAACGTAAATATCTTACGAGATTCTATGAAGCAACGGACAGGAGAAAGCTGAAGAGAGCAAATTATATGCAAGGCAATATAAGACTATATGAGGCAGGAGTGAATAAATATGTCCCACTATACAAACCTAAAGAAAAAGGAAAACTGGTGTAGTTAACGCAAGATGTGCAAGAGCAAAGAGAAAAGAGATGAAGCATGGATAACAACGAAAAGAAGTGGAAACCAAAAAAATAAAGACTTTAAGATAGCAAGAAATAAATATGTGTAAATAAGGAGAGGGGGAGAAAAAGGATATGTAAAAGATGCACTTGAGAAGTGCAAGGACAAACCAAAACTATTCTAGATTCATAAATGGAAAAATTAAACTCAAAGAAAAACTAGAACAGTTGAAGGATGGACATGAAACATATGAAGACCCAAAAGACATGAGTAAATTGCTAAACAAAAAGTTCCACCAAGTTTTCACAAAAGAATCAGAATTTAAAGAACCACAAGATGTGAACACAAAAGAACAAATGTGGGAAATTACAGTAATCAAAGAACTTTATTAAATGGTTGAGGAACTGGGAGAAAAGCAACAGGACCAGATGGAGTATCAGGTTTCATTTTAACAGGAAACAGTTAATTGAACCAGTATATGACATAATAAAATGCTCAGTATCAATTGGAAGAGTGCCTAAGGAATGGAAGAGAACAGGTATAGTGCCAATTTATAAATGTGGAAAAAAAAGAAGAGCCATTAAACTACAGACCAGTATCAATGACCAGCATAGTATGCAAGATCTGTGAAAGAGTGATGCAGAAGCAGTGGACAAAACTTCTAGAGAACATGATATAATATCAGAAAAGCAGTATGGCTTTAGATAAAAACAATCATGTGTAATAAATCTGATCAGCTTCTATTCAAGAGTGACTGATATAATGCAGGAGAGGGATGGATGAGTAGACTGTGTGCATTTAGATCTAAAAAAAAAAAAAGCTTTTGACAAAGCTCCCCACAACAGGCTACTATGGAAGCTAGAAAATGTTGGAGAATTATATGGAAAAATAATAAACTGGATGGAAAGCTACTTAAAGGGAAGAGAAATGAGAATGGCAGTAAAGGATGTAAAAGTCAAAATGGAGAAAAGTAGATAGTGGAGTACCACAAGGATCAGTGCTGGCACCAATACTTTTCCTTATCTACACCAGTGATATGCCAGAAGGAGTAATGAGTTACACAAATTTGTTTGCAGATGATGCAAAATTACAAAAACATATGAAAGACTGAAAATCTACAAGAGGATCTGAATAAAATCTGGGACTGGAGCAAGAAATGTGAGATGGAGTTTAATATGAAAAAATGTCATGTAATGTAAGTGGGAAAAAGTGAAAAGAGACCAAAATGGATCTAGAAAATGGGAAATGTAGAAATAATAAAAGTACAAGAAGAGAAAGATCTGGGAGTGAATATACAGGACAGTCAATAATCAGAGATGCACATACAGAAGATGTTCAGAGATACATATAGAACGATGAGAAATATTAAAACAGCATTCCACTACATGGATAAAGGTATGAAGAGAAAGATAATTACCACTATGATTTGACCAAAGCTGGAATATGCTAAATCAGTGTAGTCTTCCCACAAGATGAAACATGTCAAAGAAATAGAAAGAATACAAAGGATGGCAATGAAGATGGTTCCAAAACTGGAAGAATTAACGTATGAAGACAAGTTAATGAAGATAAATCTGCCACATTGGAACAAAGAAGAGAACAGGAAGACTTAATAACTATATATAAATTGTGGAATTGAATAGAAGAAATTGATAATGAGAAACTGCTGCTAAGAGAAGTAGAAAATACCAGATACACACGAGGCCACAGCAAAAAAATAAAAAAAGAAAGATGCTTGAATAACATAAAGAAACAGTTTCCAACAAAGAAATCCAGAAGTATGGAACAAGCTCAGTGAGGAGGTAGTACTGGAAACGAGTGTGTACAACTTTAAGGAACAACTGCACAAGTGTAGATATGGAGACAGGACCACACAAGCATACCTCAGGCCCTGGAAATTACAACTAGGTAAAATATTCACACACATGCAGCCTTGGCTGGAACTCCACACACCCATCAGTGCACCAAAGCTTCTGGCACAAAGCTTTGATTTCCAAACTACCCTACTACAGCTTCTATCCTTCTCTCTATAACTTCATCTCAAGTTTCCTTTCTGACTGTTCTATTGCTGCTGTGGTAGACAGTCACTGTTCTTCTCCTAAATCTATTAACAGTGGTGTTCCTCAGGGTTCTGTCCTGTCACCCACTCTCTTCTTATTATTCATTAATGATCTCCTAAACCAAACTTCTTGTCCTATCTACTCCACCGATGATACCACCCTGCACTTTTCCACGTCTTTTCATAGACATCCAACCCTTCAGGAGGTAAACATTTCACGCAGGGAAGCCACAGAACGCTTGACTTCTGATCTTTCTAAAATTTCTGATTGGGGCAGAGCAAACTTGGTATTGTTCAATGCCTTAAAAACTCAATTCCTCCATCTATCAACTCGACACAACCTTCCACACAACTATCCCCCTCTTCTTCAATGACACTCAACTGTCCCCATCTTTTACACTGAACATCCTCGGTCTGTCCTTTACTCATAATCTGAACTGGAAACTTCACATCTCATCTCTAGTTAAAACAGCTTCTATGAAGTTAGGCGTTCTGAGACGTCTCCGCCAGTTTTTCTCACACCCCAGCTGCTAACTCTGTACAAGGGCCTTATCCGTCCATGTATGGAGTATGCTTCACATGTCTGGAGGGGTTCCACTCATACTGCTCTTCTAGATAGGGTGGAATCAAAAGCTTTTCGTCTCATCAACTCCTCTCCTTTAACTGACTGTCTTCTGCCTCTCTCACCACCGCAATGTTGCATCTCTAGCTGTCTTCTACTGCTATTTTCATGCTAACTGCTCTTCTGATCTTGCAAACTGCATGCCTCCCCTCCTCCCACGGCCTTGCTGCACAAGACTTTCTTCTTTCTCTCACCCATATTCTGTCCACCTCTCTAACACAAGAGTTAACCAGTATTTTCAATCATTCATCCCTTTCTCTGGTGAACTCTGGAACTCCCTGCCTGCTTCTATATTTCTACCTTCCTATGACTTGAATTCCTTCAAGAGGGAGGTTTCAAGGCACTTATTCATCAATTTTTGACTACTGCTTTGACCCTTTTATGGGACTGACATTTCAGTGGGCATTTTTTTTATTGGATTTGTGTTGCCCTTGGCCAGTGTCCATCCTACATAACACACACACACACACACACACACACACACACACACACACACACAACACTTACATCGGCCACAGTCAGAGTGAAGGTGGCCACGGTGGCAGAGGTGGAGGGTGGAGTGAGGCAGGTGACTGTGGTGGAGGAGACACTCTGCACCACACAGGTCTGGCCCCCCACCAGCACCACAGGAGAGGCAACCAGACCCTGCAGACTACTTCCACTGATGGTGAGCAGGGTGCTGCCACCCAGGGAGCCTTCCAGGGGACTGAGGGAGGACACCTGCGGCACCACCACCACACGGCCCTCACTGCTGTACCCTGCGATGTCTGTCACTGCTATGCCCCTGCAGGTGAGGTGTGGTGAGGCGTGGTGAGGTGTGGTGGTGTGGTGAGGTGCAGTGATGCTGTGGTGGCATGGCAATGCCATGGTGTTGTGTGGTGATGCTCTGGTGGTGTAGTGCAGTAATGTGATGTATGATAGTGTGGTGAGGTGTGGTGGTGCTGTGGTGTAGGGATGCTGCTGTGGTACAAAGCTGTATTTCTGTCATTGAAGCATGTTCCTTTTTTTTTCTCATATCATCTCAAACATCCAGTTTCTCTCATCTGTGCTGACCTGTCTGTCTATCTGTCTGTCTGTATGTTAGCTGCACTCACCTGTTGATTGCCTTGACAGTGATGGGCAGGTATGCACCCGACCTCAGGTTGTCCAGGTCGTCCAGATCGCAGGTCACAGAGGTGTCTGAAGCAGAGGTCACACTACAGGATGCTTCACCAACACTGACCTCTACCTGGCAGGCCAGGTCACCAAAGCCTGATCCAGTGATGGTGAGAGAGTCGCCGCCCACCACCTGCAGGCCGCTGTGTCAAAGAAAACAGGAAACACTCAGCGTGGGGAACCATTATTACTGCCACTGGTGCTGCTATCATTACTACCATTACCATCACTAATGCAAGAAGGACCCTGGCCTGCGCCAGCCTGCCCTCACCTCAGGCCCTTCACAGTGTGGGTGGTGAAGGAGGCCAGGGCAGAGACCACAGGTGTGTGACAGGTGTGGAAATGAAAGTACAGGTATCCATTTTCTGGTGTGGTCAGGTCGGGGAGATCACACCCGTCCAGAGGCATCTCCAGGATGGGGTCACAGCCACTCATGTTGACGACCTGACTCCCGGCAACCTGGTAGGTGGCTTCCTTGTCACCCAGCAGTACGGCCATCCTGAGGACCTGATGAGGTGGCCGTACCACGTTGACTTGGCCCCGCATCACCACACCACCAGGCAGTGTGGGGCCAGCATAATAGTGGATGCCTTGCTGGGGGAAGGCCACTGTGAAAGAGCCTGTGGGAAAGCAATAGTAGTAATAGTAGTAGTAGTAGTAGTAGTAGTAGTAGTAGTAGTAGTAGTAGTAGTAGTAGTAGTAGTAGTAGTAGTAGTAGTAGCAGTAGTACTGGTGGGAGTAGTAGTAGAAGTAGCAGCAGCAGCAGCAGTAGCAGTAGTAGTAATAATAATAGTGGTGGTCATGGTGGTATTATTAACAGTAGTAGTAGTAGTGGTGGCAGTATTAGTAGTAGTTTTTCTCACCCCCCCAGCTGCTAACTCTGTACAAGGGCCTTATCCGTCCATGTATGGAGTATGCTTCACATGTCTGGGGGGTTCCACTCATATTGCTCTTCTAGACAGGGTGGAATCAAAAGCTTTTTGTCTCATCAACTCCTCTCCTCTAATTGACTGTCTTCAGCCTCTCACCGCTGCAATGTTGCATCTCTTGTTATCTTCTATCGCTATTTTCATGCTAACTGCTCTTCTGATCTTGCTAACTGCATGCCTCCCCTCCTCCTGCAGCCTCGCTGCACAAGACTTTCTTCTTTCTCTCAACCCTATTCTGTCCACCTCTCTAATGCAAGAGTTAACCAGTATTCTCAATCATTTATTCCTTTCTCTGGTAAACTCTGGAACTCCCTGCCTGCTTCTGTATTTCCACTTTCCTATGACTTGAATTCCTTCAAGAGGGAGGTTTCAAGACACTTATTCATCAATTTTTTACCACTGCTTTGACCCTTTTATGAGACTGGCATTTCAGTGGGCATATTTTTTTATTGGATTTTTGTTGCCCTTAGCCAGTGTCCTTCCTACATAAAAAAAAAAACTACTCATATTTCTCCTCCTGCCTATTTCTTTTCATTTTTCTCCGCTCTTCCTCCACTTCCATCCTTCTCTCTCTTCCTTCTTTCTTTTCAATCCATCCTCCTTCCTTTCCTTCCTGTTTACACTCTCCAATCTCTCTCTTTCTCTCCTTGTCACTATCCTTCTATCCCTTTATTTCTCTCACTTCACTTCTGTGCTTTCCTGTCTCAATTTCCCCCTCACCTCATCCCAGTCTCTCTTTCCTTACCTGCAGCAGTCTGTGTCCCTGAGAAGAAGCCAGAACCATCAGCGTCCTCACAGTTATCCACAGGGCTGGCCACCTCACACACTCCGTACTGCAGCTGTGAGTTCTCAGACACCTTACTCCACTGCCAGGTTACTGAGTCTCCCTCCACTACCTCCAGCACACGAGGATACCATGATACAGTCTCTGTGAAAATTGAAGGTAATGGGGTTGCTTGAAGTCCACAAATGGTACTAAGATGACTAGGTTTGGTGAGTGAGAGGTGCTTGATAAAGGCTTCATCTGTGTTCATCAGTGTTTCAGCATCTTATCTTGACTGCTTTTAACAGGTTCTGGTGGAAGTTACTGCAGGTTTTCAGAGGCACTTTCGGGATTTTATGGGCAGTTTAACAAGGATAGAGATAGTTTAACTGACTGCACAGGATGTTATTGGAGTTTTCAAGGAGGTTTATGTGACTCTAGTGATACTTTAACAGGAATTCTGCATCATCAAGTGTGTGTGTGTGTGTGTGTGTGTATGAATCAGCGCCTCACCAGAGCTGGTGCCAACATTCACAATCCTGTGGTTGGTGGTGATGGGCCTGGTGATGCAGGTGAGGGCCTCATCGGAGCACTGCAGCACCTCACACTCATACACCTGGCCCAGCTTCACCTTGAGGCGGGAACAATCCAAGCTGAAGCCTGTGCCACCCAGCCTGACCAGCGTGCCACCCTTCACTGACCCCTGGGTAGCTGAGGCCAAGGTCACCTGCAGTACGTACTCCACTTCCCTGCCACAAAATCGTCACTCTATTATCAGTGAGAGAGAGAGAGAGAGAGAGAGAGAGAGAGAGAGAGAGAGAGAGAGAGAGAGAGAGAGAGAGAGAGAGAGAGAGAGAGAGAGAGAGAGAGAGAGAGAGAGAGAGAGAGAGAGAGAGAGAGAGAGAGAGAGAAACACCCACCTGGCAGCAGCACCAAAGCCATCAGCGGAGAGTACCAGGGTATGAGTGCCAGCCAACAGTGCCGGGTAAGACAGCTCACGCTGATGTTACTCCAATGAGTCGTATAACACAGCTCTGATCCGATCTGGCGGCATGAGGTCATAGGTCAGGTCAGGGGTATTGGGAAAGTGATAGGTTAGGTCAGGGTTACTAAGAAGGTCAGAGGGGGAAGTAGTGACTTTATATCAGTACTAGGGAATTTGGTTGTTGACTCTGAGATGAATGGACATTTCCACCTCGGCTCCCTACCCTTGTTCCTGTTCCCCGGCACCTGGCCCCTCCCCTGCCCTGCCTTCTCCTCAGATAAATGTTCAATACATTGCTTTGACACACAATTTAATTTCTAAAATCTTTCTGGCCTCTTTTTTACTTTTTTATTAACTCAATAAGTCTTATCACTTTCTTAGAATAAAAAAAAAGTTCCTAGCAAGGCAGCACACAAATGTCAGAAACAGTTGTTCCAGTCACCATGACCAGCAACAGCAATGTTGCTTTGGCCAACAACAAGAAAACACCACACAAGCACACTCTCATGGAAGGTAAGAACACACCAGTACAGATGCCACATACTGCTACACCTTGCCTTCAGCATGGTAACAGGAATACTCTTGGCACTTACACTACACACACTAATATGCCATGTGCAGACATGAACAGTTACATCCCCACACCACACATCCAAATCATCCACAAGCACCAACATCACACTTAGCCAAGATGCTTCACACTGCTCCAAAACACACCACAACAATACAAACACACATTCAAGACAGTTTGTGCCAAAGCAGCTGAGTGAGGCAAAGGGGCATCCAATGTGATATCTGCTGTAACCGGTCCAAGCATGCTGTGTGGTGTCATGTCGGCTGCATCGGATCGTTTGCACAGGTACACCACGGATCAATTAACAATAGTATCGTGTGTATCTGCAGCAGATGTGGCTCTCCTAATGTCTCTACATCTTCTTTCTCACTACCTCCTATTCTAACCTCTAGCTCCTTTGACCTGCTATGCACACACAGTACTAACAAATCTCATATACATTTTCCTTCCATGAACCAGCAACACTCACCCTCACAACCACCAACACCTAGCCACACATCCCACCACACAACAAGACATTCAAGCTCCACATCACCTAAACACCCTTGTAACACCAGTCCATCAATCTGTCAACCAGGGCCATTTCCCATTGCTTTTGGCATTTCCTGCACATCATGACTACCCTCACCTCTCTTACACCCCCTTCACCTAAACCTTCCCCGATTCCCCAACTCCCCCAGCAACCTCTCCCAGTGCCTCTCCTGCCCTACACACAAATGACCCAGACTTCACTGTAGGTACCAAAACATGCTTAACACCCGACACAGATTCTGCAGAAGTCTTTCCTCCACCATTTAGCAAGACAGTCATAAAAATTTCTTACTGTAATTCACTTTTTTTATGTAGGAAGGAAACCAGCCAAGGGCAATACATTTATAAGAAAGTCCCGCTGAGGTGCTGGTCCCCAAGCATAGTCAAAAGTGGTTGTCAAAAATTGAAGGATAAATGTCTTGAAACCTCCCTCTTGAAAGAGTTCAAGTTATAGGAAGGAGGAAATACAGAACCAGGCAGGGAGTTCCAGAGTTTACCAGAGAAAAGGATGAATGATTGAGAATACAGGTTAACTTTTGCATTACAGAGGTGGACAAAATTGGGGTGAGAGAAGTAAGAAAGTCTTGTGCAGAGAGGCCATGGGGTTCTACTTGCAGCTTTCAACAGACCTCCATCTTCCAACACAGAATACTCACACAACCTTCACACAGCTCTTTCACACCTTACACCAGACAAACACATCTGGATTGTACATGATTTCAACCTCCCTGACATCAACTGGACCACTATGTCCCCCTCCAATCCCTATGACACTGATGTCTTCAACCCTATCATTCCCCACACAAACAGGTGCCAGCTACACAACACACTAATTGACAACAAAAATACATTTTCACTCATGCAAACAGTACTCAAGCCAACAAAAACACAGGCTACCACACACCCCTCTGGTGCCAGAGGCCTTCTCACCACATTCCATACATTAGACCTTCTCAAAAACAACATACACAATATAATAAACACCCAGGTAGTTCCAGGACTAAATGACCACAACAATGTTCCAGTTGATATAGACCTTCTACCGACAAGACAAAAACACAGATGTGGGTCAATCCTACTCTACTCTAGAGCTGAGAGACTCAATTAAACACTCTACAGAGACAATTTTCTATCTTCTGACTCATACTCTGGACTCCTCCAAGAAACTGGAACAGCCTGACACACCATACACACCACCATGAACAACTACAGCCCATAGAAAACACCCTCATGTAGACATACACTCCCCTGGTTCTCCAGGAACCTATGGAAACAACACCACAGAAAACAGAGATGACAGATGCAAACAATCACAGAACACACCAGGGAAATGGGCCGCCTTCAGATCTTTCCAAAAGAATCTTGCCAAAAAACATAAAGAAGACCAAACGTGAACACCTTTGTAGATATCTCACAGATAATGTTAGAAACAACACCAAAACACTTCTTCAAATTCCTCAAGTCATGCAGACAGGACAAAACAAACATACAGTATTTGACGGCTTATAAGACGCATGGGCTTATAAGGCACACCTCACTTTGGGCAGGCATTGAAAAAAAAAAAAAAAAAAAAAGATAAATATGCTCTGAATATGAACTGAAGGGTTTCAACTGAAATTTGAAGGCCTCTCTTACATATTCAGATCCTTATTCGACCCCAATATTTTACATTTAAAAACTTCTATATTTGCTAAGACCTATTAACACTACCAAACACCAATCCTGCTGTGAGATGTGAACAAATATGGTGTAGGCAAAGACACTGTCAGAGCCCAGAGGGATACTAAAGTTTGTATGATGCTCTCTTCACTTATAAAACCTTTTGTTTTGTTAGATAGTAAGCTATTTTCTAAAAAAGCAATAGTTTCTCATTAGCTTTGAGTTTTATTGAACATGTAAGCAAGCTAATAATGTTAGAAGATAGGCACAATTTCAGTTGTATGAAGGTGTGTCTCACTTCAAGGAATAATGGCATCACACTAAGGAACACAGTGAATCTTGCACGTGTCACCAGGTTTGGTGTGTGACCCACCGTGAGTTTGTTTTGGTACATGCAATGTGAGGGTCATCACTTAATTTCTTCCTGACTGGTGTTATTTTATGTGAATTACTGGTAAGTCCCACCTGTTATACATTGTTATCTTCCCAAAAAAAGTTGTTTTTGAAGTGTAGAAATGGTCATCACTTTGTTTACATGTGCAAAGATGTTTGGGGTTTGTTTTAAAGGCCACTGTTGCCACAGACTTACCAGTGGCCACTGCTCCAAAGCTGAACCTTGGCCTTATAAGACACATGCTTATTTTCTCAGACTTTTTTTTGGTAAAAAGGCATGGCTTATAAGCCATCAAGTACAGTACTTGTCCTTAAAGACTGCTACGACACTCTTGCTACCACGCCAGAACACAAAGAGCACTTACTCAACACACAGTTCCACTCTGTATTCATCCAGAAAAACCCCACACAAGCCAAATAGCCCTTACCCACCCATTCCCTCCCCTCGACATCAGGACAGACCGAATGCAGAGGTCACCACAGACTCTGGACACCACTAGATCACCTGGACTTGATAAAAGTCCCCCCCCCTTTTTCCTTAAGACTTGTGCCCTCATCCTTGCTCTCAGCCTTCCACCCATCCTCTAAGTGATCTTTACCCAACCTCTTCATGCATCCTCTCTTCTCTCTGACTGGCTTTGTGCTGATGTCACCCCATTTTCAAGGCAGGTGTCTGGAGTGACCCTTCTAATTATTGCCCCATTTCTCCCACCTTTATCATCTCCCACATCTTTCAACACATCATACACAGACACATAATAAATCATCTTGACACAAACAACATACGTATTATCAGACCACACGACATGGATTCCAACCAAAATTATCATGCGAGTCACAACTCACTGTTACCCACCATGACATTACAAGACACCCAGACAGACGTGATGCCAAACAAGTTGACACTATCGTGCTAGACTTTGCCAAAGCCTTTAACAAAGCACTCCACAAAAGACTGATTCTGAAACTACAGCATCGTGGCAGCACTGGACCAATTCTTCACTGGGTCACTTCTTTTCTTTCCGACAGGACCTAACGTGTTCTTCTTGACAGTGTTGCATCTGACCCTGTCCCTGTCTGTTCAGGTGTCCCTCAGGTCACTGTCTTGGGGACCCACACACACAGACAAATATAAAGAGGCTGGAAAAGCTCAACATAGCTACAGCCAGGTTCATTACAAAACAATTACACACAAACTTCTGGCATAACAACACACATTAAACAATTAAATATGGACACCCTCACACTTCACAGAGAAGCACACAGACTAACAATAATGACAATAATGCACAAACTCACAAACCATCAAACTGACATCAACAAACATGAATACTTACACCACACACAGCTAGTACCCATAACACACACAACCACAAATATTCAACATACCACGATAACACAGACTCTTTCAAGCACTCACACTTCCATGGACCACATGCAGCTGGAACGGACTCCCCCTCACAAACACAGCACGTGCATTCAAACACCTAACACTCCCACATTTCAGAACATGCACATAAAACTCCTACCCTGGACACTTAGTTTTCCCCTCACCCCACCCCAAATAACCTTTTCCCTCTCTGACATCTCCTTGCAGCCAGCTCCCCATATGCACCCTACACATTAAATATTGAGATTGAGATTGAGATGGAGGGAATAGGTTATGTTTTCCTGACTTTTACTGGGTGGGAGGGAGGGAGGGAAGGACAGAATGACACTCACATGAACTGATCCTGAAGTGCCAAAGTTTGTTCCTCTTGACCTGTGAGAGAGGAGAAAATAAGACAGAAACACAGAGAAAATATTTGTTATGACTTAGATCTTCACTGTTTCCACAACTGGAGGAGGAACAGGAGGAGGATAAGAGACTCACCAAAGAGGGAGAGGGTGTGGAGGGAAAGGCCAATGATGGTGGGTGACAGTGAGACGTCATAAGTGAAGGAGGAAGGGAGGGAGCCACTTGTGCTGCCCACATCCACCACGACATCCACCGTGCCCTCCTGCCAGAGTGGAGAGGGTCAGGAGGTGATGGCCTGGCCTAACCTAACACCACTACCACCATCATCACCATCATGACACACTCTTACAGTAAGAAATTGTACAAACAAAAGAGGAAAGAAAATGTGAGAAAATAGTATTTGTAATCCTAAAATACATTTTTCACTTAGCAGCATCACATGTAGCTTTGGCTCTGTCTCATACGCAAAAAGTAGCCACACCAAAAAAAATGTAACACCAACATATGTATGTTGTTGGTGTTATCTTTCTGTGCTGTGGGCGCAAATCACCCAAGTTATGTGTGATGCAGCTTGTATGTGATACAAATATAGTTTTCCTGACAGAGCAATTAGCCAGTGGAAGGCACTGACTGACCAATTTATGTGTGCAGGAACCATTCATAGCTTTAAACACACACACACACACACACACACACACACACACACACACACACACACACACACACACACACACACACACACACACACACACACATACAAAGCATTCATAGCTTTAAAGATAAATATGACAAATTAACTTTAAAAGATAAGACATTACAAATTTCACTAAATTCTTTAAAAATAAAATTACATAAGAACAAACACACACACACACACACACACACACACACACACACTGACACACACACACACACACACACACAGTTGGAGAAAAAAGTGAGTTATAGAGAAGTAGTGAAGGACCAGAGAAGTAAAGAACGCTTGACAAGAGAGTTTATAAAGGTAATAAAGGAAAAGGAAAACCTGGTAAGAGACACTGTAGATAAAAAGAAGAGTGTAATGATCTTTGGCCTGGAAGAAAGTGAGATAAAAAAATTGGTATAAAAGAGAAGCAGAACAAAGAAAAACAGCTCGATTAGTACTGAGTGTGATAAACGAAGGGGATACAAAGCTGGAAGATGAAATAGAGGTGTACAGGATTGGTAAATATGATCAAGGAAAAAGTAGACCACTGAAAATCAAACTAAAATCCCAAACAACAGCAGAAGAAACATTGGCAAATGCGTGGAAGCTAGCCAAAAGTAACAAGTTTAAATAAGCCTGGATTACAAGAGAAATGAATGAGGAAGAAAGGAAGAAACTTAATGAATTGAGAAGTGAAGCAAAAGAAAGGAATGAACAGAGAACACAAGAGGAAAAGGAACTTTCTTCTGGAGAGTAATGGACCTAAGGTTGAGGAAGTGGTACATGTGAAGAGTGAAGGGTGCAGAGGCACAGCTCTAAGAGAGGGAGGGACATGGACAGTGGCATACACTAATCGCTCGTTTGCGACAACGTCGTCATAACTCAAAAATAGCAATTTTTCACGAGAGCCATTTTAAAGAATGAAAACACTCTCAATATTGTGAATAGTCCCAAAAGACCATAGCTGGAACATTTTTTGAAACATCAAATAGTCCTTTAAAGTTTATAGAAATTGAAATAATTATATCTTCACTAATCAAACCTTTATTTAAACTTTTATAATGCTTTTTTTAATATGACGTTCTTCATAAAAAAATAGTAGACCTCTCATGTACTATTTTGTTTTGTGCCATTATTGAAAGGAAAATAATCACCAATATGTTACTTAATTATGTATTGTTCATTGCTTATGACTTTGACAAGATTGATGATAATACATTTTCTTATTATGAAAATGATAAATACTTCCTAATAAATGAAAGATATTGACTGTAACACAAAAAGATATTAAAAAAAACATTGTTATGAACATAATAGATTCCTCCTAATTATAATTTTTTTTCAAATATATATATATATATATATATATATATATATATATATATATATATATATATATATATATATATATATATATATATATCCTCATGAACATAATAGATTCTTCCTAATTATCATTTTTTTCAAATAAAAAAATCCTTATGAACCTAATAGATTCTTCCTAATTATAATTTCTTTCAAATATGCCTAAGGAATTAGACAACTCAAAAATTTTCAAATAAATGAAAGATGGACTGTATAATAAAAAAAACATTATAAAATAAACATCTATTTAATATTCCATTCAAATAATATGTACCTAATGAATTAGCATACAACAAAACTTAATATCGTAATAGGCATACTAAATTTGTATTTTAACTCATTTCATTAAGATTGATTTTATTTACAGGTCTTCATAAAATTTATGATGGCATCGTGGAATCAGATTTTTATTACAAAGGTCCATCAAGTCTTTTTTCTTGTTAGCAGGCAATGTAAGTTTGCTGGAGTAACATGGCAATAAGTCATTAATGGAGGTGGCTTTATTTGAGTTTTTCAAAATTTTAAGCTCCTTATAGTCTGAACCATAGGAATGTTTACAAAAAACTGACAGTGGTGACTGCTTTTCAAATTTCATTACTTTAACATCAGAGAGTTGAAGAGTCTTGCAATTGATAGGTCCCATTTCAGTAGCTAGAGACTTGATGTTCAAGAAATCTTTGTAACAAAGCTCTTTTACTACGAAAGGCTGTCCTTTCTTTCTAGCAGTTCGAATTGCCGTTACGTAAGTTTCCGGCACATAAATGGGTCCACTTTTTAAAATTCTCTTTACTTCTCTTTCAATTAGGGAATGGGCAGAGTCACCCTCATTTTGGGTATGCCCTTTTATTAGAAACTTGTGTGTTATTGAAGTTATATTTGGTAGGTTGTTTACTGCATAAAGGTAAAGTGCCATCATGAACTTATTTTTCTGTTGGCCAGAACAGTTATCTGAGTAAAAAATTATGTCAGTTTCTCCTGCCACACACAAGGTTTTAATGTAATCGAGAACACAGGTCCCAATTTCATTAACCCCACGTTGGCCATTAGTTTAATTCCAGACATAGCAATTACATGAGTTTGTTTTAGCATTGTGAATAGTAAAATTTAAAACATTCAGCTTTGACTTGTAATAAAAAACTGAAATGTCCCCTTTTGGTATCTGCATTACAGCCTGAAGGTCATAAACAGCAACAACTGCATCACTCTCAGTTTTATCTTTATGTTTTTCATTTCTTGACATGTCTTTTTCTTTGTGGTGATTTTCATAGCTTCCTTGAAGGCGCTCTTTCTCTTCATTCTCCACATTAAGATAAGATGAACAAACATCGCATTGGTCCTTTTTAGGAACAAAAAAAGAAATATTATACTCTGTGGTAAAAATGCGATAAAACAGAGTGTAATTGGCATAAGGTACCTTTTGTTGTTTGGACTTCTCAACATAATCGCGGTGAATTTCTGCAATTGTTTTAGAGCCGCATATGAATGTCCTACTTGATGTAGCTCTCGTATAGTGACTCTCTATCTGAGGGATAGACTCAATATGTGCCTTGACGCCTTTCCTAATTTCAGGATCAACAGTTACTTGATTACCATGTTGGCCTCTCTTATCAGGTTCCATAAGAACATTAGCAACTCTGCTTCACTTTGCTAAAGCTGTTCTTATTGGCTGGTCATTGATATCAAGTGTGTTCTTGAAAAAAAGTTTGCAAACACGAATTTCATTCTGACCAACCATGAAGTGAAAGGAACTGTTATTGTTCCTAGGTTGACGGTTGCCTCCCTCATGAACATACCTGTATTTAGGTCTAACAGTTTTAATGCAATTTGAAATGAACTGCCACTGTTGAGCAATGTCTCCTAATGCCCAATAAGAGTCAAAGAGTTTTTGCCTTTCTTCTTCATTTATCTGTTCTGAACATTTAATTTGACATTTATTTCCACATGGCAGTTTCATTTTCCTTTCTGGTCTTATTTTCTTATTTTTGCTTATATAAGCCTTTCCAGAGTTCCTTCATTTTTTCGCTTTATGTTTCTTCCATTGACTCAGGTGCTGTTTACGTTTACGTCCCTTTTGCGGACTAACTAGTACAGGAATTTTATCAACTGCGTCCTTCTCTTCAAGGTTAAAACTCTCTTCTTCCTCTTTGCTTGGGATATAGTCCTTATCTTTCACAGAATCATCTGTGTCAATATCTTCAGTTTCTGAGTCACTGCTAGAAGATGATTCACTGCTAGAAGACGAGTCACTACTAGAGGACGAGTCACTACTAGAAGAAGACTTCCTGTTATTTGAAGCAGAGCTTGCACCCGTAATGCTTACTGATGGCAACAGATGGTCATCATTGATTTGAGGGTCAACAGGAAGTTCACATCCTACAAAGTACAAAGAAATGGGTCTAAAATGTGATTTTTGTTTTTTGTGTTAAAAACGCTCTATGGTATGTAAGACAGCATGTGTCATCTTTTTTTAGTTTGGGGGGGAACTATAAATTCCTCAGATGGGGGTCCAAATTTTTAACAACGAGAACCAAAAAATCTGAAAATTTTACTTTATTTTGCATTTTTAAAAAGTTGGATCTTTAAACTTCAAAGCCTTACTCCTCCGAAAGTTTTGATTGTTAAAATAGTTTTCATCAAAATTGGCTCATTAATAAAAAAAAAATAGGCTTACCTCCCACCTTAAAGCAAATTATATAGAAATATAATCAAGGTTATGATAGTATATACCTGTACTATTTTCCTCAGGGTTTTCTTCACTGTTTTCCTTAGCCTTTAATGCTAATTCTAGCATAAGTTTTCCTCTACATGACATGGTACCTATTTAATCTGAAAAAAATATGATATTTATGAATACAATGTTTTGTTGCAACAATGTCACCAATGTAAATAATACACTAACTTTTTTAAGTTTTTCGCAAGATTTTCAAATAACAATGACATAATTTAAGTTAAACAAAAATGTGCTGCTGTAATACGAGGTAATGTTTGTAACAATACTGTCATAACTCAAATACAACACCTATTATTCACAAGGTTTTTTTCCAATAATGACACATTTTGAATTAGGACGTAAAACATAGATGTTTGTTTTTACCAATAATGACACATTTTGAATAATGACGTAAAACATAGAGCTCTATGTTCGCAGACAAAACGTATTACATCAAAATAACACATTATTGCATGAAACATAATTCATAAGTTCAGTACTTACATTTTGTACTAACATAGTTCTAAATCAAAATATGACACTCTAAATGACAGCGTGAGTGTAGTTACCCCAACGATGGTCACAGCACAACTGACATGTAACAGTCTTCACGCAAAGAAGTTGGTACATATTATGTTATGTCGTTATGACATTTAGCGCCTCTAGCGGTCAATTTTTTAACTACAATTATGACACTTTTGCCAAAAAATCTGCATTTCAAGATGAATATGTCTATATGGATAACTCGAAAATCCATTTTTTTTAGTTATGACGTTGTTGTCGCAAACGAGCGTAATGTGGATGGTTTAGTTTCAGGGATGGATGAAGTGAATGAATTTATGAAAGCAAATGAACCAGACATCATGGCAATGGTAGAAACTAAACTAAGAGATTCAGAGACATCAAATTTAGGAGGGGGAAGTACAATATGTGGATAAGAAACAGATGTGGAAAAGGAGGAGGTGGGGTGATGATGCTTGTTAAAAAGGGTATCAGGGTGGAGAGTGGAAAAGGCAGAAGGCTTGGTGGAAGGTCTAAACTTACAACTAATAAATGGAAGAGGAGGAATACAATATGTCACAGTGGTGTATGTCCCACCAAAAACAAAGACCTGGAATAGACAAGAGCATGAACAGTTGCTGAGTGAGACAAAAGAATGGCTTGTAAAGAAAATTAAAGAAAACAACAAAATTGTTAAAATGGGAGATTTTAATTGTAAAGAGATAAATTGGGAGGAGTGGAACACAAGAGGAGGAGAAGACTCATGGGAAGATAAGGTTCTGAAACTGGCAATGAACAATATTATGACACAGTGGGTTGAGGAAAACACTAGATACAGAGGAGCACAGGAGCCATCAATTTGGTATTATCAAAAGAAACAGATATTATAGAAGACATGAACTATAGTTGTCCACTAGGAAAAAGCGACCATGTCATGATAAGGTTTTGTATTAAAGAAAAAAAGAGAGGAGAGTAGATGTGAAGATTATAAAAGTGAAAGATTTAATTATGGTAAGTAAAATTTTGAACAAATGAGGAGATACTTTGGTGAAGGGGACTGAAGTACACTTATCACAGCAAGTAATGTGCAAAAGAAGTGGGAAGCTTTCATCAATATTTATGAAGAGGGAGTGAAAAGATATGTACCAAAAGTAGAGACAAAGAGAAGATATAACAATGACTGGTATAATAGATGTGAAATAGCTAGGGAGGAGAGGGAAACGGCATGGAATAGATGGCGGAGGAAAAAAAAAGCAGGAGCTGTGGCAAAACTACACAACCACAAGAAATGAGTATGTAAAGGTTATTAGAGAAGAAAGGAAAAATTATGAGAAAGATGTTATGGACAAATACAAAGAGAAACCAAAACTGTTCTTCAGATATGTGAACAGTAAAATGAAAAATAGAGAAGGAATAAGCAGATTGAAGGTGAATGGTCAAATGTATGAGGATCCGGCTGAATTGGCAGAGATAATGAACAGGAGTTTTCAATCAGTATTCACAAAAGAGAAAACATTTGTGTACCAGAGTGAGATGAGTGAGGAAATGGGTCTGGGGGAAATCCAAGTGACTGAAGAGGATGTCCAGAAACAGATGGAGGAACTAGACATTAGGAAGGCCCCTGGACCTGATGGAGTGTCAGGATGGATACTAAAAGAGTGCAATCAGCAGTTGACATGGGTAATACATAATATTATAGAAAGCTCCCTAATTGAAAGTAGAGTCCCAATTGAATGGAAGAGAGCTAACATAGTGCCAATCTACAAAGGTGGTAGTAAAGAGGACCCCTTAATCTATAGACCTGTGTCTCTAACAAGTGTGGTGTGCAAAATGTGTGAAAGATTGGTGAAGGATAAATGGATGCAGTATCTAGAAGGAAATGAAGTGATATTAAAGCAACAATTTGGATTTAGGAGAGGGAGATCGTGTGTTACAAACTTACTGAGTTTTTATTCTAGAGTGGTGGATATAATGCAAGAAAGAGATGGATGGGCTGATTGTGTTTATTTAGACCTGAAGGCAGCCTTTGATAAAGTGCCACACAGGAAATTGTTGGAGTACCCCATAAGTGGGGTACCCCATAAGTGGAGTACCCCAAGGCTCAATACTTGCACCAATCATGTTTGCAGTCTATATAAATGATATGACGGAGAAGGTGAAAAGCTACATGAGCCTTTTTGCGGATGATGCAAAGTTGCTGAAGAAAGTTGAGAGTGCAGAGGACTGTGGAACGTTACAAGAAGACCTGAACAAGATATCAGAGTGGAGTTATAGATGGGAAATGGAATTTAATTTAAAGAAGTGTAAAGTAATAGAATTTGGAAAAAGTACAAGAAGAGTAAAAGGAAATTATGTGTTGAATGGTGTAAGGTTGAGTGGAGCAGAAGAGGAAAAGGATCTCGGTGTTACAGTGACTGGGAACCTGACCCCGGAGAGACACATTAGCAAAATTACAGGAGTAACCTATAACTTGTTGAGAAGAATAAGGCAGGCCTTTGCATATATGGATGAAGAGATGGTCAGGAAGATGATCGTGTCGCTGATAAGACCCAGACTAGAATATGCAGCAGTAGTTTGGTCGCCATACAAGAAAAAGGATAAAAGTAAGTTGGAGAGAGTTCAGAGAGCAGCTACGAAGATGGTACCAAGTATCAGAGACTTGTCATATGAAGAGAGACTGGAAAGGATACATCTACAAACGTTGGAAAAGAGGAGAGAAAGGGAAGACATGATTGCGATATATAAAGCATATAAGGGAGTAGAGGAGGTGGACCGGAGCAACTTAATGGTCTGGGATACACGGGACACTAGAGGACATGGAAAGAGGCTGAAGAGGAGTGCTTGTAGAAGAGACGCCAAAAAGTACCCATTGTATTGATGTATGGAACAGTCGGGATGAGGAGATAGTAAATGAAGAAAGTATACATGGATTCAAGGCTAAGTTGGATATTAAAAGATATGGAGATGGGACAGCACAAGCATAACTCTTTTCCCATAAAGCATAACTAGGTAAATACAACTAGGTAAATACACACACACACACT
>NC_087157.1:17126376-17308876 GCF_035594125.1 Scylla paramamosain | reverse complement strand
ATAACATTGCGCAAATTCTCTCTCTCTCTCTCTCTCTCTCTCTCTCTCTCTCTCTCTCTCTCTCTCTCTCTCTCTCTCCCTCTCTCTCCTTTTGGGCATTTCATTTGGGTTGAAAAATTGTACTTCCAATGAGAGAGAGAGAGAGAGAGAGAGAGAGAGAGAGAGAGAGAGAGAGAGAGAGAGAGAGAGAGAGAGAGAGAGAGAGAGAGAGAGAGAGAGAGAGAGAGATGGAAGTTTGAGAGGTGGCCACAGAGGTCCACTGTGACTGTCAGAGGAGGGAAGTGGTGCCTTTTTACCCTTCCTCCATCTCCAATTTCAAATAAATAGCGTGAGTGATACGAGAGGGTCTTATCACACGCACACACACACACGTGTGTGTGCGCACATGCAATTGGAATTCTCAGCTATAAGGTGTACAGAGACTAGGCTTGTCATGTCAAACATCACTTGATAAGCCCTCCCCTTTTCCTCCAACCCATCTCTCTCTCTCTCTCTCTCTCTCTCTCTCTCTCTCTCTCTCTCTCTCTCTCTCTCTCATACACAAAGGTAGCTTGTAATTTTTTTTTACTTGGCTAGTGCAGTAAAATCCCTCTTATCTGGCATCAACGGGACCACCGACATGCCGAATACTTGAATATTGCCGGATACTTGAATAGAAGTGAAATTATATCCACAATCACCACCCTACACTCACGCATCTTACCATAACAAAGATCAGCTGATCTTAATCAGCAGCTGATCTGATCAGCTGCTTAAGTGTGAGCACAACACGCTTACTCTTTTCTACAACTTTAGGCATGATGAAGGTGTCAGGTGATAAACAGTGCACACGCGGGACTGAGTCACTGAATAAACACAGTGCAGTGGGCCGTGGGTGGCGCGAAGCAGTGCGCTCTGGTGGCGAGGGGACAAAGTATGCCTCGCGTGGGAATTTTAATCGATTTTATGAGTACACATTGATTTTTTATTGATTTTAAGGCTCGGGGAAAAATGTGCCGGATACTTGAAGCTGCCAGATACTTGAATGCCAGATGAGAGGGATTTTACTGTAAACATAAACTGTCTTCACTCTCATCAGTAATATCCGCATCACTCCCAGATGACATGTTTAGGACACTATCCACATTGCTCCCTTCACTCAGTGGGTGTGTTCCACCCTCAGTGTCATGGGAGTTACCAGATGTTATCTCCAGGAGGAAAAAAAGCTTAGTGAGACCAAACTGAAATAGTCACAGCGGCAACTCAGCTAGTGAAGAGAGTTGCTAGATACTTACAACAGCCTTCCGATTTGAGTAAGCAGGAGGAAAATACAAACGTGTGGCATGAAAAATCATGATTTCTCATGATTTCCAGAATGATCACCGTCCCACAA
The DNA here is from genome assembly GCF_035594125.1 of Scylla paramamosain. Taxonomy (NCBI): domain Eukaryota; kingdom Metazoa; phylum Arthropoda; class Malacostraca; order Decapoda; family Portunidae; genus Scylla; species Scylla paramamosain. The sequence continues at coordinate 17,307,504 of NC_087157.1, read as the reverse complement.
TACAGTCATTCATGGACAATCACCATATATTAATGGTTAAAAAGACAAGAAGAAGGAAGCAGATATGATATCTTCATCAACTGATACCTTTACCTCCTCACTCTTGTATTCCTTTTCTTCATGCTACAGAACACTCAGCATGGACAGAGCTACACAGAACACTTTTCATTCTAACATCCTACCGGTTGGCCGGAAAAGAACGCTCCAGTAGCACAGTCTCCTCCTCCTCATTGCCCTCCCTGTCCCTCACCAGGTACTGGACTGACATGGAGCCCTGCATGTTGCCCCTCACAGCAAAGCAAACCTGAGGACAGAGTGTCGTGTTGATTATATTTCTGGCTTTCTCTCTCTCTCTCTCTCTCTCTCTCTCTCTCTCTCTCTCTCTCTCTCTCTCTCTCTCTCTCTCTCTCATAAACACATGTTTTACTTAAATCACAGAAGTGTGTATGAGAATGTGGCTTTAGTTATGTTACTCTCTCTCTCTCTCTCTCTCTCTCTCTCTCTCTCTCTCTCTCTCTCTCTCTCTCTCTCTCTCTCTCTGCTGTACCTTGCTGAGAATATAAAAAGTGTGTAAGAGAAAGTAATGTTAGTAGTTTTGTTCTCCGTCTGTGTCTCTCATGTATATATCTTGCTTAGAATATACAAAAAAGTGTGTGTGTGTGTGTGTGTGTGTGTGTGTGTGTGTGTGTGTGTGTGTGTGTGTGTGTGTGTGTGTGTGTGTGTGTGTGTGTGTGTGTGTGTGTGTGTGTGTGTTGTTCTTAGCTAATTACAATTTTATATGATTGAGTCAACCTTGTAATGTTCTGTCTTTTAAAGTTAATTTGTCATATTCATCTTTAAAGCCATGAATGCTCCATGTGTGTGTGTGTGTGTTTGTGTGTGTGTCTGTGTGTGTGTGTGTGTGTGTGTGTGTGTGTGTGTGTGTGTGTGTGTGTGTGTGTGTGTGTGTGTGTGTGTGTGTGTGTGTGTGTTATGCCTGGTTTGACTCTGCTATTACACATCCACAAGAGATTATTTTAATTTCTATTTCAGCTGGACAAAAAAAAAATGATATTGTAACTTTTGTATTACTTGTGTTTTTGTCAGTAAGCAACAATGATGATGACAACAACAACAGCAACAACAACAACAACAACAACAACAACAACAACAACAACAACAACAACAACTACTATTACTACTACTACTACTACTACTACTACTACAACTACAACTACTACTACTACTACTACTACTACTACTACTACTACTCACATATCTATACTTTTTTTTTTTTATGTAAGAAGGATACTGGCCAAGGGCAACAAAAATCTAATAAAAAAAAAATGCCCACTGAAATGCCAGTCCCATAAAAGGGTCAAAGCAGTGGTCAAAAATTGGTGGATAAGTGTCTTGAAACCTCTCTCTTGAAGGAATTCAAGTCATAGGAAGGTGGAAATACAGAAGCAGGCAGGGAGTTCCAGAGTTTACCAGAGAAAGGGATGAATGATTGAGAATACTGGTTAACTCTTGCGTTAGAGAGGTGGACAGAATAGGGATGAGAGAAAGAAGAAAGTCTTGTGCAGTGAGGCCGCAGAAGGAGGGGAGGCATGCAGTTAGCAAGATCAAAAGAGCAGTTAGCATGAAAATAGCGGTAGAAGACAGTTAGATATGCAACATTGCGGCGGTGAGAGAGAGGCTGAAGACAGTCAGTTAGAGGAGAGGAGTTGATGAGACAAAAAGCTTTTGATTCCACCCTGTCTAGAAGAGCAGTATGAGTGGAACCCTCCTCAGACATGTGAAGCATACTCCATACATGGACGGATAAGGCCCTTGTACAGAGTTAGCAGCTGGGGGGGTGAGAAAAATTGGCGGAGACGTCTCAGAACACCTAACTTCATAGAAGCTGTTTTAGCTAGAGATGAGATGTGAAGTTTCCAGTTCAGATTATAAGTAAAGGACAGACCGAGGATGTTCAGTGTAGAAGAGGGGGACAGTTGAGTGTCATTGAAGAAGAGGGAATAGTTGTCTGGAAGGTTGTGTCGAGTTGATAGATGGAGTAATTGAGTTTTTGAGGCATTGAACAATACCAAGTTTGCTCTGCCCCAATCAGAAATTTTAGAAAGATCAGAAGTCAGGCGTTCTGTGGCTTCCCTGCGTGATATGTTTACCTCCTGAAGGGTTGGACGTCTATGAAAAGACGTGGAAAAGTGCAGGGTGGTATCATCAGCATAGGAGTGGATAGGACAAGAAGTTTGGTTTAGAAGATCATTAATGAATAATAAGAAGAGAGTGGGTGACAGGACAGAACCCTGAGGAACACCACTGTTAATAGATTTAGGAGAAGAACAGTGACCGTCTACCACAGCAGCAATAGAACGGTCAGAAAGAAAGCTTGAGATGAAGTTACAGAGAGAAGGATAGAAACCGTAAGAGGGTAGTTTGGAAATCAAAGCTTTGTGCCAGACTCTATCAAAGGCTTTTGATATGTCCAAGGCAACAGCAAAAGTTTCACCAAAATCTCTAAAAGAGGATGACCAAGACTCAGTGAGGAAAGCCAGAAGATCACCAGTAGAGCGGCCTTGACGGAACCCATACTGGCGATCAGATAGAAGGTTGTGAAGAGATAAATGTTTAAGAATCTTCCTGTTGAGGATAGATTCAAAAACTTTAGATAAGCAGGAAATTAAAACAATAGGACGGTAGTTTGAGGGATTAGAGCGGTCACCCTTTTTAGGAACAGGTTGAATGTAGGCAAACTTCCAGCAAGAAGGAAAGGTAGATGTTGACAGACAGAGCTGAAAGAGTTTGACTAGGCAAGGTGCAAGCACGGAGGCACAGTTTCGGAGAACAATAGGAGGGACCCCATCAGGTCCATAAGCCTTCCGAGGGTTTAGGCCAGCGAGGGCATGGAAAACATCATTGCAAAGAATTTTAATAGGTGGCATGAAGTAGTCAGAGGGTGGAGGAGAGGGAGGAACAAGCCCAGAATCGTCCAAGGTAGAGTTTTTAGCAAAGGTTTGAGCAGAGAGTTCAGCTTTAGAAATAGATGTGATAGCAGTGGTGCCATCTGGTTGAAGTAGAGGAGGGTAAGAAGAAGAAGCAAAGTTATTGGAGATATTTTTGGCTAGATGCCAGAAATCACGAGGGGAGTTAGATCTTGAAAGGTTTTGACATTTTCTGTTAATGAAGGAGTTTTTGGCTAGTTGGAGAACAGACTTGGCATGGTTCCGAGCAGAAATATAAAGTGCATGAGATTCTGGTGATGGAAGGCTTAAGTACCTGTAAGTACCTGTAAGTAAGGTGTTAGTGTTGATCATACTGTTTGATGCAGCCTCCCTGAAGATTCTTGGCTAATTTCTTGACAACCTGAAGACTTTCCTGGTGGCAGATTGTGCTGCATTACAATCAACACATCATCAATATTGTCATTCATTTTCAACTTTTTTTTATTACCAGATCTGTCATGTCACTAATTATTTCTTGTAATCTATCAACTTCTATCAAGTACTTTCAAGCTCTTCTACATTTCCTCAATAATTTCATATTTTCCAAGCCTCCTTTACTTTCCCTATTTATTTATTTATCCATCTGTTTATTCCTGTCCTTTTATTTCCTCCGTCCATGCTCCATTCCTCTCATTCTCCTCTTGTCCTCTTCCTCACACACTCCATCACTCCATCCTCTATCTATTTCCATCCTTGAATGTTCTAATTTACTTTCTCTCTTCTTGTCTCCCTCACCTACTCCATCCTCCATTTATTTCCATCCATGCATGTTTAAATCTTATTCCCTTCCTATCCTCTCTCTCACACACTCCAATGCTCCATCTTTCATTTGTTTCCATCCTTACATGTTCAAATTCTCTCATTAACCCCTTATCCCTTCCCTCACATACTCCATCACTCCATTCTTGCTTGCTCTTATTATCTTCTCATCCTTTCCCTAACAACTTCCAACACCCTCACACTTCAATGGAGGTCAAACTCTCAAACCCATAGCTTTCAACACCCAGCCTGCACATTCCAAACAGTCACACATCCCTCCTGCCTCCCAAACACTGTCACACATCCCTCCTGCCTCCCAAACACTATCACACATCCCCCCTCCCTCCCAAACACTATCACACATCCCTCCTACCTCCCACAGAAGGGTTCCACATCCCCTACTACAGTGCCAAGCATTCCTGGAAGTCCTATCTTGTCTTCAAATGTTCTGTAGTGCATGGTCTGGATCCCATTGAGGTACACGTGGCATTTCTGCTCTGTCATGTCCAGCAACTGCTCTCGAACCTGTGTAGAAAGAGGTGGTGTTGTACTTTTTCCTGTGATGGACGTCAAGCTGGTGTTTCCAAGGGAAGTTTTCTTTGCAGTGTTGTGAGTGAAAGGGAATGAAGCTGAAGGTTAGATTTACTTAGGTGTCTGATATCCTAAGACTTTTGGTAATAGCAGTTGTTGACGGTAGGAGTAGTGCTGGATTAATAGTCTGTCCATCTATATAACTGGTTGCCAATCCCACATGAGGTCGTCCAGACAAAGCACCACACACTCATATACCTATCATTAAGTAGTTATAGTAGTGGTAGTGGTAATGGTAATGATGGTAGTGGTGGTGGTGGTAGTAGAAGTAGTAGTAGTAGTAGTAGTAGTAGTAGTAGTAGTAGTAGTAGTAGAAGTAGTAGTAGTAGTAATAGTAGTAGTAGTAGAAGTAGTAGTAGTTAATGATATAACACCCAACTCTTCATCTCTTTCACCATCTAATTCTGTACACCATAAGAAAATTAACCAGAGAAAATGCAGTTTGAATTGTGTGGCCTCTCTCTCTCTCTCACCTGTGCAGGGTCAGCAATATCAATGACAGGCGACGTCATCCCGTCCAGGTAGAGCACACCAGTGACAGGAGACGTGCCTCGTATTTCAATGTGCTGCACCTCCCACCTCTGTATGATGTCCAGGGTCACTCGCTGCCTCTCGTTAACGGCCCGAGGGGTGCTTCTCCTGGTGAACTTTGTGTGGAAGTCCTTCATAGCAAGAGTAAAGTCTGTTGTAGCTGTAAGAGAGAGATGTGTTGGCTTGAAATGTAAGGAATAATGTTTCTCTTTGTATGGATAAATTCTTTTGTAGCAATGAGAAAGAAGTTGACTTTGTAAGGCTATTTCTTTTTCCTAGCTGTAAGAAAGATGTAAGAAAGACACCTGCCAAAACAATAATTACTCCCAGTGAGGTCTAAAGCACTGTTCAGGGGGTGCTGTGAACTTATCATTAAACCCAGCTGTGACCTCACTGAACGTTTCCCTTTGTGTCTCATAACACAAGGGGGCAGTCACAGCCTGTCCTCTAAAGACAACTCTCTTCCTCCACACAAAACTACAAGCACCTAATAACACACACACCCTTCACTCAAAAATTTTAAAATCATCATGGCGACTCCTACACCAGCCTCGGAGTCCCCATCTGGGGAGGGGACCATAAATGTCCCCAGGTCGGACTGCCTTTCTGTCGACGACCCTAAGTGTCTTGACATCCCCCTCAACTTTTTCTTCATTAACTTCTACAACATTCGCGGTCTAAGATCTAATTTTCAATCTGTAGAACACCACCTCTCCTCTTCTAAACTTCATCTTCTTTTCCTCACTGAAACTCAGGTGTCTGAGGCAACTGACAGTAGCCCCTTTTCTGTTCCCTCCTACTTTCTCTATCCTCATTTTCGATCCAAAGCTGGATGCTGCGTTTATGTGCGCAATGACTTAACCTGCTCTCGTGCCCACGCTCTTGAATCTTCCGAGTTTTCCACCATCTGGCTACGACTACAGAGTCACTCTCAAACTAAATTTATCTGTGCTGTATACCTCTCACCTAACTCCTCTGACTAAAACAAATTCTTTGACTACTTAAATTCCAAAGTGGAGCACATTCTGACCCTCTTCCCTTTTGCAGAGATCTCCATTCTTGGAGACTTCAATGTTCACCAACAGCTTTGGCTTTCCTCTCCCTTCACTGACCATCCTGGTGAACTAGCCTGCAACTTTGCTATCCTCCATGATCTAGAGCAATTGGTGCAACACCCTACTGGTATTCCTGACCGTCTTAAAGATACGCCCAACATTCTTGACCTTTTCCTGACCTCAAATCCTACTGCTTATGGTGTCACCCTTTCTTCTCCGTTGGGCTCCTCCGATCACAATCTCATATCTTTGTCTTGTCCTATCATTCCAATCTCTCCTCAGGATCCCCCTAAGTGAAGGTGCCTCTGGCGTTTTGCCTCTGCTAGTTGGGGGGACCTGAGGAGGTATTTTGCTGATTTTCCTTGGAATGACTACTGCTTCCGTGTCAGAGACCCGTCTTTGTGTGACGAGCACATAACAGAGGTGATAGTGTCTGGCATGGAGGCGTACATTCCTCACTCTTTTTCTCATCCTAAACCTTCTAAACCTTGGTTTAACACAGCTTGTTCTTGTGCTATACATGATAGAGAGGTGGCCCACAAAGGTACTTAAGCCATCACCAGAATCTCATGCACTTTATATTTCTGCCTGGAACCATCCCAAGCCATCCCAAGTCTGTTCTCCAACTAGTCAAAAACTCCTTCATTAACAGAAAATGTCAAAACCTTTCAAGATCTAACTCCCCTCGTGACTTCTGGCATCTAGCCAAAAATATCTCCAATAACTTTGCTTCTTCTTCTTTCCCTCCTCTATTTCAACCAGAGGGCACCACTGCTATCACATCTATTTCTAAAGCTGAACTCTTCACTCAAACCTTTGCTAGAAACTCTACCTTCGATGATTCTGGGCTTGTTCCTCCCTCTCCTCCACCCTCTGACTACTTCATGCCACCTATTAAAATTCTTTGCAATGATGTTTATGGAGCTGATGGTCTCCCTCCTATTGTTCTCCGAAACTGTGCCTCCGTGCTTGCACCTTGCCTAGTCAAACTCTTTCAGCTCTGTCTGTCAACATCTACCTTTCCTTCTTGCTGGAAGTTTGCCTACATTCAACCTGTTCCTAAAAAGGGTGACCGTTCTAATCCCTCAAACTACCATCCTATTGCTTTACTTTCCTGCCTATCTAAAGTTTTTGAATTTATCCTCAACAGGAAAATTCTTAAACATCTATCACTTCACAACCTTTTATCTGATCGCCAGTATGGGTTCCGTCAAGGCCACTCTACTGGTGAACTTCTGGCTTTCCTTACTGAGTCATGGTCATCCTCTTTTAGAGATTTTGGTGAAACTTTTGCTGTTGCCTTGGGCATATCAAAAGCTTTTGATAGAGTCTGGCACAAAGCTTTGATTTCCCAACTACCCTCCTACGGTTTCTATTTTTCTCTCTGTAACTTCATCTCAAGTTTCCTTTCTGATCGTTCTATTGCTGCTGTGGTAGACGGTCACTGTCCTTCTTCTAAATCTGAGGAACAGTGCTGTTCCTCAGGGTTCTGTCCTGTCACCCACTCTCTTCTTATTATTCATTAATGATATAATCCAAACTTCTTGTCCTATCCACTCCTACGCTGATGATACCACCCTGCACTTTTCCACATCTTTTCATAGACGTCTAACCCTTCTGGAGGTAAACATTTCACGCAGGGAAGCCACAGAACGCTTGACTTCTGATCTTTCTAAAATTTCTGATTGGGGCAGAGCAAACTTGGTATTGTTCAATGCCTCATAAACTCAATTCCTCCATCTATCAACTCGACACAACCTTCCAGACAACTATTCCCTCTTCTTCAATGACACTCAACTGTCCCCCTCTTCTACAGTGAACATCCTCGGTCTGTCCTTTACTTATAATCTGAACTGGAAACTTCACATCTCATCTCTAGCTAAAACAGGTTCTATGAAGTTAGGCGTTCTGAGACATCTCCACCAGTTTTTCTCACCCCCCAAGCTGGTAACTCTGTACAAGGGCCTTATCCGTCCATGTATGGAGTATGCTTCACATGTCTGGAGGGGTTCCACTCATACTGCTCTTCTAGACAGGGTGGAATCAAAAGCTTTTTGTCTCATCAACTCCTCTCCTCTAACTGACGGTCTTCAGCCTTTCTCTCACTGCCGCAATGTTGCATATCTAACTGTCTTCTACTGCTATTTTCGTGCTAACTGCTCTTCTGAACTTGCTAACTGCATGCCTCCCCTCCTCCCGCAGTCTCACTGCACAAGACTTTCTTCTTTCTCTCACCCCTATTCTGTCCACCTCTCTAATGCAAGAGTTAACCAGTATTTTCAATCATTCATCACTTTCTCTGGTAAACTCTGGAACTCCATGCCTGCTTCTGTATTTCCACCTTCCTATGACTTGAATTCCTTCAAGATGGAGGTTTCAAGACACTTATTCATCAGTTTTTGCCCATTGCTTTGACCCTTTTATGGGAAAATATGCCCACTTCAGTGGGCATATTTTTTTATTGGATTTTTGTTGCCCTTGGCCAGTGTCCTTCCTACATAAGAAAAAAAAAAAATTCTGGTATAGCTGAAAAAAAGATGCACAGAATGTGAACAACAACAACAACAACAACAACAACAACAACAACAACAACAATAATAATAATAATAATAATAATAATAATAATAATAATGATAATAATAGTAACAATAACAACCTGTAGTCTGGAACTGTATCTCTAAATAAGCAGGTGTTCCCTTCTTAAGTTCAAATTCTTGCCACTGCATAACTTCAAACTGTGGAAGTAAAACACTAGACACACACACACACACACACACACACATACATACAGATAGGGAGGCCATGTATAGATTAAATCAAATAAATCATGTGTATCATTTACATACACAAAAAAAATAATAATAATAAAGCTTATATTTCTACTTTTCTCAGAAGCTTCCCAGCTTCTCAAAATGCAAATGAGCAACAAAATAAATCATGTCAATCACTTATACAAAGAAAAAAAAAGATTACATTTTTATTTTTTCTTCTTAAAACTTCTCAAAATAAAGACAAGCAATGTGAAAAAACTCATCAATACATGGAATAAGTAGTGTTTCTGTCTGTCTTACTTCGCTGTCTGAATCTCCATTGGCTGCCAGCATCACAAGCATCCGCTCACCAACCTGAACTGATAGAGAGTAGGTCCCATCATGTGGTGGATGTACTCGTAGGTACCCTGTGCAGGAAGATCATGGGGTTGTATGTTTGAGTGTCATCTTTGTATTCCTTTTTAAGCATTAGAAAGAACTAAAAATATTATGCTTGTATGTCGGTGCGTCACCTTTGTATTCTTTCTTTACCATTAAAAAGAACTGAAAATATTATGGTTGCATATCTGTGTCACCTCTGCATTCCTTCTTCACCATTAAAAAGAACTGAAAATATTATGCTTGTATGTCTGTTTATTACCTTTGTATCCATTCTTCAGCATTAAAAAGAACTGAAAATATTATGGTTGAATGTCTGTATGTGTGTGTGCCTATGTGTGTGTGTGTGTGTCACTTTTATATTTCTTCTTCATCATCATAAAGATTAAATATATTATCTTTCTTACAGGCAGAACAAGACTTGCACTGAGTTCTGAGAGAATGCAGGGGACACACACTAACTCAAATGCACACAATACCATCAGGAAGAACTAATACATCACTTATCTTGCATTGAGTCATAAGGGAACACAGACACACACTTCCTCTATCACTATAACACACATAAGCAGGAGTCCCACCTTTCAGAGTGCCCACAGTATCCCGGGTCACCTCAATGGGAAACTTGAGCTCAGCATCTTGAGGGACAAAAGCCTTGTAGCCAGCATGGGAGGGAGACAGGGCTGCCCAGCTTGTCTCCTCCAGGAAGTTGGACTCAAAGTATTCCCCTTGGTACAGCTCAACAAGTAACCTGTGCTCACCTGTACATGGAAAGGATGAAGTGTGTGTGTGTGTGTGTGCGTGTGTGATTGTAGTGATAGTTTAGCAGGCTCCAGTGTGGTTTTCAAGACTACTTGTGATTTTCTTGATAGTTAAACAAGGCTAGTGATAATTTAACAGATTCCAGCACAAGTTATAAGGGTTTCCATGTGTGTTTTCATGATTCTAGTAATACTTCAACAGATTCTGCATCATTTGGTAAAAAAAAAAAAAAAATGAGAACTTGATCAATCCTCTCTATGGCCTGTAAAAACAACCCTAATGAATGGACAGCATTTCAAAATACAGGAGGTCCTTGAGTTAAGATGGAGTTCAGTTCCTATGCCATGTCATAAACTAGTTTTGAGTGTAGGTCTGAACCAGCCTAAGTAGTAAGTACCTACAGTAAGTCATGACAGAACACCCTCGAAAACCGCAATAACTTCCAATAGAGTCTGTTAAATTACTACTGCCCTTCTTAATCTACCATCAGAATTATAAAATACTTGAAAAAAAAAAACTTACACTAGAGCCTTTTACACTAGCAGTCCGCCCCCGTGAAAAACCTAAATAACTTACACTAGAGCCTTTCAAACTACCACTGTGCCCTCTTGAAGAACCTAAATAACTAACACTAGAACCTTTCAAACTACCACTGTTCCCCTTTGAAAAAACCTAAATAACTTAATCAAGACTTTTTAAACATAACTACTGTACCTGTAAAGAAAACACATGAAGGACATACAATAAATAAAAATAATGAAATAAATCAGTAAAAAAAAAAAGGGGGGGGGAAGAACTGCCTGCATCGCACCCCCAAAACGGCAGAAACTGAGATCACTGTAAACTGAGGACTCCCTGTACAGTGATGACCAGCAAGACAGTGAACTGACCTGAGCCGGCCGAGGTCTTCCCTTGGGTTGGAGTGAGCCACCGGATTTGCTCATCAGTGATGTCCTGGATGGCACACTGAGCACCCCCCACCAACACCTGCAGCATAAACCTCATTACTCACAGCACTCTCTCCTTGTATGAGTGAAAGCCAAGAACATCACACCTCATCACTCATGGCACTCCCACAGGGGCATTGCAATACAAAAACACAGGGTAGTGAAGGAGTAGCCAGCACCACTGTTGCTGTACCTTGGTCTGCTCCTTGTATGGGTCAAAGCCAGCACCATCAATAGTGAACAGCGTGCCGCCCTGAGAGGACCCCCTGAGAGGACTCACATTGCGCATACCTGCATGGAGACACACCACGTCACTCCGCTAGCCACTCCACACTGCACTACTACATACACACTTCTTTTGCTGTTTGCCTAGAATGAGGGGTTGGTGTCATGGACAAGTCTCCTTCAGTTGTTTTTTTTTTTTTGTCCCTTGCATCTACATAAACACTCATGCTGATCGTGTGTGTGTGTGTGTGTGTGTGTGTATGCGTGTCTACCTAGTTGTATTGTCCAGGGCACGAACCAAAGCTCATTTTGCCTTGTCTCAATAACCATATTTATCCAGTTTCTCTTTAAACATGTGTACATTGTTTACCACAACCACCTCTTCCTTCAAATCATTCCAGATTTCAATAGTTCAATATGAGAAGCTGTATTCTTTGATGTTGCTTAAGATTCACTCTTCTTTATTTTCTTCCCATGCTGCCTCATCTGTCTCTCTCCTTCCTCCATCTGTGGTACCAAGTCATTTCTGTCTATTCTTTCTATATTGTTTACTATTACTAATTTGTACATTGTAATCAGGTCTCCTCTTTCTCTTCTCTCTTGTAGTGTTGGTAATCCCATCTCTTCAAGTCTTTCTTCATAGATTAAGTCTTTCAATTATGGTACTAAATTTGTCGCTATCCTCTGTGTTCTTTTCAGTTTCTGTATATCTTTTTTTTTCTATGCACGGCCTAAACTACTGCTGTATGTTCTAATTTAGGTTGTATCATGCTTGTTATAGTTTTCTTCATAATTTCTTTATCTAAATAGTTAAACACCACCCTAATGTCTTAACAAGCTGTATATAGAGCCAAATATTCTGTTTATGTGGCTTTCAGGTGATAGTGTGTCCTGAATCATTACTCCCAAATCTTTTCTTCATTACTTTTTATTATTTCTCCTCCCATTTTGTAATTCCATGAAGGTCTCTTTTTACTTTTTCTTATTTCCAACACATGGAATTTAGAATTTAATACTAGAAAGCATTAAATTCTAGTTTCCATCTTTGGCTTCATGCATGTATCTTGTCAATATCCTTTTGTAACTCCTTGCAGTCATTTTCATCCTTTATTATTTTCATTATTTTTCCATCATCAACAAAAGGTTTATATAATTATTTAGATCCTCTGTCATATCATTTACATATATTTGAAACATAATAGGTGCCAACACAGATCCTTGCGGTACCCCACTTGTCAATTTGCGCCAACTTGAATTATTGTCTCTGATCACTGTTGTCACTTCCTTCCCTTGTAAATAATCCTTCATCCATCTTAATGTTGCTCCCTTTTAGCCCTCCTCCATTCTCTGATTTCCACATAAGACTTTTGTGGGGAACTTTATCAAATGCTTTTTAGAGATCCAGGTGTACCGTACAAACCCATCAGTCCCTCTCTTGCACTCCATCTATTACTCTTGTATAGAAGCTCAGTAGATTTGTGACACAGGATCTTCCTTTTCTGAATCCAAATTGCTTTTCTGTAATTATCTTTTCATCTTCTAAATACTGCACCCATCTGTCTTTAATTACTATTTCACAAAGCTTGCTTACAATACTTGTTAAAGACATTGGTTTGTATTTTAATGGTTCCATTTTATTTCCCCCTTTGTATACTGGCACTATGTTAGCTCTTTTCCATTCCCTTGGTACATTTCCTTCTCTCAACAAGCTGTTAATTATATCCCATATGGGGTCTTCCATTTGTTCTCTGCATTCTTTTAATATCCATCCTTTTTTTTTTTTTTTATGTAGGAGGGGCACTGGCCAAGGGCAACAAAAATCCAATAAAAAAAAAAAACACTGAAATGCCAGTCCCATAAAAGGGTCAAAGCAGTAGTAAAAAAATGATGGATAAGTGTCTTGAAACCTCCCTCTTGAAGGAATTCAAGTTATAAGAAGGTGGAAATACAGAAGCAGGCAGGAAGTTCCAGAGTTTACCAGAGAAAGGGATGAATGATTGAGAATACTGGTTAACTCTTGTGTTAGAGAGGTGGACAGAATAGGGGTGAGAGAAAGAAGAAAGTCTTGTGCAGCGAGGCTGCAGGAGGAGGGGAGGCATGCAGTTAGCAAGATCAGAAGAGCAGTTAGCATGAAAATAGCGATAGAAAATAACAAGAGATGCAACATTGCAGTGGTGAGAGGCTGAAGACAGTCAATTAGAGGACAGGAGTTGATGAGACAAAAAAGCTTTTGATTCCACCCTGTCTAGAAGAGCAGTATGAGTGGAACTCCCCCAGACATGTGAAGCATACTCCATACATGGACGGATAAGGCCCTTGTACAGAGTTACCAGCTTGGGGGGTGAGAAAAACTGGCGGAGACGTGTCAGAATGCCTAACTTCATAGAAGCTGTTTTAACTAGAGATTTGATGTCAAGTTTCCAGTTCAGATTATAAGTAAAGGACAGACCGAGGATGTTCAGTGTAGAAGAGGGGGACAGTTGAGTGGCATTGAAGAAGAGGGGATAGTTGTCTGGAAGGTTGTGTTGAGTTGATAAATGGAGGAATTGAGTTCTTGAGGCATTGAACAATACCAAGTTTGCTCTGCCCCAATCAGAAATTTTAGAAAGATCAGAAGACAAGCATTTTGTGGCTCCCCTGCGTAAAATGTTTACCTCCTGTAGGGCTGGATGTCTATGAAAAGACGTGGAAAAGTGCAGGGTGGTATCATCAGCATAGGAGTGGATAGGACAAGAAGTTTGGTTTAGAAGATCATTAATGAATAATAAGAGAGTGGGTGACAGGACAGAACTCTGAGGAACAGCACTTTTAATAGATTTAGGAGAAGAACAGTGACCGTCTACCACAACAGCAATAGAACAGTCAGAAAGGAAACTTGAGATGAAGTTACAGAGAGAAGGAGAGAAGCCGTAGGAGGGTACTTTGGAAGGTTGTGAAGTGAGAGATGTTTAAGAATCTTCCTGTTGAGGATAGATTCAAAAACTTTAGATAGGCAGGAAATTAAATCAATAGGATGGTAGTTTGAGGGATTGGAACGGTCACCCTTTTTAGGAACAGGCTGAATGTAGGCAAATTTCCAGCAAGAAGGAAAGGTAGATGTTGACAGAGAGAGCTGAAAGAGTTTGACTAGGCAAGGTGCAAGCACGGAGGCACAGTTTCGGAGAACAATAGGAGGGATCCCATCAGGTCCATAAGCCTTCCGAGGGTTTAGGCCAGCAAGGGCATGGAAAACATCATTGCGAAGAATTTTAATAGGTAGCATGAAGAAATCAGAGGGTGGAAGAGAGGAACGAACAAGTCCTGAATCGTCCAAAGTAGAGTTTTTAGCAAAGGTCTGAGCGAAGAGTTCAGCTTTAGAAACAGATGTGATAGCAGTGGTGCCATCTGGTTGAAATAAAGGAGGGAAGGAAGAAGAAGCAAAGTTATTGGAGACATTTTTGGCTAGATGCCAGAAGTCACGAGGGGAGTTAGATCTTGAAAGGTTTTGACACTTTCTGTTAATGAAGGAATTTTTGGCTAGTTGGAGAACAGACTTGGCATGGTTCCAGGCAGAAATATAAAGTGCATGAGATTCTGGTGATGGAAGGCTTAAGTACCTTTTGTGGGCCACCTCTCTATCATGTATAACACGAGAACAAGCTGTGTTAAACCAAGGTTTGGAAGGTTTAGGTCGAGAAAAAGAGTGAGGAATGTACGCCTCCATGCCAGACACTATCACCTCCGTTATGCGCTCAGCACACAAAGATAGGTCTCTGATACGGAAGCAGTAGTCATTCCAAGGAAAATCAGCAAAATACCTCCTCAGGTCCCCCCAACTAGCAGAGGCAAAACGCCAGAGGCACCTTTGCTTAGGGGGATCCTGAGGAGGGATTGGAGCAATAGGACAAGATACAGATATGAGATTGTGATCGGAGGAGCCCAACGGAGAAGAAAGGGTGACAGTATAAGCAGAAGGATTAGAGGTCAGGAAAAGGTCAAGAATGTTGGGCGTATCTCCAAGACGGTCAGGAGTACGAGTAGGGTACTGCACCAATTGCTCTAGGTCGTGGAGGATACCAAACCGTAGGCTAGTTCACCAGGATGGTCAGTGAAGGGAGAGGAAAGCCAAAGCTGGTGGTGAACACTGAAGTCTCCAAGAATGGAGATCTCTGCAAAAGGGAAGAGGGTCAGAATGTGCTCCACTTTGGAAGTTAAGTAGTCAATTTCTTATAGAGTAGTTTGGTGAAAGGTATACAGCACAGACAAATTTAGTTTGAGAGTGACTCTGTAGTCGTAGCCAGATGGTGGAAAACTCGGAAGATTCAAGAGTGTGGGCACGAGAGCAGGTTAAGTCATTGCGCACATAAACGCAACATCCAGCTTTGGATCGAAAATGAGGATAGAGAAAGTAGGAGGGAACAGAAAAGGGGCTACTGTCAGTTGCCTCAGACACCTGAGTTTCAGTGAGGAAAAGAAGATAAGGTTTAGAAGAGGAGAGGTGGTGTTCTACAGATTGAAAATTAGATCTTAGACCGCGAATGTTGCAGAAGTTAATGAAGAAAAAGTTGAGGAGTGGGGTGTCAAGACACTTAGGGTCGTTGACAGAAAGGCAGTCCGACCTGAGGACATTTATGGTCCCCTCCCCAGATGGGGACTCTGAGGGTGGTGTAGGAGTCGCCATGATGATTTTGAAATTTTTGAGGGAAGGATGTGTGTGTTATTAGGTGCTTGTAGTTTTGTGTGGAGGAAGAGAGTTGTCTTTAGAGGGCAGGCTGTGACTGCCCCCTTGTGTTGTGAGACACAAAGGGAAATGTTCAGTGAGGTCACAGCTGGGTTTAATGATAAGTTCACAGCACCCCCTGAACAGTGCTTTAGACCTCACTGGGAGTAATTATCATTACTTGATTGTTACTTGATTGTTACTTGATTGTTACTTGATCTGGTCACATAGCTCTTCTAAAATCCAGCTCTTCCAGCAGTTTCTTGATTTCTTGACTATTTACTTGTATCTCCTGTATTCCCTCATTCTGTGATACTATTTTCAATATCATAAAATCAGTTTCCTTTGTAAATGCAGACTGAAAACTCTTATTCATTAGGTCACTCATCTCAGTAGTTTCATAAATTCTTCCTTCTCTTCTTAATTTTTTTATGTCATCCCTGTTTCATTTTCCCATTTATGTAGCTGTAAAAGAGTTTGGGCTCTTCCTTGCATTTTCTTATTATCTCACTTTCAAAATTTCTTTCTTCTTTTCTTCTTATTATACCATATTCATTCCTTGCCTTTCTGTATTCTCCCCTAGTATTTGTGTTCAGTTTTCTCATAATTTTCCTCCATGCCCTGTCCTTTTTCTTTTTTGCTTCTACTCACCTGCCATTATACCATTCATGCTTCCAAATTTTCACTTTATAACTTTGCACAAACTGTTGCACCCTGTCTCTATACTTGCTCAAATGTATCTCATATTTTTCTTGCACTACTTTACCTTTAAATAGCTCTTTCCAGTTCTTTTTTCCATAAATTTTATTAGGTTCTGCAAAGTTTGCCTTAGCATAGTTCTGTCTCCCATTTCTAAATTGTTCATTCCTGTGCAGCACTTTTTCCTACTATGGTACTATTTCTATTGTCACATGATCATTTCTTTCCAGTGGACTCAATGAATACTTGGTCTACTTTCTGGGATTTTTGTAGACATTAAGTCCAGCTGTGATGGTTCTTCTCTGTATCTTGTAGGTTCATTCACCCACTGTCTGATTGTATTGACCATCATGGTATGCATGGTATGTTGATGATACCACCCTGCACTTTTCTACGTCTTTTTGTAGACATCCAACCCTTCAGAAAGTAAACAGTTCACACAGGGATGCCACAGAACACCTGACTTCTGATGTCTCTAGAATTTTTGATTGGGGCAGAGCAAACTTGGTATTGTTCAATACCTCAAAAACTCAATTCCTCCATCTATCAACTCAACACAACATTCCAGACAACTATCCCCTCTTCTTCATTGACACTCAACTGTTCCCCTCTTCTACACTGAACATCCTCGGTCTGTCCTTTACTTATAATCTAAACTGGAAACTTCACATATCATCTCTAGCTAAATCATCTTTTATGAAGTTAAGTGTTCTGAGACATCTCCGCCAGTTTTTCTCACCCGCCCCAGCTGCTAACTCTGTGGAAGGGCCTTATCTGTCTGTGTATGGAGTATATTTCACATATCTGGGAGGGTTCCACTCATACCACTCTTCTAGACAGGGTAGAATCAAAAGCTCTTCATCTCATCAACTCTCCTGTAACTAACTGTTTTCATTCTCTTTCTCATTGCTGTAATGTTGCATCTCTTGTTATCTTCTATCACTATTTTCATGCTAACTGCTCTTCTGATCTTGCTAACTGCATGTCTCCCTCCTACCATGGCCTCGCTGCACAAGACTCTCTTCTTTCTCTCACCCCTACTTTGTCCACCTCTCTACTGCAAGAGTTAACCAGTATTCTCAGTCAGTCATTCATCCCTTTCTCTGATAAACTCTGGAACTCCCTGCCTACTTCTGTATTTCCACCTTCCTATGACTTGAACTCCTTCAAGAGGAAGGTTTCAAGACACCTATCCTTCAATTCTTGACTACCACTTCTGACCATATTTGGGGACTGGCATCTCAGTGGGCTTTTCTTTTACTGGATTTTTGTTGCCCTTGGCTGGTGTCCCTCCTACATAAAAAAAATAAATAAATAAGTAAATATATAAAAAAAATAAGTTCTTCACTCCATGACCTGACATTTTCTTTCACTTCCATCTCCTCCAGTTTAATTCCTTTAGTGTTGAAGCTGCCTACTAAGAGCACTTTGTTACTTTTTCTTATCATTTCCTCTGTGCTATTTCTTGTTTCTAGTTTAATAGTTTTATATCTATTGGTCTCCCATGCATTAGTTTTCGGTGGTATGTACATCACAGTAACTTTCCTTTTTTTCACTTCATTTGATCCTAATCACAACACTCAAAGTTTCTGCCATTTCATCACCATATTCAACTTCATCAACAACAATATCCTCTTTTACCAATATCATTGCTCCTGCTCCTCCCTTTCCTTTTCTATCTTTCCTCCATGCACTATAACCTTCCTTTGCAAATCCCAACTCTATTTCCTCTTTTAGTTTGTTTTCCATTAAACATACCACATCTGATTTATTGTTCTTTAGGTAGTCTTTAAGTTCCAATAGGCTCAACACCAAACCATCTATATTAGTATACATAATCTTTAAACTTCTGCCTGGTGATCTTGTGTGGCATCTTTGTGGCACCTTTTCCTCACTTTCATGTCCAGAACTTTCAAAATGAATCTCCTCGCTTGTTCTTGTGTTCTCTCCTTGTTTTTTGACTGGGCCTCTACTCTCAACTCTTTCAGTTTACTTCTCTCTCCTTTGTTCATGTCTCATTTTTATCCACATTTCCTTCATTTCTTCTACTTTTACCAATTTTCCTGTTCTTTGCAAGACATGTTTTGCTGCTGTTTGTGACATGAATCTTATTTTCATTGGTCTTGTTCCATTTTTGTTGTACTTTTTCAATCCTGTAAACCTCTTCAATTTGTTCAACTATCTCCTCTCCTTCCTCTGCCACTTCTGCTATAATCTCCTTAACCCTTTTTGCCTCTTTTTTTTCTCTGTAGCTATTTTCATGAGTAGGTTCTCCTTGGCCTCAAATACCATCACATTCATCTTTCTCTGTACCATGTCTCTCACAAGATTACTTTTTTTCCTTTATTATCTTAATCACTTGCTTTTCCATGTCCTTATTGTGTTCCTGTTGCTGTTGCCTTATTATCTCCTCCATATCTGCCTTTTGTTGTTGTTCTCTCTCTTCTTTTCAACTTTTGACTTCTGCTGTCACTACCCTTTCACTTTCCCATCCTTAATCTCTCTCTCTCTCTCTCTCTCTCTCTCTCTCTCTCTCTCTCTCTCTCTCTCTCTCTCTCTCTCTCTCTCTCTTTTGTAAAGCTTTCTTTAACACCTTGTTCTCTTCCTTGAGTTTCTTGATTTCTTTATAGTACTTCTTGTTTAAGTCACTATTTTTGTCACCTCTTCTCTAAGTTCTTTGTTTTCCTTTCTTTTTCCATCTTCTTCTTCTTCATCTCTATTATATCACTGGATATCTTTTTTACATTGTCACCACCCACCTCCCTCTCTCTTCCTTTCATGTCTTTATTATCACTGCTAAGTTACGTATTTCTTTTTGTATTTTGACATTTTCTTCAATTTTCCACATTCATTTATTTGTATGAGCTACACTGAGGTCTTCTTCCTTGAAACCCTCAAAAATATTTGCCATGTCCACTGACATCTTCCTTCTTGATATTCCCTGGTAAGACAATGTTTACCTGTACACTACTCTCCCAATCACCTTTTCGGCCACTTCCCAATTTACACTTCACTTCCTCTGCACTCACACATCACACAATTCCCTATTATAGAGACAGGACTCAAGCTCAGCTCCCCTGTACAACCAAAACCTAGGTAACTCCTTGGAGCTGCTGTGGATGTGTCCAATTAGCTGGGGGGCACAGTGTGTGTGTGTGTGTGTGTGTGTGTGTGTGTGTGTGTGTGTGTGTGTGTGTGTGTGTGTACTAACAATACAAGGTGTCCCATAAATTAAGGTACATACCTTGGGATATGATAGTTCAAGTAATCCTGGGTCAAAAATACTCTATACACACACACGCTGTTTGCTTTATTTTGTGAAAAATTAACATGTAAGTTGTGTGTTGTGGGAGCTGCTTGCCTGGGATCAGTTTCCTGATGATGGATAGGTCATGGAGGCCCACAGGAATGGCCAGCAAGATCCCCTCACCTAACACCAACGGATTTCTTTCCTTTGGGGACTCATGAAATCCTTGGTGTACAAGAACAAATCATGTTACAGAGAGGAGCTGATTCACCCCACTGAGGAAGCAGCAGAGCAGATAAGGAATGACAGGAGTGAAATGATGCACTTAGGTAGTCACTTGATTGACAAGGCTTACCATTTAAATGTCAAGATGATGACTGTCAAAGGGGATGACATTTGCAGTGAATTGCCATGTATGTTTTAAAAAGCAGCACTGAATAACCACTGTATTGCTGTGTTACCTGCACATTTTCTTCAGACACATACAAAAATTTAATCTGTCATTTGCTATTTCCTGTAAGGATTTGACTGCATACATTGAACACAAAAAATTATCACTTAATGCTGTGCAGCACCATGTGAGTACGTAATGAGCCACGTAATGAGCCAAGGAGGGAGGAAAGAGACGGAGGCACACCCAGGCAAGCAGCTCCCGCAATTCACAACTTAGCTACACATTAATTTCTCACAAAATAAAGCAAAACACAGCATATGTGTATAGAGTATTTTCAGTTTAGAATTACTTGAACTATCAAATCCCAAAGTGTGTACCTAAACTTGGAGGACACCATGTAAAAACTAAGAAAAACACAACAATCTACTACTAAAACACAGGGCATTATAAGCTTAATTCCTATACAGTTATTTCCAATAGTCAGGATAAAGTCATTGATCACACAAGGTAAGACTAGATCCACATGCATACATATGCAGGCACACTATATGTACACACCAGCATATGTATGGAACTGGTACAATCTGTCCTGGGAGTCCACATACATTCCTGTCTTGGTCACTTCAGATGCCCCTCTTCCAGTAACGTAGACAGTGGCATTCATGGGGCCAACCAGCTTAGCCTTGGAGCGAAAAGTAACCTTCTCCCTTGTCAGTGTGTCATAGAGCTCCAGGTTCTCGTCCACTATATCACAGGGGATGCCTCCAACAAAGGCCCTGTTATGGGAGTTAAGGATGTGAGGTAAGGCTACAGCTTGAAATGTGCAATCCCTAATATCTCAGTGCCTTTTCTTTATTAACTGGCTCTAACGGTGTTTGGAGCTCCCCTGATTGAAATGATAGTTTAAAAGGCTTTAGTGGATGTTATCAGGGTTTTCAAGGGCATTTTCATGATTCAAGTAATGGTTTAATAAGGTCAGTAATAGTTCAACAGACTTTAATGGATGTTACCAGGTTTTTCAAGGGTGTTTTCATGATCAAGTAATGGTTTGATAAGGCTAGTGACAGCTTAACAGGTTTTAGTGGATGCTGTCAGGGTTTGCAAGGATGTTTCTGTGATTCAAGTAATGGTTTAAAAGGGTTAATGATACTTTAACAGGTTTTAGCAGATGTTGTTATGGTTTGCAAGGGTGTTTTCATGATTCCAGTAACAAATTAAGGAAGGACAGTGACTAAAACTAAACTAAAAACTCCACAACACAACACATACTTGGTAAAAACATTCCCACTCTTAGCTTCACTGGAGACAAGATCAGTGTGGTCAAGCTTGCAGTGTTTGCTGTTGTGGAAACTGCCATGAAGATCCAAAAGAGAGCCTGGCAATGACCAACGCAGAGCTACTGTCTCAATAGTAGGTGACCTTGCCCAGCGATACTAAGGAGAGAGTGACACAGGAGGATGAGGAGATGAGGAGATGAGATGAGGCATGAGAGAAACATGTAGAACTGGGAGAGAAAGGGAGGAGGAGATGTGTATGAGTGCAATACATGCTGTGGGTGTAAGGGGATGACCTCTAATGAATGGGAGAAGGGAATAGAGAGAGAGAGAGAGAGAGAGAGAGAGAGAGAGAGAGAGAGAGAGAGAGAGAGAGAGAGAGAGAGAGAGAGAGAGAGAGAGAGAGAGAGAGAGAGAGAGAGAGAGAGAGCATGCAAGAACAGAAATAAATGGAGAGAAGAATAGTGAAAGAGATGAGAGAATGAGTTAGTGCATGCAAAAATGAGAAAACATGCATAGACAAAAATAAATGAAGGTCAGAATGATGAGAGAGAGAAGGATGAGAGGAGGAAGAGAAGAGGTAAGTGGGGAGACGAATGCTGAGAGAGAAAGAGATGAGCGAAGGAGAGAGTTGGTGTACAAATCTGGCTGTTGTAGCTGCCCAAGCTGAATAAAAAGATACAAGTTAATGGTATTTTCAAAGGACACATACCACTTATAGTTCAAAGAAGGGATGGATGCTGGAGATTAGTTCATGTTTTACTATTTTTATTTTAGCTTAGTGAAATGAAATTACTACGGCTTATTTGAATGAAGGAAAAATGTCTCTGGAGGGGATTGTGTCAGTGAGTAAATGGTTCACACACACACACACACACACACACACACACACACACACACACACACACACACACACACACACACACACACACACACACACAGACCTCATCACTTTATATAGCTAAAATATACACGTGACACAAATGTACAGATAATGATTCTCTCTCTCTCTCTCTCTCTCTCTCTCTCTCTCCCAAGCTACCAGTACAGAGTGTGAGGGGTCTGGCACACACACCCCATCCACACACACAACAATGCTGTACACTCGGGGAGCCTTGGAGTCTGCACTGCACTGCCTGAGGTGAGAGAGAACAAGAATGACAGAAAAAATACTGGTTCATATTTACTGCAGTTCATTGCCATACACAGAAGTACAGTACAGATCAGCCTGGTTAGTGAGTGAATGTAGGTGGGTGCTGTTCATGGATATAATACTTGATATGTTGTTGCGGAGTCTCCTTATGCATTGTTGCCCCTGTTTATCAGCTTCTGTGCGTGTCTTTATTTATAATCTCTCTCTCTCTCTCTCTCTCTCTCTCTCTCTCTCTCTCTCTCTCTCTCTCTCTCTCTCTCTCTCTCTCTCTCTCTCTGTCTGTCCTTAAAAACTCCAGTCAACTCCAAGTGCCTTCCCAAACTTCCCACTGCCTCCCCAAATTTCCCACTGCCTTCCCAAACTCTCCACAGGCTTGCCAAACTTCCCATTGCCTTCCCAAACTCCCCACACCCTCCCCAAACTCCCCACTGCCTTCCAAGACTCTCCAGTAGAAGAAATAAATTCAAAGAATGTAAACATGAGAGTAGGTGCCAAGATTACAATTACTAGGGACACAAAAAGACAAGAACAGAAGGAAGAGGTACTGTTTTATTATTGGTGGTGGTGGTGGTGGTGGTGATAAAGAATAAGAACAAAACATAGGAAATTGTGCTTTAGAAGTACATACACTTCCTACATTATTCACCATGTTGGCATAATAATCTTTTGGCACTCACCCACAAATTGTTATGACCCGCCAGCCAGCAACTCACCCACTGGCACAGGCAATCCTATCTTTGGTGGTCAGGTAGGTAATCACTCTGCATTCAATCTCCTCCTCCTCATTCACCAAGAACACCTAATTGCCTTTTGAGGGATTGAAGTAGTTGAACTGGACCTCACTGAAGCCTGCAGGGGAGATTGTGCCTTAGTGGTGGTGGTGGTGGTGCTGGTAGACAAGAAGAAAAATAATAAATACTGATTTAGTGGTGATAGTGGTGGTGGTGGTAGTAACAGTGATAGTAGCAGGGGTAGTAGTAGTAGTAGTAGTAGTAGTAGTTGCTGTGTTACTACCTACTACTAGAAGCAGTAGTAGTAGTAGTAGTAGTAGTAGTAGTAGTAGTAGTAGTAGTAGTAGTAGTAGTAGTAGTGGTAGTGGTAGTGGTAGTGGTAATAGTAGTAGTAGTAGTAGTAGTAATAGTAGTAGTAGTAGTAGTAGTAGTAGTAGTAGTAGTAGTAGTAGTAGTAGTAGTAGTAGTAGTAGTAGTAGTAGTAGTAGTACCTAGTAGTAGTAGTAGTAGTAGTAGTACCTAGTAGTAGTACCTAGTAGTAGTAGTTAGTAGCAGTAGGTTTTTCCTAATTCCATCACCTTGCATTTCTTGGCATTGAATTCCATTTCCCATTTCTTACTCCATTTATATATCTTATTTAGATCTTCCTGTAATATTTCACAATCCATATTGTTTTCCACTCTTTTCAATAATTTTGCATCATCAGCAAACAGACTTATATAACTGTCAACCTCATTCACTATATTGTTGACATACACCAGAAACATTACAGGGGCTAAGACTGTCCCCTGTGGTACTCCACTTGTAACTCTATACCATTCTGATTTTTCTCCCTTTATTACTGTTCTCATTTCTCTGTCCCTCAAGTCTGTGACCCAATTCAGTGTGTTGCCTTGCAAACCCCTTATATTTTTAATTTTCTATAGCAGTCTCTGGTGTGGTACCTTATCAAATGTTTTTTTTTAGGTCTAAATAAAACAGTCTGCCCATCCCTCTCTCTCTTGAATTATATCAATCACTCTACCATAAAAGCTCACTAAATTTGTGACACAAGACCTTCCACTTCTGAAACCAAACTGTCTGTCAGTCAATGTTTTTTTTTGTTTCTTCTAAATATTCTATCCATCTGTTTTTAACTATTCTTTCCACTATTTTTTGCCACTACACTTGTAAGGAACACTGTTCTGTAATTCAATGGATCTTCTTTATTACCTCTTTTAAAAATGGGCACAATATTGGCTCTCTTCCAGTCTAGAGGGATTTTTCCTTCCTTAAAAGAACATACTATGGTATTGTGTATACTCCCTGCTAGTTGTTCACAACATTCCTTAAGTATCCAGTTGGACACTCCATCCGGTCCTTGAGCCTTACTTACATCCAAATCTTTCATAATCTTCTTAATTTCACTTACATCCACCTGTATCTCTCTCATCACACTGTGTCTGTGCCATGCTCTTTCTCCTTCAAATTTGCTTTCTTTGGTGAATACTGACTGGAAGCACTTGTTCATTAATTCCGCTTGTAACCGTGTATCTTCATTATGTAACGTCATCTTCCCATTCACATGTCTGAAGAATAACTTTGGCTCATCTTTGCACTTATTAACTATATCTTTCTCATAATTCCTTTCTTCTTCTCTCAGGATTCTGATATATTTATTTCTTGCCTCCTTGAATTCTTTCCATTTCTCACTTCCTCCTTTTTTCTCCATCTATTCCATCCTCTTGTGTCCATGCATTCGTCTTTGGGGGTACCTAAGCCACTGCAAAATCTCTTCTTCCTTCTCCCTTCCTTTTTGTTTGAATTATAATTACTTCTGCCATTCCTTCTCCCATTTCAACATCTTCTGCATGTGTGTGTGTGTGTGTGTGTGTGGGAGAGAGAGAGAGAGAGAGAGAGAGAGAGAGAGAGAGAGAGAGAGAGAGAGAGAGGTGACAGGCCACTAAGGCACAATATGCACAAAGCACACACTGACCTGACCCTCTGATGTGCAAGGTCATGCCGCCCTGTCACTCAGCACATTGGGGCTTCTGCCAATAATGGATGCCCCCAAGGCTGTCCCTGAGAGGTCATAACAGGTCACATAAGAGGTGACATATAAGAAGTCATACAATTATGAACAAATTTACAAGTTTATAGTAAAAATTTTCATATGTTTTTAAGTGTGTGTGTGTGTGTGTGTGTGTGTGTGTGTGTGTGTGTGTGTGTGTTTCCAGATTTCTGCAGTACTTTGCAGGAAACTGTTCTTAATATCCTCCTACACACACCCTTCTTCTTCATCTTCTCATGCCCGCTCGTGCTTCTAAAGTCTCTCACCACCAAATTACTCTGGTCCAATTTTTCACTGTCCAACAAAATCCAATATAATGCCATCAGATCACCTCTCTCTCTTCTCTCTTCCAAGGGTGGGTAGGTTTAGTTTTAGTCTCTCTTCATATGATAAGTCTGATAGGGTCAGAGGCAACTTTGTCGCTGCTCATTGTATTCTTTCTAATTTCTTTATGTCCCTTTTAGTGCTGGGAGACCACATCGCTGCTGCATATTTCAAACTAGGTCTTATCATTGTCAGTTACATCACTAATCATCTCTTCATCCAGGTAGTTGAATGTTGTTCTTATGTTTCTCACCAGATTATATGTTTCCCCTGTCTTTCTTCTTACATGTACCTCTGAGGACAACTTATCAGTGACAGTAATTCCAGGGTCTTTCTCTTCACTCTTCACTTTTATTTCCTCATTACCCAATTTATAACTGAAGACTGGCATCACACAACTATGCCCAAACTTCAACACTCCTCATCTTTTTATGTTAAACTCCATTTTCCAAGTGTCACTCCAATCCCAAATCACATTCAGATCTCACTGTAGAGCTTCACAATCCTCTGTCCTCTCCACTTTTCCTATCAATTTTGCATCATCAGCAAATAGACTCATGTAACTATTCACCCCTTCCATCACATCATTCACACAGGTAGCAAACATGACTGGTGGTAGTACTGAACCCTGCAGAACACCACTAATTACCTCTCTCCATGATGACTTTTTATCTTTGACCACTGTTCTCATTTCCCTTCCTCTCAGAAAGTCACTGATCCAATGTAGGAGTGCTCCTCTCAGCCCACCAGACATTTCTCATTTCCACAACAGTCTGCTGTGGGGCACCTTATCAAAATAAACACAATCTGCCCATCCCTCTCTTTCTTGTACCATATCTATGACTGGATTAGAAGCATCTTAAATTTGTTATACATGACCTTCCTTTCCTAAATCTGAATTGTCTGTCTGTTAATATTTCTCTCTTTTCCAGATATTCACTCCATCTTTGCTTCACTATTCTTTGGCACAATTTTGCCACTACACTTGTTAATGATGCTGGTCTATAATTAAATGGTTCTTCTTTGCTTCCACTCTTATATATGGGGACTATACCTGCTTTTTTTCCAATGTTGGGCACCACTCCTTCCCTTAATGAAGTTATGATGAGTTTGTAAATCATGTGTGCAGGTTGATCTTTGCATTCCTTCACCACCCAATCAGACACTCCATCAGGTCCCTGTGCCTTCCTCACATCCAAGTCTTCCATCATTATTCTTACCTCATCCAGTTACCTCAATCTCACTCACTCTTCTACTCTCACATCTGCTGTCACCAGTCTACCAAATGTTCCCTCTCCAATGAAGACACTGAAAGAAGTCATTCAAAACCTGTGCAATTTGTGCTTCTTCTTCAACATGTTTACCATTTATTTTCAGTTTGTTGAACCCATTCTTATTCTTCATTTTACCATTCTATAGAACATCCTTGGTTCATCCTTACATATGTCTATAATGTCTTTTCATAAATTCTTTATTTCTTCCCTCCTTAGAGTATTCATTTCTCTCCCTTTTATATGCTGACTCCACTCACACTCACTTACATACTGCTCATCTACCCTCCCTCCCTCCTCCTCCCTTTCTTCCATCTCTCCCATAACTCCTCTGCTTTTTCTTCCTTCTCCCTTGCCTCCATATCTCCACTTACCTCTTTCTCTTCTCTCTCCCTAACCCAGCCTCTCTCTCTCTCTCTCTCTCTCTCTCTCTCTCTCTCTCTCTCTCTCTCTCTCTCTCTCTCTCTCTCTATCTCTCTCTCTCTCTCTCTCCCACACACACACACACACACACACACACACACACACTTTTTTTCCATCTGGTTTCTTCTGCAACATGAAAACCACATCCTTCTGATATTAGTACTTAATTCTCCTCAGAGCCGCCGCCACCACCACCACCACCACCACCACCACCACCACCACTGCCACAACCACAATCATTATTTTCACCTTTATCTTTACTCAGGTGGTGTTGTTGTGGTCTCCAGGGGCATTTTCATGAGTGACAATGCAAGGATTTTGCAAGAGAAAAAGAAAATGCCCCATGAGAATTTTGGTGATCATCTGTATGGCCTTTGAAAATGTTTTTTTAATGAGAAAGCAAAGCATTAAGAATACAAACAAGATAGAATTAAGCTAACACAGGAAGCTGGTAAGTTAGTTTGTTGTATACTAAATGCAAGGTCTTGTTTCTGGAAAGTTGTGCTTCAGGTTCAAACCAGTGACTGTCAAGATTAACATGTGTTCCTCACAAAACTTTTCCTACAGTGCAGTATACTATAATAGACACAAACACATACAAAAATAAATATTACTACTACTACTTTTCTCCTGTAAGAGGGCCACTGGCCAGGGGCAACAAAAATTTTGAATAAAAAAAGAAAAAAAAGCCCCAGTTTTACTACTACTCCAGTAGTAGTAAAACTATATAGACTACAGACAAATGAGTAGTAAATACAACATCAAATCCATCCTTTAGGACCAAACCTAGGCATTTTAATACATCACTGCAATTCTGTCTGCTGCTGATCCCGTCATACAGAATCCATTAGCTATTTGTGGTGGGTTCCCACGGCAGAGGATTCACGCAGCAGCAGCAGCACCACCACACGAGTAGCAGGCACACGCACCACACTCAGCCAGGAATGCACTTTCCAAGGCAACTGTGGATAAT
The DNA here is from genome assembly GCF_035594125.1 of Scylla paramamosain. NCBI lineage: Eukaryota > Metazoa > Arthropoda > Malacostraca > Decapoda > Portunidae > Scylla > Scylla paramamosain. Next base: position 17,279,260 of record NC_087157.1, on the reverse strand, counting down.
GAATAAAGAAAAAATAATAATTAGCCTTGAATTGATTTTCCAGAGCACCTGTGAACAGAGAAGAAATGAAAAGAATAGTAAATACTTCACAATAGTAAATGTGGCTACATTTCAACATATTTTTTACCTGGCTGGTCTCACAAGAGAGAACCCCTTCAGGGCCAGTTCAGGGTCAGCTCACCAGCACTATCAAAAAGACACCAAAGTCTGTACATGCTTATCTAACTGCCTGGCAAGTGTGCCATCAGCCCAAGATAAATAATAAATCTGACTAGCAGCACAGCGTATATGTCACCAGCAAGAATCAAACAGATGTACACCTGAGAAGTTGGACAAACTGCACCTAAAACCATCAACAGAATTAGATTCAGGCACACTGTTAGCAAGAAAATTCCAGATTTTCATCACTCTGAGAAAAATGTGTGTCTGGCATCACAATAACTATAAGGAATGCTGACAGAAGTGGCTCAGATGAACAGGTCTGCTGCATTAACTGTATGGACGGCCTCTAGTGCTGACAGCAGTGGCCGAGGTGTACAAGTCTGTTGCATTAATTTGTATGGATGGCCTCTAGTGCTGACAGTAGTGGCTGAGGTGTACAAGTCTGTTGCATTAATTTGTATGGATGGCCTCTAGTGCTGACAGCAGTGGCCGAGGTGTAAAAGTCTGTTGCATTAATTGTATGGATGGCCTCTAGTGCTGACAAAAGTGGCTGAGATGAACAAGTCTGTTGCATTAATTGTATGGATGGCCTCTAGTGCTGACAGTAGTGGCTGAGGTGTACAAGTCTGTTGCATTAATTTGTATGGATGGCCTCTAGTGCTGACAGTAGTGGCTGAGATGAGCAGGTCTGTTGTATTAATTGTATAGATGGCCTCTAGTGCTGACACAAGGGGGCTGAGGTGAACAGTGATTGGGGAGAGTCCACGAAAGTCTCCAAGAATGGAGATCTCTGCAAAAGGGAAGAGGGTCAGAATGTGCTCCACTTTGGAAGTTAAGCAGTCAAAGAATTTCTTATAGTCAGAGGAGTTAGGTGAGAGATATACAGCACAGATAAATTTAGTTTGAGAGTGACTCTGTATTCGTAGCCAGATGGTGGAAAACTCGGAAGATACAAGAGCGTGGGCACAAAAGCATGTTAAGTCATTGCACACATAAAGGCAACATCCAGCTTTGGATCGAAAATGAGGATAGAGAAAGTAGGAGGGAACAGAAAAGGGGCTACTGTCAGTTGTCTCAGACACCTGATTTTCAGGGAGGAAAAGAAGATGAGGTTTAGAAGAGGAGAGGTGGTGTTCTACAGATTGAAAATTAGATCTTAGACTGCGAATGTTGCAGAAGTTAATGAAGAGAACGTTGAGGGGGGTGTCAAGACACTTAAGGTCGTTAACAAAAAGGCAGTCCGACCTAGGCACATTTATGGTCCCCTCCCCAGATGGGGACTCGGAGGCTGGTGTAGGAGTCGCCATGATGATTTTGAAATTTTTGAGTGAAGGGTGTGTGTGTTTTTAGGTGTTTGTAGTTTTGTGTGGAGGAAGAGAGTTGTCTTTAGAGGGCAGGCTGTGACTGCCTCCTTGTGTTGTGAGACACAAAGGGAAACGTTCAGTGAGGTCACAGCTGGGTTTAATGATAAGTTCACAGCACACCCTGAATAGTGCTTTAGACCTCACTGGGAGTAATTATCGTTTTGGCAGGTGTCTACTGCCTCCTTCTATAACTAATGTCAAGGTTTGTCACACTGTTTTCTTATGTAATACCAGTAACCAATTGCAGTCACATAAAAATCAATAAAATACATGGTTGGGTAAACATGTAATGCAATAATACTATATACCTGGGAATCTGAAGCAGTAGCTGAGGATCACTCCATTCACATCACAAACAAGTTGGATTTTCAGAGGGAGTGATAGCTTTTCCAGTTAAAGTAGAGGGCCTCGTCCACTCTTCGGGCCTTGATGGCAATGTGGGTGCCTGTGCACACAAAAGAATGTATTGGATGATCATGATACACAGTAGCTACATATATCTACCATTAATATATATATATATATATATATATATATATATATATATATATATATATATATATATATATATATATATATATATATATATATATATATAGCATCCCTGCACTGGATATGCACACAATATACATAAAATATGAAAACTTTTTAATGCTTAACAAGAACTTGAGGCTGTGAGATACCTTTCACTCAAAGTAAACACCGATGAAGTGATAGATTATAACAATAGCAATAAATTTTAAACAAAATATATTATTGTTAATCTTACCATCAATGGTCCCAATAACTCTTAAGAAATTTTTGATCCTGAAGAACTGCTGTGCAGTTCTCCTTTGATCAAGGTGTGTTGAAGGCATCTTGATTTCCTGCACCGACTTATCACTCAACACAATGCACACACACTCGAAGACCCTGCTGACGCTTGCGTAAGTCCTGAAAGCAGATTATAAGCCATTAGTTTTCATTTTATTTATTTTAAATAAGATACATCTTTCTGCTGTAAGCAAAAAAAAAAAAAAAAAAAAAAAAAAAAGAAAAAGAAAAAAAAAAATCAGCAACATAAATTCAATGATCCCTCTATATGTAGTGCACCGTTCAAGTACACCCAGGTGTACTTGATGGCACGTTTGGTAAGGTTAGCATCATCCCTCATCCCTCCTTATTAATTATACATTTACATATTTTGACACTAGGAACTAATCTTGACATATTCCTAACACTGGATTACAACTTTATAAACCTTGGCATGCAGTAGATTGACTTTTATGCCTTTTACCCTTGAAAGTCAGCCACACTTAAATATTATTCACCATACTGAACATCAGTTTATTCACCTACAAAAGTTATTAATGGGATATTGTGCAATTTGTAAAAAAAAAAAAAAAAAAAAAAAATAGTAGTAATTGTTTAGAGTCCCCTCTTGTCCTTATTACACGTCTATCCTCTTCCATTCTTTCACATATACCTCTTGATAAACCTGAAAATATAGTATAAGGTTGGGGGAGATGTGTCCCCATCCTTTAGGGGTGTTCCAGAAGTTATACTAACTTATATTAGTGTCCTTAAGGGTGGGTCTAGCCCCCGTGGTTACGTTAGATTAGGTAATGTTAGGTTAGGTGACTAACCTAACCACTGTTAACCTCTGGGTGGCCTTCGCCCATCCCCTGAACCCCCTGAAGAACAGGGTCACTTCTTTCTCGCCTTAAAGTTATGCTTTGTGTACCTAAAGGTATATGCGAAGAATGTAAGAGAATAGACCAGTAATGAGGTCAGGGAAAGGGCTCCCTGACAATTTCCACAACAGCCAGCCCCTGTGCTGAATGAAGCATGCAACACCAGTATCATCTTACCTGCAGTGTCTCCAATGACGTTTTGGAAGGACCCACTGGCAAACAATCTCAGGGCCAGCAAAACCTGGGTGTGAGTTGGTAATGCCTGGCTTTGCCTTGTTCTTCTCTCCAGCTGAGACTGCATCTCCTCAAACAAGAGGATAAGGTCTGCCTAGGGAAGTGGTATTTGAGCATCAGCTCATTATCACTCAATGCCAAGGAATCAAGGCAATTCCAAAAGCGCCTTTCTCGCCTCAAGGCACGAACGTGGAAGTATGCAAAGAAAATATCCAATATATGCAGGAGAAGCGACGAAAACAATACTTAATCACAATACAAACTTATTGCTGCGAGGCGGAATGAGGAGTGCGCACGTGTGGGGCAAATCAGCCTCTTCCTTTTCATGCTTCGTTTTCAGTGTTCCATGCAAGATTTCACTTTATGCATCACAAAACCATACTTTCTTGGTGATAAAGCTTGTAAATAATAATAAAAAAAAAAGTTATTTTGTGCACATAAATATTTAAATAAGAGTTTTCGGGCGAGTTAACTTACACCACCTCAGGAGGTGGTGTAACTACCTTGCTACCATGGCAACACCAACCTCTTATGCGTTCGTGGATACCATTTGGCTGCCGGAGGTTGATAATAACCGTTTCGTGGATCTGGCCCCAGATGACTGGGAAGATCACTGCTGGGAGCAAACTTGGAAAGATGACCTTGGGCGAGTCCGGGCATTGAGAAGGGCTGGGTGGGGAGTGGTGGTGGTGATGAGGCTTGACCTCGAGTACTCGGATGGGAGAGGTGGGGGTGGCTCGGAGAAGGAACCAAGGGATACCCACAATTCAGGAAGAAGCATGAACGGCAACCAGCAAAGAGGAGCGGCGTGATGAGTAGGAATAGGCGGCGACAGGTGTGATGGCAGACAGGTGTGACCACGGGGATGAGTCAGGAGCGAAGAGGCAGAAGCGGCAGGGAAGATAGCACGTGGAGAGTGTGGTAACCCACGATTTGAGCGTGGTAGGAAATGACAACGCCTCGCAACTTGCCTGCGATGGGATATGATACTCTTGTCTCAGCATGTACTGGATTTTGAGAAAGTCGAGAGTTCGTGTCTTCGATCGCACAACACCGTTGCTACCACTGTTTCCGTAAATTTTGGCCACTTGTTGTCACCAGTGTTCCAGATGATGTTGACCACACTGTTTTGATGATGTACTTCTTACCGCTCCGTTGAAATGATGAATGTCTCTGTTGATGATGCTTGGTGTGGTGGTGGCTGCTCTGGAGGACCGCGTAGTAGCTTGATATTGTTGGTAGCGTGGAGGTCGTGGGTAGTGGTTTGATATTGTTGATTTGTGCGAGCAAAGGACATTCTATAAAAGTTCTAGATTTAATAATGGATAGAATGTACGAGTACACACATGATATCGAGACACAATTGATTACAGACGTGACGATACCGATGTGCTCCTCTCTGAACTGATATGAACTGGACTGAATGTGAACTGATCAAGTCTGACTCTCTCTGAAGACTCGGAAGACTGACTCTCCGAAGACTGACGATCTAGCTACGCGTACATGAAGAATGTACATGGGATGAAGAAATGGCCAATGAGATGCTTGGAAATGGGATGAAGGAACCAATGACGGCGGTCGTTATTTTGACTAATGACCAGGGAGGACGACAGGAACAGGCGATGCAGGTGCTTTCTCTAAGGACTGGCAGAAATGTAGGGAAGGAAGATGTGGTATTATTCCCTTGAGAGGGAGAGAGGAAGAAGAAAGGTTAAAAATAAATCATTCTGGCTGGCCATGTGGGCAAACGTGGAATGAAATATATAAATGACGAATATATATCAAAATAATTGTTTTGATAGTGTGTGTGTGTGTGTGTGTGTGTGAGCACGGAAATCATCTAGAGTTCTTTCTTTTCTTCACTTTATTTTTTGTAACGTTTCACTTTCACATAAGGCATATTCAGGCTAAGACAAATAATTATATTTAGTACAATACAAAAAAATGAAAAACAATAAATAAATAAATAAATAAATAGATAAATAAATAAAGGATAAAAAAATAATAAAGGACACAATAAAAAAAGGAGAAAAAACAAAGAACCGACATATATATAATGGTAGGTCACATTGTTTACTAAAAAAAAAAAAAAAAACATAATAAAAAGCAGTAAAGACAATGTATGGAGCAACCTTTCCTTCTTGCTGGAAGTTTGCCTACATTCAACCTGTTCCTAAAAAGGGTGACCGTTCTAATCCCTCAAACTACCGTCCTATTGCTTTAATTTCCTGCCTATCTAAAGTTTTTTTAAACTATCCTCTACAGGAAGATTCTTAAACATCTATCACTTCACAACCTTCTATCTGATCGCCAGTATGGGTTCCATCAAGGCCGCTCTACTGGTGATCTTCTGGCTTTCCTTACTGAGTCTTGGTCATCCTCTTTTAGAGATTTTGGTGAAACTTTTGCTGTTGCCTTGGACATATCAAAAGCTTTTGATAGAGTCTGGCACAAAGCTTTGATTTCCAAACTACCTTCCTACGGTTTCTATCCTTTTCTCTGTAACTTCATCTCAAGTTTCCTTTCTGACCGTTCTATTGCTGCTGTGGTAGACGGTCACTGTTCTTCTAAATCTATTAACAGTGGTGTTCCTCAGGGTTCTGTCCTGTCACCCACTCTCTTCTTATTATTCATTAATGATCTTGTAAAGCAAACTTCTTGTCCTATCCAGTCCTACGCTGATGATACCACCCTGCACTTTTCCACGTCTTTTCATAGACGTCCAACCCTTCAGGAGGTAAACATTTCACGCAGGGAAACCACAGAACGCTTGACTTCTGATCTTTCTAATATTTCTGATTGGGGCAGAGCAAACTTGGTATTGTTCAATGCCTCAAAAATTCAATTCCTCCATCTATCAACTCGACACAACCTTCCAGACAACTATCCCCTCTTCTTCAATGACACTCAACTGTCCCCGTCTTCTACACTGAACATCCTCGGTCTGTCCTTTACTTATAATCTGAACTGGAAACTTCACATCTCATCTCTAGCTAAAACAGCTTCTATGAAGTTAGGTGTTCTGAAACGTCTCCGCCAGTTTTTCTCACCCCCCCCCCGCTGCTAATTCTGTACAAGGGCCTTATCCGTCCATGTATGGAGTATGCTTCACATGTCTGGAGGGCTTCCACTCATACCGCTCTTCTAGACAGGGTAGAATCAACAGCTTTTCGTCTCATCAACTCATTTCCTCTAACTGACTGTCTTCAGCCTCTCTCTCACCACCGCAATGTTGCATCTTTAGGTATCTTCTATCGCTATTTTCATGCTAACTGTTCTTCTGATCTTGCTAAGTGCATGCCTCCCCTCCTCCCGCGGCCTCGCTGCACAAGACTTTCTTCTTTCTCTCACCCCTATTCTGTCCACCTCTCCAATGCAAGAGTTAACCAGTATTTTCAATCATTCATCCCTTTCTCTGGTAAACTCTGGAACTCCCTGCCTGCTTCTGTATTTCCACCTTCCTATGACTTAGATTCCTTCAAGAGGGAGGTTTCAAGACATCCTTCATTTTTTTGCTACCGGTTTGGAGCTTTTTCTGGGACTGGCATCTCAGTGGGTTTTTTTTTTTTTTTTTTCTTTTGCCCTTGGCCAGGGTCTCCTACATAAAAAAAAATAATAAATAAATAAATAAATAAATGAATGTATGCATATACGTATCTATGTGTGTGTGTGTGTGTATGCATTTATATACATATGTATGTATCAGAAACATGCCGTCTAGGTAGGCAATAAAACAGTTCAGTAATCTAGGAAAATTATGAAAGTTGCTCTGATTATTATGTATACAGTGCATTTTTTTTTTCTTTTTGGAGGTTAGGTAAGCAAAATTCGCCCCTCTCTTTCAATCTCAGTATGTAAGCTACAAACAGAGGTATTCCACGTGCTGCATACAGTTTTTCAACACCTTGTTTTTATGTGTTACAATGACAAAAGTAAATCTGACCAACTCAATCGCTTGGCATCTTTCGTGGAATGTGATTACGCCATTGTGTTTCGCTTATTTTTTTTATTTTTTTTATTATTTTTTTTCAATTTTAGTCCATTTACATTTATATTGTAAATATAAAAGTAAATGCGCAAATAGGGAAGAAAAGCAGGAAGAGATAAAAACAGAAAAGATGAGAGAGAGAGAGAGAGAGAGAGAGAGAGAGAGAGAGAGAGAGAGCAATCTGGCGAATGTGGACACCCAGTTATGTAGGGTAAGGAATTTTTTTTTTTATTTGCTACAATTCCCTTTAGAGCACCATATTAAAAATATTATCATTTGCAAGAATAGAAATATGAGTACATCATGACCTAGTCCGATTGGTACTAGTCCTTTCAGGGAAGTTTAGCAAGCAAAATTAATAAAATGTCAATACAGCTTGTATGAGTAGTATGAGGCGGGAGGCTGTGTATCACACCCCTATCACCAACTATCTATCCTGAGTAATTACTGACGGCACGTGCCTGTGGTAGACGGTCACTGTTCTCCTAAATCTATTAACAGTGGTGTTCCTCTGGGTTCTCCTATCACCCCCTCTCTTCCTATTTATTTTATATTTTATTCATCAATGATCTAAACCAGACTTCTTGTCCTATCCACTCCTATGCTAATGATACCACCCTGCAATTTTCCACGTCTTTTCGTAGACGTCCAACCCTTCAGGAAGTAAGCAGTTCACGCAGAGAAGCCACAAAACGCCAGACTTATGATCTCTCTAAAATTTCTGATACGGGCAGGACAAACTTGGTATTGTTCAACACCTCAAAAACTCTATTCCTCCATCTATAAGCTCTACACAACCTTCCAGATAACTATCCCCTTTTCTTCAGTGACACTCAACTCTCCACCTCTTCTACACTGAACATTCTCGGTCTGTCCTTTTCTTATAATCTGACTGGAAACTTTACATCTCATATATATATATATATATATATATATATATATATATATATATATATATATATATATATATATATATATATATATATATATGGTGTAACGCGAGTTTCTGTAAATACTGAAAGAGGTGAAAGAACGTGTAATTCTAAGTAGAAAATGTTCTATACACATATGTATTTTAAGGCTTTGCTTACCCGTCAGAGATGAAATTGTATGGGACTCACAGGTGTATTATGCGTGTAGCTATGAGGTGACGGACACACGGTTGCATTGTCGCAGCCTCGGAGGTGCCACTTGTTCAAATTACTAATGGTTTATTTTTATTTATTTATTTGTTTATTATTATTATTATTATTATTATTATTTTTTTTTTTTTTTTTTTTTTGCAGGCTGTGGATTATTGGAATATCTTGTAACAAGAAAAAAACGGTATTTACCAAAAAGCATTACACGGCACCATTATTGAGGTGATTAAATTACTCCTCTAAAATGATACGTGGCATCATTTAAAGCGAGGGAGGACGGGGGAGCGAGTCCAAGCGACCTTGAAAACAGCTGTGTGATGATGCCAAGTAACATTTTACAGGAGTACTTTTAATCACCGCTGTGAGGCTGCTACAATGCAACCGTCTGTCCGTCACCTCATAGCTACATGCAGGTGACCACCGCCTTCGAGTACCAAGCCGATCCTCCCAATTTACCTTGGCATTGTATTGGACTACACTAATTTCTCGTGGTGAGTCTTCCACGTTATATAAGTTCAGTTCCTGGATCGTATAACCTATCTGAGTATCACTGGGTCATCTTAACCTTGTGCTGAGACAATATATTATATATTTATATAACACTCGCGAACTCATTCTCTCGGAGCGTAAGATGAATGAAGTCCCTCTCTGTCTCTCTCGAGGATGCTTCTCCGGCAGTCAGGTGAAGTATCCACGTTACAAGTGTACGCCTCGTTAAACCACAGCGTCCTGCACTACACTCTGAAAGCAGACAAACCCAAATTGTCTCCACCGGCCCGGACAAGGACACAAACTCAACCAAATAAACTACGTAAATTTGTGAAGTGCTGGAGAGGCGGTAGGAGCACATGAGTTACAAGAAGAAAATGTCGAGTAGCGTCAAGAAGTTTTGTTGAAAAAGGCTTTTGTACATAACGAGGCTAACTTGTCCAAACACTGGCTATGGAGGGCACTCATGTCAGAGTACAAGACGTAGTTGTAATGAATGCGAGAAATAAGGGAATCTCTCTCCTGCTTTTTATCATTATCATAGCTCTCATCGTTATTGTTGTTTTCATTATTTTTTTGTTGCTACTATCATCACCACCACCACTACTAAACTACTCATCTTTAACGTTCACTATTATTATCATTCCTATCATTATTACTTGTTTCGTTCTTACCATTTTTTTACTTTTCTCTCTTCTTATTCAATATTCTTCTCTCCCTGCCTTGACTTATCCATTCTTCTTTTTATTTCTTACAGTCTGCCTTTCCTATTTTTTTTTCCTTTTCCTCACATTATTTTTTAGTCATCTTTCTCCTTCCCTGTTATTCTATTTTTTTCCCTCTTTTCCCTTCCTCTCTCTCTTCTCGCCGTTCTCCCCCAACCTCTTTTACTTTAAATTACCCTAGAATTCAGGTAGCTCGACTATTTTTTCTTTTCAACTCCCAGTCCATGTTACAACCGCCAAGATGATGAAATAAATTGTCGTCCGTTTTTCGTTTCACGTGGCTGCTTTTTTTAATCTACGTGTGTGTGTGTGTGTGTGTGTGTGTGTGTGTGCTGAAAGTAATTGTTAGTCTTTCCCTAAAAATGGAAGAGAGAGAGAGAGAGAGAGAGAGAGAGAGAGAGAGAGAGAGAGAGAAAGAGAGAGAGAGAGAGAGAGAGAGAGTGTGTGTGGTCAAACACACATACACACAAACACACAAAAATACGAAATTTGTTTTCCATATAGATCAATTTAGTTTAGCCAACGTTTTGTCCGTCACGTGATCGCCGCTTGGGAATCCCGACAGGCTATTCGCTATGCATGAAGTATTTTCAGGGCTATTTCATTTTATTGACTACGTATTTCAGTGTTCCATGCACACGTCAATCTGTGCTGATTATAGTGTCATGGAATGCTCTCCTACTTTATATCATGATCGTTCTACGCTCCTGTACCGAGGATGATTGACGTGCTAATGAAATGAAACTAAAACGAATACGCGATTGCAGGGACACTGTATACTTCAACAAAATGGTAAAAAAGAAAGGACTTTTTCGAAAACAGTTTTAGTAATACGTGTGGTGCATCCTGACCCGTTGATGCGCCTGTAATGTCTCTGCCAAGGCCTCTACGGAGACCTTGGGCTGGAGACGAGGCCTTTGTGTGTGTTTCTCCTGCACACCAGTTAAAACAATTACTAACGACTCTCGGCGATTCCCCCTTGGCCATTTATTTTGTCATGATAAAAAATAGTGAATATTAGATAAGGCTGCCAGCCACGACCACCCAAGGACTCTGGGTCCGCTGGATCCGCTGAGAAAGAAACCTGGCAGAGAGTAGGAGCTTCACGTTAACACGCCATTTTTATAAACAACGAGGACAGTCATGGCACAATTTACATCCCCAAGACAACCGCAAGAGTCGTCGCGTGACCCACGCCAGACTGCCAGTGTCCGCCCGCTCGGTAACATATGGCGCAACCGAGCTAAAAGCTTCGCTGTAATTTTTGGTGAGGCCATTACTGCTTCCTGAGCACGACACCACCTCAAGCTGTGGCGCTGGCCAGGCGGTGGGGATGGCAGTGAGTGTGTGTGAGTGTGTGTGTGTGTGACAGAGAGAGAGAGAGAGAGAGAGAGAGAGAGAGAGAGAGAGAGAGAGAGAGAGAGTTAGGGGGGAGGGAGAGGGGCGGGCTGGCAGAACAGACAGACAGACAGACATACGAACAGACAGACAGACTGATAGACAAACATAGACAAACAAAAAAGCTACCTGGCTGACAGACTGACTAACCGACTGATCAATTAAGTAAATGCTTGAGGAGGAATAGATTGACGGACAGACGCACGGCCAGCGAGACGCGTGCACGACGTAACTATCTGAACAAAAACTCCATGAATCTCCTGAACGTCCTTCACCCAAGATGACAAGACGTCAGCTCCGCGTCGCAGGTCACAACGCACACTCCTGCCTCTCTTCGGTGTGGACGAGGCGGAGGGTGAGGCAGGAGACACAATGAGGGAAGGTGAGGGGCTGGCGAAGGACAGCCTCACAAAGCTCGACATTTACGAAACTTTGATGAGGAAACTTGTTGTGTTAGTCTGATTTGGTCCGATCACCAGTCAAGTAATAAAGTAACATACGTTGTGTATTGATGATCACAGCAATATACATAAAAAGGCTTAAAAGGCACGAATATTTTTCTCTTAGTGCTCAGCGTATAGTGTGAAGTTTGCTATGTTCGTCCAGCGACACCTCCGATTTAATGCAATATATTTCTTTTTATTAGTCATGATCTTTCTCAAAGTGCAGGATAAGGAAGCATCGAGCACCGAGTGACCTTCGACGACAACAGAGAATACTGAGCTCCAGCTTGTAAAAAGAACAGCACATACGCTTATCGAGATCACGCCTCAAGAAATAAAGAAGGCAAACTAAACACTGAATAATTTATTCTTCTGAAATACATATTCTGTTGCAGGTTAAAATTGTTTCATCTAAGCACACACTTTATTGCTGTTGTTGTTGTTGTTGTTGTTGTTGTTGTTGTTGTTGTTGTTGTTATCAATGTTATTATTATCTTTAATGGGGATGGAGGCCAAGAAAGTGACTAAGGTGTTACGAGTCTCTCTTCACCTTCACACTGAATGTGCTGCAGAATATGTGCATTATTGTTTAGTATGTAATGTTATTATTATTTTTTTTTTATTGTTGTTGAATGTGTAGCATTTTATTATGGAAAATAGATGTTGAAATTTGACAATCAATAATATATGTTGCTCTTTGTAGCTTATTGTATTAACAAATAGTGTGCCATTCTATATAACATTATTGGGATAATATTACATGCTCCATTATTAGTAAATGATTACTAAACGAAATTTCGCCATAAAATCACTTGACAATTACGATTACTATAGAACACTGCTGCTCAAAATTAATGTCATTACTATACATCACGAAATTATACGAATACTATGCAAAATTATTTTACGAAACTATTAACATACGATTACTGTATAAACGAATAGACAAATAAATAAACAAATAAATAAATAAATACATAAATAAATAGTAAACAGAAAGATATAAGAAGAAAGAATTGGAAGATTTGGCCAGGGGAGATTCGGCCGTAGTCAGGATTGGCCAGGGGAGATTCGGTCGTCGTCAGGATTGGCCAGGAGAGGTTCAGTCGTTCTCAAGATTGGCCAGGGGAGATTTGGCCGTCGTCAGGGTTGTCCATTAGAGATTCAGTCGTCATCAGGATTGGCCAGGGGAGATTTGGCCATCACCAGGGTTGTCCATTAGAGATTCAGTCATCATCAGAATTGGCCAAGGGAGATTTCACCGTCGCCAAGATTGTTCATTAGAGATTCAGTTGTCGTCAGGATTGGCCAGGGAAGGTTCAGTCGTCTCAGGATTGGCCAGGGGAGATTTGGCCGTCGCCAGGATTGTCCATTAGAGATTCAGTCGTCGTCAGGATTAGCCAGGGGAGATTTGGCCGTCGCCAGGGTTGTCCATTAGAGATTTGGTCGTCATCAGGATTGGCCAGGAGAGGTTCAGTCGTCGTCAGGATTGGCCAGGGGAGATTTGGCCATCGCCAGGATTATCCATTAGAGATTCAGTCGTCGTCAGGATTGGCCAGGGGAGATTTGGCCATTGCCAGGGTTGTCCATTAAAAATTCGGTCGTCGTCAGGATTGGCCAGGGGAGATTTGGCCGTGGCCAGGGTTGTCTATTAGAGATTCAGTCGCCGTCAGGATTGGCCAGGGGAGATTTGGCCATCGCCAGGGTTGTCCATTAGAGATTCAGTCATCATCAGGATTGGCCAGGGGAGATTTGGCCGTCGCCAGGGTTGTCCATTAGAGATTCAGTAGTTGACAGGATTGGCCAGGGGAGATTTGGCCGTTGCCAGGGTTGTCCATTAGATATTCAGTCGTTGTCAGGATTGGCCAGGGGAGATTTGGCCGTTGCCAGGGTTGTCCATTAGATATTCAGTCGTTGTCAGGATTGGCCGGGGGAGATTTGGCCATCGCCAGGGTTGTCCATTAGAGATTTAGTTGTCATCAGGATTGGCCAGGGGAGATTTGGCCGTTGCCAGGGTTGTCCATTAGAGATTCAGTTGTCATCAGGATTGGCCAGGGGAGATTTGGCCGTTGCCAGGATTGTCCATTACAGATTTGGTCGTCATCAGGATTGGCCAGGGGAGATTTGGCCGTCGCCAGGGTTGTCCATTAGAGATTCAGTCGTCGTCAAGATTGGAGAGGGGAGATTTGGCCGTCGCCAGGGTTGTCCATTAGATATTCAGTCGTCTTCAGGATTGGCCAGGGGAGATTTGGCCGTTGCCAGGGTTGTTCATTAGAGATTCAGTCTTTGTCAGGATTGGCCATGGGAGATTTGGCCGTCGCCAGGGTTGTCCATTAGATATTCAGTCGTCGTCAGGATTGGCCAGGGGAGATTTGGCCGTGGCCAGGGTTGTCCATTAGAGATTCAGTCGTCGTCAGGATTGGCCAGGGGAGATTTGGCCGTCGCCAGGGTTGTCCATTAGAGATTCAGTCGTCGTCAGGATTGGCCAGGGGAGATTTGGCCGTCGCCAGGGTTGTCCATTAGAGATTCAGTCGTCGTCAGGATTGGCCAGGGGAGATTTGGCCGTCGCCAGGATTGTGCATTAGATATTCAGTCGTCGTCAGGATTGGCCAGGGGAGATTTGGCCGTTGCCAGGGTTGTCCATTAGATATTCAGTCGTCGACAGGATTGGCCAGGGGAGATTTAGCCATCGCCAGGGTTGTCCATTAGAGATTCAGTTGTCATCAGGATTGGCCAGGGGAGATTTGGCCGTTGCCAGGGTTGTCCATTAGAGATTCAGTAGTTGATAGGATTGGCCAGGGGAGATTTGGCCGTTGCCAGGGTTGTCATTAGAGATTCAGTCGTCGTCAGGATTGGCCAGGGGAGATTTGGCCGTCGCCAGGGTTGTCCATTAGATATTCAGTCGTCGTCAGGATTGGCCAGGGGAGATTTGGCCGTGGCCAGGGTTGTCCATTAGATATTCAGTCGTCGTCAGGATTGGCCAGGGGAGATTTGGCCGTGGCCAGGGTTGTCCATTAGATATTCAGTCGTCGTCAGGATTAGCCAGGGGAGATTTGGCCGTGGCCAGGGTTGTCCATTAGATATTCAGGCGTCGTCAGGATTGGCCAGGGGAGATTTGGCCGTGGCCAGGGTTGTCCATTAGATATTCAGTCGTCGTCAGGATTGGCCAGGGGAGATTTGGCCGTCGCCAGGGTTGTCCATTAGATATTCAGTCGTCGTCAGGATTGGCCAGGGGAGATTTGGCCATCGCCAGGGTTGTCCATTAGAGATTCAGTCGTCGTCAGGATTGGCCAGGGGAGACTTGGCCATCGCCAGGGTTGTCCATTAGAGATTCAGTTGTCATCAGGATTGGCCAGGGGAGATTTGTCCGTTGCCAGGGTTGTCCATTAGATATTCAGTCGTCATCAGGATTGGCCAGGGGAGATTTGGCCATCGCCAGGGTTGTCTTTTAGAGATTCAGTTGTCATCAGGATTGGCCAGGGGAGATTTGGCCGTTGCCAGGGTTGTCCATTACAGATTCGGTCGTTGTCAGGATTGGCCAGGGGAGATTTGGCCGTGGCCAGGGTTGTCCATTAGAGATTCAGTCTTTGTCAGGATTGGCCAGGGGAGATTTGGCCGTTGCCAGGGTTGTCCATTAGATATTCAGTCGTCATCAGGATTGGCCAGGGGAGATTTGGCCGTTGCCAGGGTTGTCCATTAGAGATTCAGTTGTCATCAGGATTGGCCAGGGGAGATTTGGCCATCGCCAGGGTTGTTCATTAGAGATTCGGTCGTCGTTAGGATTGGCCAGGAGAGGTACAGTCGTCATTGGGTTGGCCAGGAAAGATTTGGCCGTCGCCAGGATTGTCCATTAGAGATTCAGTCGTCCTCAAGATTTGCCAGGAGAGATTTGACCTTGGGTGATTCGGTCGCCATCAGGATTGGCCAAGGAATCGTCAGGATTGGCCAGGGGAAATATCACCAGGATAGGTCATGTCACGTCAGTTGTCTCAGTCAATGGGTTCTGTTTGTTTCATCATCAGGAACAGTCCGAAGGAGTCGTCTTCTTCGAACTGCCCCACAATAAAGTGGACAGCGGAGGATTCCTCACGGTATAGTTCGCCAACGACGAACTGAACGACGAGCGATTCTCCATCGTAATATTCTCCAGTGTAATATTCGCCTAGATGATATTCGCCAGTGGGAGACTGGCCATTAATCTCAGGCATAGGAATTTTGGCCAATGGTGCTTTGGCCATGGGAACCCTCTGGGCAGGGTGCTCCAGCACGGGCAAGCCTCTGTGCTGCTTTTCGTTTGGCGGCCCACCGCCGAGCCTGCTCCCGGCCCCACCGGGCGGCTTCGGCCCGGCACCAAGCCACTCGTTCTTGTACCTTAGTGTGTTGCACGTTGCTGTAATCGAATTTTTCGCCGTATAGAACCATTTTCAATCTCAATTATTTTATTTAATTATGATTTGACCAGGTGTAGGATGCGTTACTCCAATCACTAAAGAAAGGAATGAAGGTTACTCGTGTGTGCTGAGTAACCCTTAAAGTGCGTGTAAGGGTCTGTTACTCACTTCCCGCTGCTTCTCCGCACCAAATTAGGGAAGCTTTTAGTACACACGATACAATGCATTACTGGTGCAGGAATAAGCCATTGCGCGCACCTTACAAGATGACGTGCGTTACATACTTTTGCATGTTGGAGGAGAGAGAGAGAGAGAGAGAGAGAGAGAGAGAGAGAGAGAGAGAGAGAGAGAGAGAGAGAGAGAGAGAGAGAGAGAGAGAGAGAGAGAGAGAGAGAGAGAGAGAGAGAGAGAGAGATATGAGAAAAAAGAGAGCCTCAAATGTGCCCGAGGCTTTGAAATAAATCGAACTTGTTGGGTGGTAAAAAATTTAACATAGATCAGTAAACAAATCCGTATGCTGATCCTGAATATCAAGTCAAAACCATCCATTGACAAATGACAGGAAGCATTTGGCACGCAGCCCCTGAAGAACGCTCAGGAAGGTCCCTTTTTTTTTATTGTGTGTGTGTGGTTACGGTGCCCGCCAGACCATAAGCCGCTACACAGGTGGTTCACATAATGTGGTGGCGAGGGTCAAATGAGGCGTTTGCGCCGCAGATGTCCTATACTGTCACTATAAACAGTATCTACAGTTATTGAAGTGTAGAATATGTGTAGAATATGTGCAATACCTTCCTCCTCCTCTTCCTCCTCCTCCTCCTCCTCCTCCTCTTCCTCCTCCTCTTCCTCCTCCTCTTCTTTTTCTTTTTTCCTCCTTTTCCTCATCTTCATCTCCCATCGTCTCTCTCCCTTTCCTCCTCCTGCTTCCTGGTCGTCATAGTCAATCCGCTGGTCTGTTTTGGTTCCATCAGGTAAGTGATGTTACGTAAGAGGGAGTTTCCTTACTTTTCTATATTCTTAATAGTTCCGTAAAACAAACGCGCGCACACACACACACACACACACACACACACACACACACACACACACACACACACACACACACACACAGACACAATAAATATAATCAAAATTGAATTAAAAATAAAAATAATGATAATGATAACAACAACAACAACAACAAAAACGACACAACAACTCCTTTTCTTGCTGTACAGATTGTATAACATGTACAGACACTCAAGGAGAGTTCCCGAAACCGTACCTGAGGAGGATCTGCTGCCCACTACAACTCGATTCTTTAATCTATCGTGTAAGAAAACTGCATACCTGGATGTTAAGACGACAATATCGGTTATGAAACCTCAGCAATGCACATTTAGTTTGTTTCGGCTACCACATTCACCTACACACATCCCTGTTGTTACATTTCATCTTCGAGGCTCGTCACCATTAATAAGTATAAGAATAAAACATACATTTGCCTAACATTCTGACCTTGCTAATTGCATGCCTCTCTTACTTCCGCGGCTTCGCTCCACAAGACTTTCTACTTTCCCTCACCCTTGTTCTGTCCACCTGTCCAATGCAAGAATTAACCAATATTCTCAATCTTTCACTTTTTTTTTTTTTCTGGTAAACACTGGAACTCCTGCTTCTGTATTTATTTCTCTCTTCTTGTGACTTGAACTCTTTCAAGAAGAGAGTTTGAAGACACTTATCCTCCAATTTTCAGTAATTCATTTGGCTGTTCCCTTTAGGGACTGGCACCTCAGTGGGGATTTATTATATTTTTTCCATTTTTTTTTTAACCCATGGCCAGATCTCTTCTTACATGAAAAACATATCTATCTATTCTATCTATCTAGTTTTTTATCTATCTATCTATCCATCTCTCTCTCTCTCTCTCTCTCTCTCTCTCTCTCTCTCTCTCTCTCTCTCTCTCTCTCTCTCTCTCTCTCTCTCTCTCTCTATATATATTATGTGTGTGTGTGTGTGTGTGTGTGTGTGTGAATAACTGAGATAAAATAGAATACATGAATTATGTAAATATAAATATATAAAGAAATAAATACATAACTACTTCACAATCAGAGTAAATAAATAAATAAATCATAAAATTAATAAATTAACAGACAGATAAATAAATGATAACATAACACAACATGAAACAAAAAATAAAGAAGAGCGAAAATCCTGCAGGCACTTTTCCCGCTGAAAGACAAAACAAATATCTGAAAGTTTTCCGGCCCGCTCGTCGCCTGTGTTTGGTGTCCCCGCGCCGGCTCTTTGATGAGGCAAGATTTATGCAAAAAATCAGTCATTACTGTCCCCCCTTCCAATTTGTTGCATTTCCACAACACTTATGCCTCTTTTTTGGCCGGCATCACGACAGCCACACAGCGCGCGGCTTACTGGCTGAAGTGTGGCTTCATTGGGAAGGTGAATCGTTATTGAAGCAGAATTAAAACACGGAGCAATTAGTGATTCAAGAGAAAAAAAAAAAAAAAAACTATAATCACTGAAATTCTGCCTAGGAAATTTTTCAATATGACCAACATTTGTTTTCCTTTTTTTTTTCCTTTCTTTTGGTAGTCATTATATACAAGCGTGGTAATTTATAGACTACTGGAATAATCACTCATCTGAAATTTAATAAGCAAAATTAATGTAACAGGCGCGGTAATCATATAGAATATTTAAGCCCCTCTTTTTTCCCCTCCACCACATCCCCGGGGCGGCCAATAATGTTCCCCAGTATTATATTAACCAGCCGCACCACACCTCGAGGCACAAACTGTAATAAATTCCTGTTGACTATTTGTAATACATTTCCATCCCTTCCCGGAGAACGTTTACCAAACCTTTCAGATACTCTCCCGGATGCTCTTCTACCAATTTCCCTTTTCCCTTTCATCAGTAAATCTTCCCCTCTGTACTGACTCTATCTGAAAACTTTGAACCAGTCTTCGTACCTCAAACGTCTCCCAGATGATCTCTATGCCTTTTTCATTTCTTTTGCATTTTTTCACTTTATTATGTACCAAAACACAAAAATGAATGCAAAGCGTGTGATTTGAAAAACAGAACAACGTTACCAAAAACGTGTATTGTTTGAACTCGTTAGGTACCAAAACGCCAAAAAGCATCCAAATTACTCTATATGGGAAAACAAAAGGGCATTATGAGACACGTGTATAATGTGTTTTTGAATTTGTTAGCTACCGAAACGCAAAAATGCGTAAATAGGACTCTATATGGAAAAACAAGGACATTACCAAAAACGTGTATTTTCAGTGTTTCTCACATTGTTAGATAAAAAATAAATAAATAAATAAATAAACGTAAAAATGCATATGGGGAAACGCAATATTACTAGAAAAGTGTGTTTTAAATGCTTTTGAGCGTATTATGTACCAAGATGTTAAAAAAAATCATGTGAACTTCCTGAAACGTGCATTTCTTGCTTTTTTTTTTTTTTTTAGCTTCGCAGGTACCAAAAAAAAAAAAAAAAAAACGTGTGCATATCACCCTATATGGGGAAAAAAAAAAAACTCGTATTTTAGTTGTTTTTGAGCCTTTTACATATGAAACTTATAAAACTCCAATTTGGGTGTTTTTTTGAGATTTTTTTCGCATGAAACCAATAAAACGCAGGCAAAAAAAAAAAAAAAATGAAGGAAAAACAGACAAACATTACTAAAATTTCAGCAATTTTGAGCTTGTTAGATACAAAAACGACAAAATGCATGCAAAATACCCGAGATGGTGAGACAAATTACCAGAAACGTGTATTATCAGTGTTATTAAGCTTAGGTAACAAAACGCTAAAACGCGTGAATAGCGCTCTATAAATAGAAACAGAAGAAAATTACAAAAAAAAATGTATGTTTCGAAAGTTTTTTTTCACAGTTAGGTATTAGAATGACAAAATGAATACAAAGATATGAGGAAACGAAACGACATCACCAGAACCGTGCCTTTTTTACTGTTTTTTTTTTTTCATCATTTTAGCCACTAAAACGCTAAAAAAAAGCATAGAAATCATCTTATATGGAAATACAGAATATTACAAAAACGTATCTTTTTCAGTGTCTTTAAGCTTCATTATCAAAAACGTTAAAACGCATGCAAAACACATTTCATAGACAAGCAGAATAACATATGGAGAAAGAAAATGACGTTACCAAAAACATGTATTTTGAGTGTTTATCACATTGTTAGGTACCAAAACGCCAAAATACATGCAAATCACTCAATATAGGAAACTAATGACATTACCAGGAACGTGTCTTTTAAATGTTTTTGAGCGTTTTAGGCACCAAAATGCATAGAAAGCACCCTTTACTGGAATACAAAACATAAAAAAAAAGGTGTCTTTTGTGTGTTTTTCAGCATCTTACCAAAACGATAAAAAGCACGCAAAAACACCCATTATAGAGAAACAGAGCAACATTTCCAAAAAAAAAAAGTGTCTTATCAGTGTTTTTGAGCTTCTTATATATTAAAACGATATTACCAGAAACGTATATTATAAATGTTGTTGAGCTTTTTTATTCAACAAAAGGCTAAAACACGTGAATAGCACTCTAAATTTAGAAACAAAACCAAAAACATGTGTTTGAGTGTTATTCAAATTGTTAGATAAGAAAACGCCAAAAATCCATATATGGAATAACGAAAAGACATTACACAAAACGTTTAATATGAGTGTTTTTTTTTTAGCTTCTTAGGTACCAAAACACAAAAACGCCTTAATAACACTCTGCATGTAGCAACGGAACAACATAACCATAAACGTATATATTGTTTGTTTTTACAGGTAGGTACCAATAATATCAAAATATATGTAAAGCAACATATATTGGAAAAAGAAATTATATTTCCAAAGACGTGTCTGTTGAGGGCTGATGAACATGTTAGGCACCAAAACACTTTATGGGAATACCAAACAATATTACGGAAAACGTTTTTTTTTTTTTTTTTTTTTTTTGTGTGTGTGTGTGTGTGTGTGTGTGTGTGTGTGTGTGTTTTGAGCTTCTTACGTACCAAAACGCTAAAACGCATGCTAAAACACTTATTATGGAAAAAGAATAAGATTACCAAAATTAAGTATTTTGAGAGTTCTTGATCTTATTGCGTACAAAAACGCCAAAATGCATGTTAAGTACATTATATAGGAAAAAAAAAAAACGGACATTACGATTGATGTGTATTATGCGAGTTTTTGAGCTTCTTAGGTACCAAAACATTAAAACGCATGAATAGCATTCTATGGAGAAACAGAACAACATTACCAAATATGAGCATTTTGAGTGTTTTTCACATTGTTACATGCCAAAACTCCAATGGGAAAACAAAACAACTTTATAAATGACATGTCTTTTGATTGTCTTTGAAAGTGTTAGACACCAAATCGCTAATGAAAATCATCCTATATGGTATACAAAAGAACATTAAGAAAAAATGTCTTTTAAGTAGTTTTGAACTTTTTCGTACCAAAACACTAAAACGCATGCAAAACTCCCTTTAAGGAGAATCAGAATAACATTAACAAATAAATGTATTTTGAGAGTTTTCTATCAAGTAATGTAGAAAAACGGAAAAATGCTTACAAAGTACTCTATATGTAGAAAGGAAAAGACATCACGTGATTCGTGTATTATTAGTGTTTTCGAGCTTCTTAGGTACCAAAATGCAAAAAACGTGTTAATAACATTCTATATAGAAATATAAATCATTACCAAAACCGTGTATTTTGAGTCCTTCACATTGTTAGATATCCAATTTCCAAAAACTCCAAAATGCATGAAAAATCCCTTATATGTGGAAACAATTGACATTATTAGAAACTTATGTTTTGATTTTTTTTTTTTTCATGTGTGTGTGTGTGTGTGTGTGTGTGTGTGTGTGTATGATATGCTTCAATACGCTGAAAAATATTGAAAGCACCTATATGGTGATAGAAAACAACACCAAAAAACGTGTGTTTTCAGTGTTTTTAGCTTACGTACCAAAACCTTAAAACGCATGCAAAACTCCCTTTATGAAGAAACTGTATAACATTACCAAAAACAAGTATTTTGAGTGTTATTGCGCTTGTTACATACAAAAACGCCAAAAATACATGCAAAGTATCCTATATAGGGAAACGATAGGACATTACGAGAGATGTGAATAATGAATGTTTTTGAGATTCTTCAGGTACCAAAACACAGAAACGCATAAATATTGCTCTTTACGGAGAAAGAGAACATTACCAAAAGTGTGTATTTTCAGTGTATTTCACATTGTTAGGTAACAAAGCGACAAAATGCATGGAAAGCATTATATAAGGAGAAAACACACTTTTTTCAGAACGTTTCTTTTAAGTGGTTTTGAGCGTGTTTAGCACGACAACGCTAAAAAGCCCGGAAAACACCCTATATGAGAAAAGAAAACAATATGAACGAAAACGAGTCTTTTTAGTATTTTTGAGTTATTTACGTACCTAAACGATAAAACGCATAAAAAACACACTTTATGGAAAAAAAAAAAAAAATATATATAAATAAATAAATAAATAAAAAAATAAATAAATCATTTTGAGTGTTTTGAACTTATCTACAAAATGACAAAATGCATGAAAAGTAACTAATATGAGGAAACGAAAAAATGATAACGAGAAACGTGTATCATGAGTGTTTTTGAGCTACTTAGGCACCAAAATGCGAAAAGGCATGAATAGCACTCACTGGGATGGTTAGTGAAAGGTGAAGAAAGCCAAAGCTGGTGGTGAATATTGAAGTCTCCAAGAATGGAAATTTCCACAAAAAGGAAGAATCAAAATGTGTTCCACTTTGGAAGCTAAGTAGTCAAAGAATTTCTTTTAATCAGAGGAGTTAGGTGAGAGGTAAACAGCAAAGATAAATTTAGTTTGAGAGTGACTCTGTAGTCGTAGCCAGATGGTAGAAAACTCGGAATATTCAAGAGCGTTGGCACGAGAGCAGGTTTAGTCATTGCGAACATAAACGCAACATCCAGCTTTGGATTGAAAATGAGGATAGAAAGAATAGGAGGGAACAGAAAATGGGCTAATGTCAATTGCCTCAGACACCTGTGTTTCAGTGAGGAAAAGAAGATGAGGTTTAGTAGAGGAGAGGTGGTGATGTACAGATTGAAAATTAAATCTAAGACCGCGAATGTTGCAGAAGTTAATGAAAAAAAAAGTTGACGGGGATGTGAAGACACTTAGGGTCGATATCAGAAGAGCAGTCCGACCTGGGGACATTTGTGATCCCTTTCCCAGATAGGGAATCCGAGGATGGTGTAGGAGTCGCCATTATAATTTTGAATTTTGAGTGAAGGGTGTTTGTAGTTTTGTGAGAAAGAAGAGAGTGGTCTTTAAAGGGCATGGTGTTATTACCTCCTTGTGTTGTGAGACACAAAGGGAATTGTTCAGTGAGGTCACAGCTGGGTTTAATGATAAGTTCACAGCACCCACTGATCCAGTGCTTTAGATCTCAGTGGGAGTAATTATGACTGGGCGATCAAAACCTTTCCGGGCGATTCACAGTTTTAGCGTGAAGTGAGTGAGGGACAGGGAGGGATGGGGCGGAAAGAGAGGAGGAGGAGAGCTCAACTTTTTATTCACGACCACAGTTACCAGCTCAGGTAGGCTTAGGAGAGGAAGCAAGCGTACCTACCAATCCTCTTTCTCTGTGATCCCACATTACTACCAAACAGTCTAGTAAGCCTTGATAGATTCTCTCTCTCTCTCTCTCTCTCTCTCTCTCTCTCTCTCTCTCTCTCTCTCTCTCTCTTTCTCTCTACGTATTTTTTTTTGTGTAACCTTTTTGAGTTGATATTTTTTTTAAAGTTGTTTGTGCCTTATTACTGGATGTATTACTCGTTTTCTTTTGTTTCTTTATTTTCTTATGTTTTTTTTTAAGTGTTTATTTGTTTTTATTAATTTGAAAATGTTTTGTTGCCTCGTATTTTTTTTTTTTTTTATGTTGGTTGGCTTATTCCTGCAAGTATTACTCGTTTTCTCGTTCACTTCATATTTTTCCGTTGTATTGTCTGTGTATATTTTATTTGTGCGTTTTCGATAATTTGAAAGTGCTCGTTGCCTCTGTTTTTGGGTAGATTTTTTTTTTTTTTGTGTGTGTGTGTGTGTGTGTGTGTGTGTTTTCATGTAAATATCAATATGATTTTCTGTGGTTTGTCGTTATTTTCTTAGCATCTGTGGTGCTTGTGTTGCGTTCCCCTTGACTGTAAAATATGACAGTGTTTCTTTCAGTACCTCGCTTTTGCTTGAAACTCTATTTGTGTTTCTCTCCAGCTTCATAGTTTTGTAGGATTTTTGTAACCTTGTTCCTAATATCTCTCTGGTTGCATTATTTAGACATTATTCTGTTTTGTAATGTCACTCCCTCATTAGCTCGTATTATCTTCATTTTGTAGTGTTTTATATTAAGCGCTTTCACTTTGTATTGGTCTTGTTTCATAATTCCGTAGCATTTTGTACTGTGACTTGAAAACTACAGTATTTTGTATTATGGCTTCATTACTTTGTAGTAACTTATGCACTTATGTATGACTTGCCCGCCACGGATGCCGCAGCCTAACACACACACACAGACACACACACACACACACACACACACACACACACTCACACACTCACACTTGGCAGATCTGTGATGTAATTCTTAACTTGTTAGTTTTATTCACTTGACTTGGACGCAATTAAGAAATCAATGTGTAGGATTCCGTTGGTAACTGCTCTCTCTCTCTCTCTCTCTCTCTCTCTCTCTCTCTCTCTCTCTCTCTCTCTCTCTCTCTCTCTCTCTCTCTCTCTCTCTCTCTCTCTCTCTCTCAGAATGTTTCCTTTTGACACACACGCATGGAAATTAAAAGAAATCATCGTGGTTATGAAAAAAAAGTGTTTAAGAATGTCAGTTTGACCACGAGTTAACCAAAACAATGGTGACGAATGAGGCTAAGCTAAAAACATGATCTATACAACATTTTACCACCACAAATACATCACCTCTCCTTGGATCAAAGTAAACACACACACACACACATACACACACACACACACACACACACACACACACACATTGTATAGATCATGTTTTTTTAGCCTCATTCATCACCATTGTTTTGGTTAACTAACATTCAAGTTTTTTTTTTTTTTTTTTTACATAACCACGATGTTTTCTTGTCATTTTCATACGTGTATGTCAAACGGAAATATTCTGAGAGGGTACGGGGCACCAGCCAAGGACAACAAGATTATAATGGAAAAAGGCCCACTGAGCCGCGGTCTCCGAATAGTCAAAAAGTGATCATCAAAAATTAAAGGATAAGTGTCTCAAAACCTTCCTCTTGAAAGAGTTCAAGTCATAGGAAGGAGGAAATACAGACGCAGGCAGGGTGCTCCAGAGTATACCAGAGAAAGGGACGAAAGATTGAGAATACTGAATGACTCTTTCTTGCATTAAAGAGGTGGACAGAATCGGAGTAAGGGAAAGGAGTCTTGTGCAGCGAAGCCGCGGGAGGAGGGGAGGCATGCAGTTAACAAGATCAGAAGAGAAGTTAGCATGAAAATAGCGGTAGAAGAAACCAAGAGATGCAACACTGCGGCGATGAGAAAGATGCTGAAGATATTCAATTAGAGGAAAGAAGTTGATGAGATGAAAAGATTTTAATTTCATCCTCTTTATAAGAGTGGTATGAGTGGAACCCCCCAGACATGTGAAGCATACTCCATACATGGATGGATAAGACTCCTGTACAGAGTTAGCAGTTGGCAGGATAAGAAAAAACTGGCGGAGATATCTTAGAACACCTAACTTCATAGAAGCTGTTTTAGGTAGGGATGAGATGTGAAGTTTCTAGTTTAGATTATAAGTAAACAACAAACCGAGGATGTTCAGTGTAGAAGAGGGGTCAGTTGTGTGTGTGTGTGTGTGTGTGTGTGTGTGTGTGTGTGTGTGTGTGTGTGTAATAAATAAGAACTTCAAGAATTCAGGACCATATTGGACGTTAGTTCCCAAATATTACTAGATCATATCATAATATTTTCACAACTTGAAGAAAAAAAGGGAAACAGGCAAACCGTTACCAGGAATCCAGCCTCAGTATAATTATTTAGCTTTACACACAAGAAGACTGTGTCCATCACCTCAGCCCGTCGTCCTCGACCTCACCATCAACACAAGCCTGCCGCCCTCTTTCCTCACATCCTGCGCAGCTTAACCAATCTTGTTCTGCTCTTAACCAGTTATGTTGTGCATTGTCTTATTGATCAGGTTAGTGGATGTGATGACTTTGTAATATTTGTGAGTCTCTTTAATTTTGTTTCCTTTTTCATGCAGGAATATGTGTATGAGTTCAACTTTGCCTGTAACTTTTCAGTGGTTTTGTTACACGGGTAACAAACATATATAATGCATCCCTGGAGCAGGGATGCATTATATATGAGTGAGTCATGAAGGAGTGAACACACTGGCTAGTTGCACTAACTGAAGGTGGACAGAACAGTGACTCAACAGGTGAAAACATAAACAGGCAAGGAGTGTATGAGTGAAAGGAGGGAAAGAGAGAAGACACTGGTCCACTCTTGTGACTGGTGGCGATCGTGGGATAACAAGGTGACACACCCAGCCCAAATCAAACTGAATGTTCTTGTTGCTGGTTTTTGCATGAAGCAAAACTTTTTCATAATCACACAAAATGTCTGAACAAATTGAGAAAACCTCTACTAAGAAGAAAATGAAGAAGGGCTCCCGATTCCTCCGTGCGCTGAAGAAGCTCCTGTGCTGCTGCTGTTGCAAGGCGCAGCAGCAGGACGAGGAGGCCGAGGAGTACGTGGTAGTTGAAAGCTCACGTCAGGATGAGAGAGAGAAAGTCGATGTGTGTGAGGAGAGTGGCAGCCTGGCTGACAGCGGCTCGGAGACGGCCCAGTCACTGCAAGTGACTTGCGGACAGTCTCCTGAGTGCGAGTCGGCCCAGAGCTTGCCTGAAGAATGCGTGGCGCTGGAAGATCCTGTGCGTGAGGCTGGCCAGAGCTCCTCTGACGATGAGTATGTGTCTGCGCCTGACGTGCAGACGTCGTCAAAGGAAGACGATGAATCCCCTGAAGAGTCCCTAGACTGTGAAGCGGTGTGTGATGAATCCTTGATTGAGAGTATTTATGCTCTGATTGAAGAGCCTCGGAAGCCATCAGCGACAGAGGCTCTAAAGTGTGTTGAGGCGATGCCTTCACCGTCCGAGGAGCAAGACAAAGCTGAGAGGCAGACAGAGCGCTGTGCTGCAAAACGTCGGCGACGCAGGAAGAAAAAAATGCGACACGAAGAGGAAGACATTGGTGGCGAGTGGCAATTGGTGTGTAAGAAACCAAGACGGAAGAAGAATGAGACAGTCATCCAGGAAGCCATCAAGCCCTCTGAGCCTGAGCCACAGCGCGTGTCCCGCAAGTCCAAAAAGCCACGCTGGAACAACAGGTGCCCTCAGGACGACCGTGACCGAGTGCGTCTGTCGTGGCAGGAGAGCACAGTGGAGGTGGCGGTGCCGGTGCCGCCAAACAGACGGCGTCACGTCATCGGCACGCGGGGAGACACGATCCGTCAGCTGCAGCAGCAGTACCCCGCCGTGCGTGTGTCAGTGCCCCTCCCGCAGGACCTCGAGTCCCGGGAAGTGATTATCGAAGGGCCGAAGACACAGGCTGACGCCGTGGCGCTGCAAATCACCCTCCGCCTGCAGGCAATAGAGGAGAAGCTGCGCGAGGCAGAGCAGCTTCGCCAGGAGAGAAAGAGAACGGTGCTAAAGGTGCAGGTGGCATCCCACATGCGGCGCCACGTGGTGGGTCCTCGAGGCGAGACGCTGAAGAGGCTGGCACAGGAACACCCCACCGTCAGGGTGACTGTGCCGCCCCCCAGCGACACTCGGACCACCAGTGTGAGCATTAAGGGGCCACGCAATGAGGCAGCCATTGTCGCAGACTGTATCATGGCCTGTGTGCAAGTTGCAGGCCAGCGGCAGCGGCAGCGGCAGCCCAACAAGGGAAAGCAGTGAGGAGGCAGCGCACTAACTACTGCACCCCGTCATTACAAGGACATGACAATTACAACACGCTAGACTAGTTAAGGCTTAGCTAGGTTAGGTTAGGTTTAGGTTGGGTCAGCTTTAGTCATACATGTCGAAGTATCTTTGTGTGGGAATAACAATGAAAGTATTTCCTAGAATATCTAGTGACTAGTTTCGGAGCGACAGGAGGCTGTCATCACAGGGGAGCGCAAATACTGCCATAGGAAAAATGTGACCCGGCACGCTAAGGCCCTGCCGCACGCGCCCTCACATTCACTGCTCAGTAATAAAATTAAATAGAAAATAAATTAATTATAATAGAAAAAAATACACTTAAAAAAAATACACTTAATAAATAAATGAAAACTGAATAAGAGGAAAACGTAATAAAAATAAGAATAAAAAGATGATTACATAAAATGAAAATGGAAATGAATAATCGGAAATTAATAATTAAATATAGATAAATATAGTAAATAAAATATGATTTTAATTAAAATAGAATATAAGCAAATGAAATTAGTTAAACAAATTAATTAATAAATAAATAAATTTATGAAAATAAATAAATAAATAAATTTATAATCAATGAATAACAATAAATAAATGATAGAGTAAAATAATAATAATCAATATTAAAAAAAAAAAAATATGAAAAGAAAGTGCGGAGTGACACGTGAGAACATGTTGCGCTGCACTGAGGAATTGCAGTGAACGGCGACTGAAAAAGTTACTCTGGTGTTGTGCAAGATTCCACCCACCATGGCCTGGGTGTTGCCTCCTCAGCCTTTGGTGTGGCTCAGGCAGAGACGTGGCGCCGCCTCCCTCAGTCTGCTGCCACGACTGTCACCACTCGGCCGCGTCCAACTCTAGTGATGGCACTTCCCAAACACGACGGTCGACTGGCGCTCTCATCTCTTGTGCGTTTCCTCCAGTACGTTTAGAAAATGAAATAATTCCCTTGCTAAAAACTCTACCTTGGATGAATGATGGGTTGTTCCTTCCTGTTCTCCACCCTCCGTCTACTTCATGCTGTCAGGATCCTTCGCAATGAAGTTTTCCATGCCCTCGCTGGCCTTAACCCTCGGAAGGCTTATGGACCTGATGGGATTCCTCCTATTGTTCTCCGAAACTGTGCCTCCGTGGTTCAACATTTACCTCTCCTTCATGCTGGAAGTTTGCCTGCACTTACCTTCTTTCTGGGTGACCGTTCTTATCTCTCAAACTACCTTTCTATTGCTTTAATTTCCTTCCTCTCTAAAATATTTTTTTTTAATCTATCCTCAACAGAAATATTCTTAAACATCTATCACTTCACAACATTATATCTGATCGCCAGTATGACTACTGGTTCCCGTGTCAGGGATCCGTCTCCGTGTGCTGAGCGAATAACAGAGTTAATAGTGTCTGGCATGGAGGCGTACATTCCTCGCTCTTTCTTTCCCCCTAAACCTTCCAAACCTTGATCTAACACAGTCTGTTCTCGTTCTGTACATAAGAGAGAGATGGCCCACAAAAAGGTATTTGAGCCTTCCATCACCAGAATCTCATGCACTTTATATTTCTGCTGGGAATCATGCCAAGTCTGTTCTCTAACTAGCCAAAACTCCTTCATTAATAGAAAGTGTTAAAATCTTTCAAGATCTAACTCCCCTCTTGACTTCTGGCACCTAGCCAAAAAACATATCTAACAACTTTGCTTCTCCTTTCTCTCCTCTTTTTCAAGCTGGTGGCACCACTGCCATCTCATCTATTTTTAAAGCTGAACTCTTCGCTCAAATCTTTGCAAAAACTCTACTTTGGATGATTCAGAGCGTGTTCCTCCCTCTCTTCCACCCTCTGACTGCTTCATGCTATCCATTAAAATCCTTCGCAGTGATGTTTTCCATGCCCTTGCTGGCCTAAACCCTCGAAAGGCTTATGGACTTAATGGGGTCCCTCCTGTTTTCCAAAAACTGTGCCTCCGTGCTTGCACCTTGCCTAGTCAAACTCTTTCAGCTCTGTCTGTCAACATCTACCTTTCCTTCTTGCTGGAAAGTTGCCTACATTCAGCCTGTTCCTAAATAGGGATGACCATTCTAATCCCTTAAACTACCGTCCTGTTCCTTTAATTTCATACCTCCCCTAAGTTTTCTAGTCTCCCTGCAACAGGACGATACTTAAACATCTATCACTTCAGAACCTTCTGTCTGATCACCAGTATGGGTTCCGTCAAGGCCGCTCTTTCTTCTGACTTTCCTTACTGAGTCTTGGTCATCCTCATTTGGGGATTTTGGTGAAATTTTTGCTGCTGGCTTAAGACATATCGAAAGCTTGTGATAGAGTCTGGCACAAAGCTTTGATTTCCGAACTAGCCTCCTACGGCTTCTGTCCTTCTCTCTTTAACATCATCTCAAGTTTCCTTTCTGACTGTTCTATTGCTGCTGTGGTAGACGGTCACTGTTCTTCTCCTACATCTATTAACAGTGGTGTTCCTCAGGGTTCTGTCCTGTCACCCACTCTCTTCTTGTTATTCATCAATGAACTTCTAAACCAAACTTCTTGTCCTTTCCACTCCTACGCTGATGAAACCACCCTGCACTTTTCCACGTCTTTTCATAGACGTCCAACCCTTCAGGAAGTAAACATTTCATGCAGGGAAGCCACAGAACGCCTGACTTCTGATCTTTAAAATTTGCGATTGAGGCAGGACAAACTTAGTATTGTTCAGTGTTTCAAAAACTCAATCCCTCCATCTATCAACTCGACACAACCTTCCAGATAACTATCCCTCCTCTTCAGTGACATCCAACTGTCTCCCTTTTCTACACTGAGCGTTCTCGGTCTATCCTTTACTTCTAAAGTAAACTTTACTTTATTTTTAATTTACTATCCTTTACTGTCTTAACTGGAAACTTCACATCTCATCTCTAGCTAAAACAGGTTCTATGAACTTACGCGTTCTGAGTCGTCTCTGCCAGTTTTTTCTCCCCCACCAGCAGCTCACTCTGTACAGGGGACTTATCCGCCTATGTATAGAGTATGCTTCACATGTATAGGGGGGATGTTCCACTTATACGATTCTTTTAGACAGGGTGGAATCAGATGTTTTTTTGTCATAGCAACTCCTCTCCTCTAATTCACTGTTTTCAGCCTCTCTCTCTCTCTCTCTCTCTCTCTCTCTCTCTCTCTCTCTCTCTCTCTCTCTCTCTCTCTCTCTCTCTCTCTCTCTCACTCTCTCGCAATGTTGTATCTCTTGCTATCTTCTACCGCTATTTTTATGCTAACTGCTCTTCTGATCTTGCTAACTGCATGCCTCCCCTCCTCCCACGGCTTCTCTGCACAAGTCTTTTCTTTCTCTTACCCATATTCTGTCCACCTCTCTAATGCATGCAAGAGTTAACCAGTATTCTCAATCATTCATCCCTTTCTCCGGTAAACTCTGGAACTCCCTTTCCACTTCTGTATTTCCTCCTTCTTATTTTCAAGCGGGAGGTTTCAAGACACTTATCCTTTAATTTTTGAAGACCACTTTTTGACTGCTCGGGGACCGGCACCTCAGTGGCCTTTTTTAATTATAATCTTCTTGTCCTTGGCTGGTGCCCCTCCTTCATAAAAAAAAAAGAAAAAAAAAGAAATATTGTAACGAAAAGGGAGGAAACGGACAGAAAGGTGCGAAAGGTGAGAGGGAAGGGAAGGAGAAAGGGAGGGAGGCACGCTGGGTCAACACCTCGCGGCTCTAGTCTCGGGAACGCGAATTTACTCAACCTACACGAATACTGAGGTGTGTGTGTGTGTGTGTGTGTGTGTGTGTGTTTTTCTCTGCCACTTTTGCACTTCCAGTCTCAAGCATGTTTACAAGCAACTTTCCCTCAAATTGCTTTGTGTTTGATCAATTCATGCGTTAAATATTACAGCGTCAATTCTAATTATCTCATGTCCACTCATCGACTTGCTTGCTTTCACTCCGTGATTTCTGCTTCCATTTTCGCCTTTCTGAATAATTGTATTATTCCACTTTTTTTTTTTTTTTCCTAAACTTATATTGTTCATTTGTCGCATTTTGTTTCCTTCTTCCGGAATGACGTGACTAACCTTTCCGGGATCATCTCAGGCTTGCAGGTCGTCATGGCAACGGACATTTACTGACCACCATGAACTCTGATCAATTTGTTATCCACGCAAAGAGAACGGAAAAAAAAAATGAAAAGGGAAAATACTGATATTCCAGCTTACACTTGCAAATTATCCCTACGTGTTGAAAACAAGCAGATTATAGATTATAGTACTATATGTTTATGATTCAACTGTTTATGCATTTATTTTCTTAAAAAGAGAATTATATGAAAAACTGAATGCTTCACACTCCTTACGTAATTAACTAAACTAAATAAAAAAAAACACTACATTTATGTTCACGACAATACTGTTGTCACTAGTTACGGAAATGAAAATATCACATTACGTCCAAGTGACTGAAGAAACAGAGCCAAACAGGCGGTGATATAACATGGAGCTGAGAACACAACAACAATTAATGACCGTTCACTTGAGGAAGGCAGTATTAGGAGAGAATAACAGCGCTGACTAAATTCTGGCCACCACGATACCAGGATGGGTGAAGTCAGTAATTGTCTCGGTGCTATCACAACACATAATTTCACCATTATCCCAAACCTGGGTGATGATGGTGCTGCCTCCCACGCTGTTGGTCAAGGAAATCCTCTCCTTGAATAGTAAGAAAGCTGAAGTCATACAAGTATACAC
Organism: Scylla paramamosain; assembly: GCF_035594125.1. NCBI lineage: Eukaryota > Metazoa > Arthropoda > Malacostraca > Decapoda > Portunidae > Scylla > Scylla paramamosain. The sequence continues at coordinate 17,246,427 of NC_087157.1, read as the reverse complement.
AATAAGGCATTATATGAAAAAAAAAAAACTTGATTGACTGACTGACTGGCTGGATGACTGATTAACAGATTGACCGACGGAATGTGTGACAACAGGATTATAAAGCACCAACACACAAAAAATGATAGACTTTGCTAACCCTTTCACTGCTACAGCTTCTCATCTTCGTATAACAGCCTTGCACAAGTTTAAATGAGGATTTTAAAAGATTACTGTCACAACAAAGATTGCCACCGAATATCTAATAGAACCTTTTGATGTTCGTTGTAAGCAAAATTGTGCAAAGTAATATCATGTGTGTCATCAGAAGTCAGAGGGTTAAGAGATAAGACAAAACAACAGGAAACGCCAAACAAAAATAAAACAAGACTCTCATTTCACAGTGCCATTCTAATCTTTGTCAAAATGCAGTGCAGATAACGCCAGCGGAGGATACAGCCTCGCCCACACGTTCTCGTATATCCCTTGAAAGACGACCCGTACCCTGACGACACGCCCGCACCACTGACGCCGCAGCCGCGCACCAAGTAAGGGAGGCCGGGCTAAGTTGGCAACATGCAGCCACGTTAGAAGGTCGCATTATTTGATTGGAGTGAGAAAAGTTTAATTTTTGTGCTGGTGAGTAAAGTTTCACTGATATTGTTTGTTGCCACATGCATGTAGTTACAGATGAGTGATATTCATTTTAGCCATGATCTATCTCAGGGTTCAAGGACTGTTTACTCTTGAAACAGATCGTAACAGATTTCTTAAATATGTAGGAAAATCGTTTGTTTCAATTAGTGGTATGGATGGGGCAAGGTGGCACGAAGACAATGGGGCAAATTGCCACACTACCAACTATATATAATTAACATTTGTCTATTTATTACCTGTCCATTCTAATTTTATATTTGATTTATATTTTTGTAATACATGTATGTTGGTACATATACGAATTGGCTTCCTGAACAAATTTTCATCTTGTATTTTTAGAGATGGTTCGAACATAGAAATGAACTTACTTTCCTCAGTAAGGGAAATATATATATTTTTTCCGTTGACTGAACCTAATCTTCATGAAAATTAGCTTTACAGATATCATGCATCTAAACATACAATTACCTATATTTGATTTGCTATTTATATGTAATGTGCCAATTTACCCGATAGTGTGTGTCAACTTACCTCTGATATGGGGCATGCTGGCGCACTTATTATTATTATTATTTTATTTTTTTTCTAAGTGTGAGGAGTCAGGCGGAGCTAGACGCATCGTGATGTTCAGCTGCCTAGCGTGGGGTTTGATGGGAAGTGTTTGCTTTGGAACGAAAGAGATTTTGGCGCGGAACACGGACACTTGAGGCGTTGTTTTAGAGGTGTGGATTGTGTGGCTTTGTCAGCATAGCAGGTATGTGATAGTGTATATCATTGTGAAGATATTGTTGGGCAAAGTATTGGATGTTAATGAAATGTAAGGAGCGGAAGAGAGGATGATTAGAGTGCACCATGGGTGTGTTGCAGGAGTTTCACGGTGATGCTTAAGGACGCAGTCGTCTTCACCAGTGTGTGCCTGTCTACTGGAGGAGTGGTGTAGTGTGTGGCCATCCTGAGCCCTATCAGTTTGTGGTGACAAGAGGGAGACACCTGTCATCACTCAGCAGGGGACCAGAAGCGTTCGTGTGAACAAGGGTTACCCGTGGTGTCCCTCAACTGCAAATTTTGAGGTGTATAAGTTTTATTTAGTTATTTCTTTCTTTTTTTATGGTTGTGAGTTTACACGAGTTGTGTATTGATTTATTCTGATATACATTAAAGTGTTATTTGTATGTTTTATGTTTGTTTACCCTGGCAGGAGATTTATTTTTAGTTTTCACTCCAGTGGTGAAGTTAAGGTGAGCCCAGGCTGGCTGGTGGGCAGCTGGTACTTCATTACATAAGTAATGCATAGCTTTGGTTTCTAATTTTTTTTTTTTTTAATTCATGGAAAGTAAGATGAATGTTTCTATCTTTCAATAAAAGCATAAATAAACAAATATTCTTTGTAGTTTTGTTCCATCATTGAGAATGTACAAAGTGTGCCAACTAGCCCTGGTCTGCCTTGCCGGATTGAAGGGGACGAGAATGAAGGGCTAGCTGAATGAAGCGACATTCTCCAGCCAGCACCACAGACTTGTAGCTTACACTCGCTAAAATTGTAAGGAGTTTTCATATGAGTGAAAATTTACAAGTAAAATTCTTCCCCAACACGAGGCTATGTATTCGTCAAAAGGGAAATATGGACAGGAATGACTTTACGACTGTGAGTGACAAAGTTGAAGACTGGCTTAAAGTTAAAATGTAAGTACGAATCTTCACCAGCAGGAGGTGATGTGTTAGTCAAGAAGCGAATGTAGATAACAATTGATGTAAAAGTGAGAGTGACAAGAAAGAAGATTGATTTAATGTTCGCAGCACAGACTTGCATCTCAGACTCGGTAAAAATGTAATGATTTCCAGCATGACTGCGAAAATATACAAGTAGAACTCTTCCCTAACACAAGGTCATGTATCGGCCAAGAAGCAAAGGCAGATAAGAATGCATTTGCAAGATATAAGACTGATTTAATGTCTGCAGCATAGACTTGCTTCTCAGACCCGCTAAGAATGTAATAACTTCTAATATGACTACGAAAATATATAAGAAGAACTCTTCCCCAACCGGAGGTAACGTATTGGTTAAGTGAAACAAAAAAATATATATATAAATAAATAATAATAATAATCTACAAGTGTGAGTGACAAAGGAAATCGATTTATTACTAAAATATGTTTGCAATGTTCGAGTTCACTAATGTTTACTTGTTACTTGGTGCCTGAGAAATGCTTAAATTGGAGTATATTTCTAAACCTTTACATAATATAATTATACTTTATCTACTTTTTATGAATAAAAGTTGCAAGTGAATCGACAAAGAACAATTTGACAGCATATAGTATACGCATGACAGCCAACATGATCGTTAAGTATTCATTACTTAGTCAAGGAGCAAACTCGCTAATCTGCTGACTAATTGCTGACTGACTAAGAGGCTCACTATTTGGCTAAAAGGCCCATTATGGTGAGAGCTTCAGCTTCGAAGACACGAGCGATTTAAGGTCGCGGGAGGAAATACATATGTAACAGAGACCAGCACGAGGCGGAGAGAGAAAACATGGAATGACAGGACTGGGAACACCTACAGCACGAGGACGAGGACGAGGACGAGGAGCAGGAGGAGGAGGAGGAGGAGGAGGACAGAGAGAGAGAGAGAGAGAGAGAGAGAGAGAGAGAGAGAGAGAGAGAGAGAGAGAGAGAGAGAGAGAGAGAGAGAGAGGGAGGAGGGAAGAGAACACAGTATCTGAAGGAAATAATTTGACAATTTCCTATGACAAGATCAAGTGTATTTGTGGCCCATACATTGGTTCCAGACATTGTCACCTTTACTGCACATAGATACGTAATACAGCTTCATTTGTGCCTTAGTGTTATTATGAAAGGATACAAGATACAGCCAAGATACAGATACAGTCCGCTTTGCTGACGAAGTATTGGTTTCTCGTCATTATTACAGTCCAAAGTTCAAAGACGTTGGAGTGATCGCCGCTTCGCCGAGCCCAGACTTGCCAAAAAGCGCGGCGTCACAAAACAGTCAGTCCTGCAGCCTCTCGGAAATACACGGCGAGCAGTTCTGGTTCTTTTAATGAAGTTTTGTTGTTGGGATTAGTTTTCTGGCACGGAATTGTGTTCTCTCCAGATATCACAAATCTTTTCCGTAGTATTGGACATCACAGGAGCACCGAGCATTGAGGGGAGTCTCTCTTGCAGATTGTGTAGCGATAAAATGATTGGCCGTGTATTGGATTCACATTTCCTCCATGTGAACCCAAGCATCGCGTCACCTTTGTGGTTCCGAGATGCGCAATCATGTGGCCATTTCGCGTCGCTGGTAACGATGAGGCCAGTCTCCTTTTTACTCTGCCCGCCATTGTCAGGGATCAGAGTGCGTGCTGCTGTGTTGGATGGATTTTCTTTTATCTTTTTTTTTTTTTTTTTTTTCAAGTGTATCAGTTTATCATATCAAGGTCGAGTGTTATTTCTCAATTTCCGGATCAATGAGAAACCTTAGAAAGGTGTTTCACGACTGACCACACTGCCTGGTGCTCCTCTCTCCTTCCACTAAGTCAGTAAAGCAGTAATCTATCAGTTGCAATTCTTATTTTCTATAAACATTGAGTAAGTGGGTTCTTGAACGTTTCAGCATCTTTTGTTTACTATTTTTAACAGGCTATAGCAGAAGGTATAAAGATTTCTGAAGGCGTTTTCCTTCTTCTAAAAGTTTAGCGAGGATTCTGCATCTTTATACAGAAAAAATAAATAAATAAAAATAAATAAATAAATAGCATGCCTGTGAAACGAACTCATCAGCTCTGTAGTCTGTGAAACAGTCCGATGAGCACCTCAAACGTTTACCACTTGGGTTAATCCTCAGGTTCACGACAAATGGCATAATTACAGCGAGATTCAGCCATTCAGTACAGACCATTGTCTTTTCCCAGCCACCTCCTGATCCTGGCATATGAATGATGTATTTACGCTGAGTGTAGTTTATCTAGGAGTCTCGCATGAGGGTCCTCGTCAGGTCCTTGTTCCAGAAATCGAGATGTATTTCACTGGTGAGCATTGGCCTATTCCTGTGTTCATGAATATCGTAAGAGAAATCCATCTGGAAATTGAGGATAAACATTGGCTCCTGCTTCCCTGCTGGTTAGCTGTGCTTGCTGAATTTATTATTTATTATTTATTATTATTACTTATCTTGATTACTTCACTGCAGAGGTTATTTTTACTAACAAAGAGAGAGAGAGAGAGAGAGAGAGAGAGAGAGAGAGAGAGAGAGAGAGAGAGAGAGAGAGAGAGAGAGAGAGAGAGAGAGAGAGAGTCTACGTATAGTCGCATTTTACAGGAGTATTTTTAATCACCGCAATATTGTTGTCGTGTAATGCTTATCGGTAAACTACATGCTTTTTAATGATATTTTTCTTGTTATAAGATAATGTAATATTCCACAGCCTGCAAAAAATAAGATTAAACAATTCGCAATTTGACTCAGTGGCACCTCCGAGGCTGCGACAATGCAACCGTGTGTCCGTCATGTCACAGAGCACACCAGCGAGTCCCGTACATTTTCAACTCCACTGACGGCTAAACAAAGCCTTAAAATGCATATGTGTATACAACATTTTCTACATAGAATTACACGTTATTTCACCTCTTTCAGTATTTGCAGAAACTCGCGTTTCGCACTGTATTTATCTCTCCCTCGATCAGAGAGAGAGAGAGAGAGAGAGAGAGAGAGAGAGAGAGAGAGAGAGAGAGAGAGAGAGAGAGAGAGAGAGAGTTGGAGGAAGGATAATGAAGGAATGGAGGAAGGAAGGAAGGAGAGTCTGGAAATCTTATTCATGGTATAAATTTGGTGCTTAAAGCTTCCTGGACGAGGCAAGATGGACTCCGAACCAAAAATGGGAAAGTAAATTTTCAAAAATATATAGAAGCCCATCGAGGCGAACAGGGAAATGAAAAATTGCAACTGAAAATATTAACATGAATCCTCCCACAAATAAATAAATAAATAAATAAGTAAGTAAATAAATAAGTAAATAAATAAATAAATGAATAAACTGAAGGAGAAAATATCAACTTGAGAAAAAAAAGACAAAATAGATTGTGTAAAATAAAGGAGATAAATGTGTATATCAATGACAACACCATTAAAAGGACAAAAAAAAAAAAAAAAAAGAGGAGAGAGGAAAAAAACGATAAAAATTCATATCTAGAGGAAAGAAATTCAAGGAAAAACAGAATAGATATGTATACAAATGGAAACAACATTACAAGGGAAAATAAATAAAGGGAAAGAAAAAAATCACGACCACGAGTAAGGTAATTGAAATAAAAGAAAATTAAAGGAAATACAGACACAAATTACGACAAATAAAGGAAAACAATAATGACAGCAAGAAAATAAAATAAAAAAATACCAACACAAAGCAAAACCTAACAACATTCATAACACAATAATAATAATAATAAAAAAGTCAATTGACGTCATTCAAATTGTGAAAGTCTCCGCCGCGCATCCAATGACAAAATGTACAAGAGAAGATCGGGACACAGGTGAAATCGCACCTCAAGACAGAGCAAAAGAAAAGAAGAAAAAAAAAAAAATAATAAATAAATAAAATAAGATACAGAAACATGACAGATTGTGGACATGAAAAAAAAAAGCATTTTAACCCTTTTACTGCTAGACAAATTTTCTTCTTTAATACCTATAACTTTTTAGACGCTATTTTTGTGCTAAGCCAAATAAGGTACTTTTATTCCGGCACCATGGAAGTGCTGGAAGAGAGGGAAAAAAACAGAAGGAAAAAGGGGTAACTCATATCCTATACCATTTCAATAAGAGTATTAATGGATATTTTCATTCATTCTTGAGTTGCAACATGGGAAGAGAAAGTTTGTTTTTTCTTTATATCACTTTTTTTTTTCATTCTAAATCAAAGTTGATTTTAATTTCAGGTTCCTTTGATATTTCGAATAACAGATGCTTTCATTTCTACGTGACTTTGAAGGGGATGAAAGACATTGATTTTCTATATCATGAACAATGTTAATTATTTTTCTGATTTATCTATTAATCCTACACCTCAGGAACAAGTCAAACAGTGTGGCAAACTTCACTTTCTCCCTGTCTGAAAGTATTCCAGAAACGTGGTGAAAAAACGGCAGGGAATTTCATGATCATTAATCGAACAAAAATCAATATATGAACGAATCAGCTGCTTCATGTCAAGGGTTTGCAAAGACGGAGAAGTGAGGATGGAACAGTACGAAGTAGTTGCCAGTACTGATGGGGATGATGATGACGGCAATAATGATAAGGATTATGCCAAAAACTATGTTAAAAAAAACATGCTAAAAAAAATTATGAACACGACAAAAATAATGAAGAAAATTACTTCTTGTGACCTCTAAACATTTACACACACACACACACACACACACACACACACACACACACACATCACATAAACCCAGTCATTATTCCATCAATCAAAAACACACACAACACAAGAGTAAGAGTAGTAAGAGTAAGAATACACTTCAACACGCCTTACACTGGACCAGCAAATAATACACACTTCATCTCACACTTCGCACATCACTGAGAGAGAGAGAGAGAGAGAGAGAGAGAGAGGAGAGAGAGAGAGAGAGAGAGAGAGAGAGAGAGAGAGAGAGAGAGAGAGAGAGAGGATGTGTCAAAGTTAATCCAAAGCTTTACGTTCTAATATCCAGACGTACGTTCACCTCCATCATTCCAATTGCCTTGTGCTTATCTTGCTCTGAGTCTCATTAGGAAAGGTTGGGATTTGATGGCGGGGGAGGTGAGTCGGTTGTCCTTTTTTTTTTCTATTTATTTATTTTTATTTATTTATTTATTTGTGTGTGTGTGTGTGTGTGTGTGTGTGTGTGTGTGTGTGTGTGTGTGTGTGTGTGTGGTGTGTGTGTGTGTGTGTGTGTGTGTGTGTGTGTGTGTGTGTGTGTGTGTGTGTGTGTGCGCAGCCTTAGGAGGGAGGGAGTGAGGGAGGGAGGGAGGGAGGGAGGGAAAGAAATAAATAAAAAAGAAAGAAAGAGAGAAAGAAAGAAAGAAGAAAGAAAGGAAGAAAGAAAGAAAACGAAAAAGAACCTGCGACAAAAAGAAAACGGGAGAGAAAGGAAGAGAAAATGAAAGAAATTATGAAATAAAAAAGTAAAGTAAAAAAATAAAACATACGTACATGTATTTCTGCAGACAGACAAACCTACACACACAGAAGCAAGATTGACAAAATCTAAATAAAAAAAAAAAAAAAAAAAAACATAGGCAAACAGAAAGACAGACAGACAAACAGACAGATAGGCAAGGAAGCGGGCAGTTACATAGACATTAAAAAGACAAAAACTAAAAAATAAAGAAAAAAGTTCAGAAAAAAATAAAGAAAACTGCAGAAAAAAATGAACACTTTACTGTGAGTCGCTCCATTGCAGGTTTTTAATACTAGACGGAAAAATAAGAAAGTTTTGATGTTAACGGCGTAATTTGGGAGATATTAGCTGTGATAGAAGGCGGGGCTACACAGAGGAGAAAGGAATGAAGTGAAGAGAAGAGAAAGGAAAAAATAGCAGAAAATTTAGAGAAGGATAATCTGACTCTTCTATTCCTCCATCTTTATTCGTTTCCTCCTTTCTTCCTTTATTATCTACTATTCTTCTTCCTCCTCATCTTCCTCTTCCTCCTCCTCCTGTTGCTATTACTAATACTATTACTAACGGTAATAGCATTCTCTTCTCCTCCTCCTCCTCCTCCTCCTCCTCCTCGCCTGCTGAGTCTGCCCGCGCGATAGTAGTGATAGGATAGGAAAGTGGGAGGAAATATTAGAGTAAAGAGTAAAAGAGAAAGTGGGTGGGAAGAGAAGTGTGAAAGAAAGTAAGAGATAAAAAGAGTGTGGGCTTGACCACACAGCTATTTTTAATATACATTGGATGGTAGCCGCTTGTTTCTCTTGTATGACTAATATTTTATTTTTTTTTTGTATTTGCTACTGGTGACATTTTACTAATTTTAGTCTTTTCTTTCCCAGGTGAAATGGTGAACAAACGAGCTGAAGGTAAGTGCTGCAGGAACAGGCGAGTACAGCAGGAACAAGTAGGTGCAACAGGAACAGAACAGATAAGTGCAATGTAAACAGGTAGTAAATAAGTTTTTTTTTTTTTTTTTTTTTGACAGAACCACAGCTATCCTATGTAAAAAATGAAAAAAAATAAAAGATGTCCGTAGACAAAAACCCAACTAAAAAGGCCCCTAACAGCTCGACTGTCAAAAAAGGTAAGAGTTTTACTATGGTATCTCATTTTTTCTTGTATTCCTCTTGCTTTCTTCTTCTAATTGCTTTTAATGTTAATATTCTCTTCTCTCTTCTTTCTCTTCTTTCTTCTTTTTCTTCTTTCTTCTTTTCTTGTTTCTTGCTTTCTTCTTTCTTCATCTTATTTCTTCGTTTTCTTCATTTGCTTTAGCTTTTGCTTTTTTTTTTTTTCTGCAGAGACACAACTACCCTAACAATAAGACTGTCCTCAGACAATACTACGGCTAAGAAGGTTCCTAGCGACAAGACTTGCCTTTTTTTTTTTCTTTTTTTTTCTTTTTTTTTTTTTTTTTTTTTTTTTTAGGTTATAGTATTCTAATCACTACTTCTTCTTTTACAGGTTAATACACAACAAAGAGTCCCCTTAGCCCAGCACCACCGGTGAGTACTATCCCAGGCAAGTTATTTACATATTTACAGTAATGTTATGGTTGTGTTGTTTATATGTTATGTTGTGATGTGTTGTTTATTTCTTAAACTTCACGTCATGGCACGGGTCAGGCGCTGCCGTGGCTCCCTGTCGCACCCGCTGGGTGGAGTCACATTTCTCAATTTCTTCCCAGTTCAAAGGATTGGATGTGGCTGTAGAACAAGTAAAGATGCCTCAGAGTGATTGGTAATTAGGGAAAGGTGTACCAATGGCAGTCAAAGGGTTAACAGGGTTTTCAGTACCATTAATGAGGAAAACATCAACAAGAATCCAACTGACTATTTGTGACCTTTGAAAACAGTCACTAATTTCATGCCTTCTTGCATTCATGTACTTCTCTCTCTCTCTCTCTCTCTCTCCTCTCTCTCTCTCTCTCTCTCTCTCTCTCTCTCTCTCTCTCTCTTTCTCTCTTTCTCTCTCTCTCTCTCTCTCTCTCTCTCTCTCTCTCTCTCTCTCTCTCTCCTAATTAAAGTGACTAGGCCAATTATTCTTCTATTCTATTCTATTCTATTCTATTCTATTCTAGAGAGAGAGAGAGAGAGAGAGAGAGAGAGAGAGAGAGAGAGAGAGAGAGAGACAGGAGGCGAGAAATTTATTACGTTCAGCAAATTTAGAAAAAAAATTACGCGCCTTAAGCCGTCCACTGTTTTCACTCCACGTCTTCTTAATTATCTGTGAAATATTACTGCCATTACCATTATTATTATTATGATGATTATTATTATTATTATTATTATTATTATTATTATTATTATTATTGTTGTTGTTTTTGTTGTTCTTGTTCTTGTTATTCTTATTCATATTCTTCATCTTCATGTTTTAGTTGTTGCTGTTGCGCTCTCTCTCTCTCTCTCTCTCTCTCCTCTCTCTCTCTCTCTCTCTCTCTCTCTCACGTAAGACCCGCGGCAATTTCCAGCGTTGGGAAGCTCTGCAATGGAGGGAGACGAGGGAGAGGGAGAGGCTGTGACGTCAAGGGAGAGTGGTGACGCAATTGTGACGTGCGTGGAGTGAGAGAGAATTGAGAGAAAGGTTGCATCTCTCTCTCTCTTCTCCTCTCTCTCTCCTCTCTCTCTCTCTCCTCTCTCTCTCTCTCTCTCTCTCTCTCTCTCTCCCTCCCTCCTGTCACATCTATCAGTATTTCAGTCCATGAATGTTTATAAACGTAAATAAACAAAAACTCTTTACGTGACTAATTGGTTTTTCTCAGACTATTATTCTTTTTTTTTCGATCAGTCTGCATTTTCTTTCATTACTTCACTCAGAGATATCAATAATTCTTCATAAGGAAATAAAAGCAATTTACTTTATTGGTTTATTTATTTTATTCATTTATTTATTTACTTTTTTTTTCCAATATTATGTATTCTCTTAGCCCGTTTATTTTGTACACACCCGAACAGCATTTCTCACAACACATTTTCTTTGACTTGAATTATTCGTGAAAACTTCCTACACAACCTCTCTTGCGTTATATTCATTTGTAAGTCCTTTCATTAATGTTCATCCAACGTCACATATTCTACGTTTCCTTTTTATGCACCTAGAGTAAGAAATTGTGTCACATTTTTATATTAACACATTCCTTTAATTCACCTGTAAGTGTGCACTCACGCTGCCATGTTAGATTATCCTTCAGTTGGTCTTGTTTTGTGAGGACTCCTGCCACATCTTATTCTTCATTACGTATTCTTTTTGTCCATCTATCAGTGCACACCCTCGTCACATCCATACTACATTTTTTTTTATCTCGCTTTATTGGTGAGAAATCTTGTCCCATTTCACGTAACATAATACATTCTTTACAGTTCATCTGTTATCGTGCACTCTCACCACATCAATGTTACATTTTCTTTTAGTTCCTTTTATTGGTGATACTCTTTCAATAATTCATTTAACATGAGGCAAGTTTTTTTTTTTTTTTTTGTCCATTCATTAGCGTGCAAACCTCACCGTATCTATATTGCATTCTCTTTTACTTCATTTTATTAAAAAGAACTCTTGGTACATTTCTGCCAACTTTTTTTTTTTTTTCTTCGTTAGTACTCAACCTTACCGCCTCACAGTATCCTTCACAATACATTTCCTTTCACTTCAGTTGCTGGCGTGGTGGCGGGCTCCTCCCCTCACACCGCAGCGGGATGCCTGGAACACAAGCACCGGCTCGTTAGCACCACACTAAACCAACCCAGAATCTGAGCCTGAAAACTGGTCTTACACTCTTCCCTCTCGCAACATTTTATTTCTTCCTCTCATTTATTCTTCCCTTCCATTCTCCCACTCTGCTCTTCTTCGCTCTTCCGTGTTCTTTTAAATCTTGACACTTGAGTTCCTCTTGTCTGCTCGAGTGAAGCGAATGAGGCTTTGCTTCGTTCAGAGTTCAAGCACTATAGGGTTGTACCATTGCCAACAAAACCTTTTTCGCCGTGCTTTTATCAAGAGATCTCAAATTTTCCGTGGTATTATTCATTTCAGCTTAGACTCCAGCACACTTGAACACTGTATGGTTTGAGTACTAGACAAATGTTTGTATCTATCTAGTTACTTGCGTCTATAGTTTTTAATCAGCAGGAAGCAGAAAGCGAAGGTGGATGAGTGAAAAGTGAGAAAAGATATCTTTCCTTTGATCACAACGACTTGATATGTTTTCTTCCCCAAATCGTCTTCAGTTACACAAGACCTCTAACCAAACCCTACAAACACTGACCAAACATACAGCCAATAAAAAAAAAAAAAAAAAAAAAAAAAAAAACAGAAAAGCAGCGTTTCAGCACGTCCTGAGAGCAAGACAGATCCTGGAGGGCTGGACTCGACTGGACTCAGCTCTCTGGACGTCTCTTACTCCTCAACAAAGCGAGGCGAGGCGAGGCGACCGGCGGGGCTCATATACCCGAACCCGCCATTCAGTGGAAAGCCTCCTGATTCGCTCTGACCACCGCACGCACTTGCACCGGCCAAGACAAAACAATAAAAGGAAGCAAAAGAAGTCGATGCTGCTGCTAAACTCAGGATGAAACTGACCGCACAGGTATATCTTCTTCTTTACTTCCCACGACCTGCACACACTTCTAAAAGTCAAGGCAAGGGAAGCTGAACTGAAGCGAAAGGATGAAAATAAGTAAAGGGAGAAGAGTGTATGTTATTATTTTTTTTTTCCGAGATGCACTTTTCGTTATTATTTTCTTCCTTAGGCATGTGCGTTCATTTCTATATATATTTATAAGAGGTGGAGGTGGAGTAAAACAAACATGCAAATAAATAAAAGAGAAAGATGTTATTTTCATTCTAGGATGCACTTTTGTTATGTATATTCTTTTCATTAGACACAATATGCACTTGTTTTTTTTTAGATATATTTCGAAACAGAATAGGAGTGAAGCGAAACATTTAAATGAGACAAGGGAGAACGATATGTTTCTCTTTATATTTTCTAACCCAGACACGTGCATGTATTTTTAGATACCCGTACCTACATTTCAAGAGGAATAGAAAATTGAGTTGAGAAAAAGATGGAAGAGAGAAAGAACAAAAATATATTGATGTTATCAGTGAAGGAGAAAGGTGTATGTTATTATTTTCCTCCTTAGACTTGATACTTTTTAGATACAAACATTTAAAAAAAGAATAAATAATAGTGATATATTTTTATTTTTAAATTCTTACATTTTAAGAAGGAATAGAAGGTTGAGTGAAGTAAAAAGAGAGAACGATGGAGGTCATTATTTTACTCCTTATCCACATGCATTTATTTTAGTTACACTTGATATAATAATAGAAGATGGAGTGAAGTAAAACGATAAAAATAAATAAAAGGGAAAGAGAAAAGTTATATATGTTTTCATTCCTACTTGTGACGCATACGTGTGTGTGTGTGTGTGTGTGTGTGTGTGTGGTGTGTGTGTGACTAGGTATATAGATAGATAAAATTCCAACTGACATTTCAAGAATGAACAGAAAGTCAAGTAGAACAACAAACTGCAAATAAGTAAAGGAAGATAGAGACATTGGTATACACTTTTGAAAGACCTAACAAATTATTTTACTTCCTGTGACAACGATATATTTCAGAAAGAAAAATAACGCACGGTAAAAAGCGACGAAGTGAAAGTAAGCGCACGGTAAAAGGCGACGTAGTGAAAGTAAGCAAAGTGAGAAAGAGATGCAGTGATTATATTAAAGTGAGTAGCATAAATATTTCTTTGTAAGACTTCCTTGCACATTGTATTACTTTCTCTGACTTCAATACATTTCAAAAAGGAAGAGAAGGTGAAGTGAACAGAAAAAAATGAAAACGAGATTCCCTGCCATTATTATTTCTTCTCCTGAGACTTACAGATGCCTATTTTACTTCATATGACTTTTGCATTTTCAAAATGGATAAAATGGAGAAACTCTTATTATTGTAATTGTTCCTCATTATTCTCATACAAGATATGTAGCAAAGAAATTAAGATAATTGAAGAAGATTATGCTATACTAAAGATAACAGCAACGATTCCTAATTCCTTCTTCCAACCACAGACATCTATCCAACCTCCCATAAACTGCAAACAATAGAAAAGAAATACAAGATGAGGTGTGACAAAAAACGGAAAATAAAGAAGGGAAGGAATTTTGCTAAAGTTTACAGTATTCATGATGGCTTTTCCCGATGACTGAGACTGATTTCACTACATTTCCCACAAGCTACATAAAATATAAAGTAAATCAAAATCAAGAACAAGTAATACGAGATAAAATAAAGCACGGAACTGAAAATATTGAAGATTACAGCCACAATCTACTATGTATTCTTCTCTCCCAGAGTTAAGTCTACTTTCTTTAATCCCTGTGACTTATACACATTTCAGAGAGGACTGAGAGGCGAAGTGAAGCAAAGGAATGGACATACGCAAGAGAAGAAAGAAGATACTGTTGCACTGAAGATGCTAACAAAGATTTATCATTATTTTCCTTACGATCCAGACATTGCAAACATTCTAAAATATATCACAAAGTGAATTGAAGCCAAGAATTCAAACCAAGGAAATAGAGAAACGACAAATTACTAAACTGGAAATAGCAGGCACACTCTACCATTATATTTTCCCAAGACTAAAACCATTTATTTCCACTCCTATTATCAATAAATATTTCACAAACGAATGGAAGGTGAAATGAAGTAAGGTCATGAAGATAGTCAAGAGAAAATGATACTGTAAACTGGAGATACTAACCAAGATTTACTGTTATTCCACCCCACAACCCAGACACTTATTGTGCTTCCTACGAAATGCAAGTGTTATAAAAGGAAACAGAAGGTCACATGATGCAAAGAATTCAAACCAACAAAGTAAATAAAGAACATTATTAAACTGGATGCTATTTCCCAAAGACTACGTCCATTCAATTCCTGTTACTGACATTCATTGGAAAAAGGAAGAAAATGCGGAATGGCGGGAAGTAATAAAAATAAGTAGATGATATTATTAAATGTATTATGACAATTCTATCATTATTATTCTCACTGGACAGACATTTATATTACAGCAGCATAATAGTGTGTGTGTGTGTGTGTGTGTGTGTGTGTGTGTGTGTGTGTGTGTGTGTATGGAAGCCATCTCCCATGCATACAAATTCAATTTTAATTTTCTTGACCTTATTTACTTTATGTATTATGGGAAGAGGGGTGAAAGCTATGGTCCACTACTACTGCTGCTACTGTTACTACTACTATTACTACTACTACTACTACTACTTCTACTACTACTACAATCATTACCACCACTGCCATTCCTACTGCTACAACTGTTGCTACTACTACTACTACTTTTTCTCTCTCTCTCTCTCTCTCTCTCTCTCTCTCTCTCTCTCTCTCTCTCTCTCTCTCTCTCTCTCTCTCTCTCTCTCTCTCTCTCTCGACAAAATCTAGCACGATTTTGAAATACTTTAAAACCAAAAGTGCTAACAAGTAAATTAAAAATAAAACAATAAAACAATCGAATCTGAAAAAAAAAAACAGTAAAAGACTGAGAAAAAACATAAGAGGAACAAAAATATAAAAAAGTAAGATTTTTTAAAGATAAACGATTAAAAAAATGTGAGAGAGAGAGAGAGAGAGAGAGAGAGAGAGAGAGAGAGAGAGAGAGAGAGAGAGAGAGAGAGAGAGAGAGAGAGAGAGAGAGAGTCGTAATGAGAATCACACACCCAGTATTCAAGAAACAAAAGATAAGGTAAAATGCAAAGGAAGAAGCGCAAGAGGTGTAACTGAAAACAAAGGAGCAAGGAGGACAGGTGGGACAGGTGGGACAGCAAGGGAGAAAACGACAACACTCTGAGAACAGCAGGTTGTGCGTGACTCATACACTGAAGCACAGGACGACGCGGAAGCAATCGAGGCGCAGAGGAGACACACGGAGATGTAATTGAGCCGAGAAAGAAAGAAAGAAAGAAGGGAAGAAAGAATACATGGGGAATCATTTTGACAGACACGGAAAAAGGATATGAGAGAGAGAGAGAGAGAGAGAGAGAGAGAGAGAGAGAGAGAGAGAGAGAGAGAGAGAGAGAGAGAGAGAGAGAGAGAGAGAGAGAGAGAGAGAGAGTTAGAAACAAAACCTTAACTCTGAAATAATGTAGACAACTGAAAAATAAACAAAAAATATCGCACAATTTGAAACTGACAAAAAAAAAAAAAAAAATTCAGGTAAGGAAACTTCAATCCAGTAAGGATGAAGAAGGGAGGAATTTTCTGGCCGAGGAAAAAAAAAATGCAAGAATGAAAGGAGAGTTACTTTGGTACTGATGAGAGAGAGATGGAAGAAAAATTGAAGAGAAAGCAACCAATAAACAAAGAAAAATCTAACCTAGCATAATGAACTACGAAAGAGAAACGTATAGTCACAGAGAGAGAGAGAGAGAGAGAGAGAGAGAGAGAGAGAGAGAGAGAGAGAGAGAGAGAGAGAGAGAGAGAGAGAGAGAGAGAGAGAGAGAGAGAACTAGAGTAGATATTCCGAAACCTGAGAATGAGAGGTAGGCACAATTTGCCTGACAGATGCTCGTGTATTTGGAGAGAGGGAGTGAAGCACATCCCTACAAACTGAGCAGCAGCAATCACCCCGCCCCATTCAAGCACAAGTGTAAGGAAAGAATGAGCGAATACACAGTGACACCAAGACTGTGAAGGTGGGGAGATCCACACTACACTTGGTGTAGTAAAGTCAGTGTTCAGAGATGATAGGCCAGGTTCTCCAGAGAGCTTCTCTTGTTAATAATGTAGGAAGGTAGTTAATCTGCCACTACAACCATGAAAACACCCTTAAAGACCCGTGGCACTTCAGGACGTTTGGCAAGGGTGTTTACGAATATGGTCTTAAAGCTGGTGCACAGTTCTGATATAAGAGCATGAGAGCATAAGAAAATAAAGGAAGTTGTAAGGAACTGTGTACAAATAGTATCGTGCAGCAAAGTCCATAGTCATTAGATTTCTTTAAGATGTCAGATGAATTCCTGGATGAATATTGCAGGTGGTAAGCTTTATTAAGTGCTCAAGAGCTGTCTTGTGTGGACTGACTGACCTTTTGCAGGCTCCTTACTTTATGTTACGTTGTTAAACCTTTCAAGGGACCTTTTCTCTGCCAACTTGTTTTTCTCCTTATTATGCAATGATAATATGAACTCATTGATTTCTTATGTTTTCAAGATGCACGAAAAGAATATAAGAAATTTAAAATGTTATTTTTCACCGATATGTAACAGAAATTCCATTATGTTAAAATATTTTCTATTTTTGGCAAGAAGCAACGAGGCAAACTTTTAATGAAAATAGACATCTGTGTTTTTGTTCTCCCGTACAAACAACAAATTTAGCGTTCCGGGGTAGAAGCAGAGCAGAGTGCGTCCCTTAACCTTTCTTTGTGCATTGCCTTCCCGTGAAGTATTTGACTGACGTGCCAGGAGGCAGTGGTGGAGTGCGAGGTTATCCACATCGGAGGTATTGATGAAATTAGTCGCAATTAACACACAGCTGCCTGGAACAAAGGCATTGGTAGGAAAACTGTTGAAACAAATAAGACAAAACTAAAGTATCTGCGTAGTCTGACAAATTATATCAATTTTATTTTTCTGAGACAAGAACGAAATGAAAAGCGAACTCAGGAGCTCCGCGAGTGTTGATAAGTAACGAAAATCAAGGCGAATAGAAATAAAGTAAAGAAAAAGTGGAAAAGCCTCAATAGTACAAAGAGAAAACACGTCAGTAATGTGTTACGTAAGGCTTTCAAATATACGATAATGAGAACCTTTTTAATACGAGGCGGAAAACTCGTCACAGCACATCCACGGAGACGAGGTTATTGAGGTTAAGCAGAGGAGCCTCGAGGAGAGATTAAAGAGGTTAATGACAGGATGAGCAACTCCCTGGATGAGAGGACATCATTACACAACCGTGAAGGGAAGCGCGCCAAGACATCCAACAATATATTACTTTTTCTAGCATATTTCTATGTAAGTGTGGAAGAAGGACAAAAAAAGGTTATGATTCCTATAGGGTAAAAAATAAAAAGTATCCAAAATTTGAAAAGTGTTTTAATTGTATTCTTGATAATCGCCAGTTCCCTTGAGATCTTCATAATAGAACAACCAGTAACCATCACTGTGTTAGAAATATTGCTGAATCACAGGACTGACCGTGACTTCTGTTACTAGATGCAATTACTTTTCTAACTGAAGGAGGAGAGAGAGAGAGAGAGAGAGAGAGAGAGAGAGAGAGAGAGAGAGAGAGAGAGAGAGAGAGAGAGAGAGAGAGAGAGAGAGAGAGAGAATGTGTGTAAAGGAAGTGGCGGAAGATAGAGAAGTTTGGGATAGTTAAGGATGGTTAAGGATGGTGACAAATGCTGACCGGCAGGTGACAATTGGAAGACGTAGCTCGGAGGGAGAGGAGAAGCCATTAGCAGAGGTACACAGTGATCCGTTACTGGAGGGGAAGGTGAACTGATCCGCTGTCGCCCAAAGGAAACAAACCATTGGCAAGAAATCCAGCGTTCCCTCTCTTGCCATCTGCTCCTGTGCTGGCCAGACGTCACCTGGGACACAACCCTGACGCAATGTGCTGTTTCAGAGACCTTACAGAAATGCACACAGGAGAAATCATATTTGAAGACAATAAAAGCATACAGCATAACGGCTATCCCAGGGACCCTATAAAAATACACAGCAGAACTTCCTTTTTTCCAGGCTTTACAAAAACGTACAGAGCAGAATAATTATTAGGAAAAGACTATAAAACTGCACACACCAGAACTCATTATTTCAGAGGCACTACATAAACAACGAAGTATAACTATTTGGAAAGATCCCTGTAACCCTACTACGTATTTGGAAATTATACTATGAACCTAAGAGCTTAAGAAGCCAAAACAACAGTCAACAGGTCACAATTCCAAACTACGCCTCAGTCTCCAAGTCTTCCCACACAAGCATAACCTGAGTTCAGACACGTGTAGCCAGTCCACGCCAGGGATTACAGCACCAGCCATCACCTGCAGCCATTCACGTCCGCCTCAGTCCAGACGCGCCGGGGCAAGAGGTGCTCAGTTGGCCTTTCAAGACAGTAATACCACTAACGATGCATAACACCCACACCACAGCGGCCCCACTCCACGTGCCTCTGATCTATCCCTCAATTGGCTTTACACACAACTCCGCTCACCGCTACCCGCTACTGATGCAGTCAATCCCTTCACTGCTCCATAAGACAGACCCGTTCATAACCGCCCTTCTTCACGCTGCCGGTGTCTATCAACCCCTGTGTAGAGGAGAGGGGGCAAGGCAGAGGTAATAGAGGTAAGAGTAACAAGTAACACAGGCCCCATAGCAGATACAACCTTCGTAGAGCGCTGGAGAGAGGCAGTGAGGAGGATAACGAGGCCTAATACACACTTGAAAGGAACCTGAGAGAGGGAGACAGTACGTGTGTGGATCACAGGGCACACCAGCCGGTACAGGGGGCCAGAGACGCGTGCTGTGGGGACTGACTCCTGGCGGCCTGACAAACTCACTGGTGCTAATTAAGTGAAGGGTGACCATGTTAGGAAGTTACATTACTGTTAGTTTTTATAATAATCTTTTGCTGCTACTAGTGTTGTTGCTGCTGCTGCAGTTTTTATCATTATTATTATTATTATTATTATTATTATTATTATTATTATTATTATTATTATTATTACACCACCATCCCCACTACTAACACACATTATAATAACAAGCCTAACACTACCATAATCACCACTACAACCATCAATACCACAACATAACAACAAACCCTTAACACACTCATTAACACCACCATCAACACTAACAACACCAACACAATCATAATTCTAACACCACGGCCACTCTTCCTACACGCATCCAATCATGATGCTGGGAGACACAAATATCACTCTATGTTTCCCTTCCCTGTCACATTTCCTTACCCTTCCCTGGCAATGTTTTCCTTTCTCTATCACACTCCCTCACTCCCTTCCCCTCCCCCCGCATAGCCACCTCCCCAAAAGGTTGTGCGGACCATTAATTTGTTTAATCTTGTGGCAATGTCGCACACAGGAGTTTCTTGTTTTCTCCTCCCACCGACCAAGTCTCCCGGGAACTGCTATTGTAAGGCATGGAATCCTCCTTTATCCCGCTTTTTTTTTATGTACGTTTCAGATTTATTCTTGTCTGGTGAAGTCCGGCGATTACTACACATTACGTACACTACACGTCTGTCTCTTACGTTTCCTCAGTGTAGGCGAAGATAAACTACATTGATAACCCCAAACCTTGTAACAAAGTCCGTATTATCTCTTAGATTGTGTGTGTGTGTGTGTGTGTGTGTGTGTGTGTGTTTCTTTCACGATTTTTCTTTCCTTTCCCTTCTATGGTGGTAATTCCCAAGATCTTACGTTATTTTTATCTTCTGTTTTTCTTGCACGTATTTATTTATTTATTATTTTCTGTCCTTCCACGATGATTTCCAGAGTGGCGAGTCTAAGCAATGTGAAGGGAAAACAAAACAACCCTCACGTAATTCTCCGTGTCTCATCTCTTTCTTGCATTTGTGCGTCTTTCTCACAACAGTAACTTGTGCATTATGTGTAAGGTATATTAATTTTCGTCTCTGTGATGGAAATAACATAAGCCTGCCACAAAATTCTGCTTCTCATCTCTTTCTTACACTTCTATCTTTTTTTTCAGTATCGCTTCAATAAAGGTTCTCTGTGTGGTAAATCTGAGCTCTATTGCTTTTCTGTGCTGGTCACGTCACGAGCTGAAATAACTCAAATGCCATGTTAACTATCCAGGTTGCTTCTCTTTCCCACACTTCTAGCTTTGTCAGTCTCCTTCACAATGGTTCTGTGTGGTAAATCCACAACAATGTTATTTCTCTGTCGTGAAAAGAAAAACAAATGTTAGGTAACTTTCCGTGTCATCTTTCTCTCATGCTAGCTTTTATATTTTTCTATTTTATTTATTTATTCATTATTGACCACTCATTACTACCACAATAACTCACACTCACTACTCCATGCATGACCTCAGCGTACCTGATTATTCTACCTTATAATTAGCAGCCTCTAGAAATAAACCACTACTACATTTATCCCAGTCGTGGTGGAGTCACAGGCGCGCGTGTCGCTGATCCCCGGTCGCATGATCACCGTTTTTATTTCACGAATAATATGTAAAAGTTATTATTATTATTTTTTTTTTATGTAGGAAGAACACTGGCCAAGGGCAACAAAAATCCAATAGAAAAAATGCCCACTGAAATGCCAGTCCCACAAAAGGGTCAAAGCAGTAGTCAAAAATTGATGAATAAGTGTCTTGAAACCTCCCTCTTGAAGGAATTCAAGTCATAGGAAGGTGGAAATACAGAAGCAGGCAGGGAGTTCCAGAGTTTACCAGAGAAAGGGATGAATGATTGAGAATACTGGTTAACTCTTGCGTTAGAGAGGTGGACAGAATAGGGGTGAGAGAAAGAAGAAAGTCTTGTGCAGCGAGGCCGCGGGAGGAGGGGAGGCATGCAGTTAGCGAGATCAGAAGAGCAGTTAGCATGAAAATAGCGGTAGAAGACGGCTAGAGATGCAACATTGCGGCGGTGAGAGAGAGGCTGAAGACAATCAGTTAGAGGAAAGGAGTTGATGAGACGAAAAGCTCTTGATTCCACCCTGTCTACAAGAGCAGTATGAATGGAACCCTCCCAGACATGTGAAGCATACTCCATACATGGACGGATAAGGCCCTTGTACAGAGTTAGCAGCTGGGGGGGTGAGAAAAACTGGCGGAGACGTCTCAGAACACCTAACTTCATAGAAGCTGTTTTAGCTAGAGATGAGATGTGAAGTTTCCAGTTCAGATTATAAGTAAAGGACAGACCAAGGATGTTCAGTGTAGAAGAGGTGGACAGTTGAGTGTCATTGAAGAAGAGTGGATAATTGTCTGGAAGGTTGTGTCGAGTTAATTGATGGAAGAATTGAGTTTTTGAGGCATTGAACAATACGAAGTTTGCTCTGCCCCAATCAGAAATTTTAGAAAGATCAGAAGTCAAGCGTTTTGTGGCTTCCCTGCGTGAAATGTTTTATTTGCAAAATATCAGTTTCGATCCGATTTAATTATTCACGAGAATATTATTTGGTCTCACTTTAAATACTTCCATAGCAAAATAGCCTCCTTGTAAAACAGAATTAATGAACATATTTATATTTGGCAGCGATACCGAAAACATTATTTCTGCCTAAATTTTTCAGCCATGGCGTCTGGCGCTCTACGTATGTCCGGCTGCCTATCTGACTGACTGACTAACAGACTGACTGGGTGAGTGACAGACTAACTGATGAACTAACTGACGGACTTGCTGACTGCCATTAGTACAAAAATAAAAAAAAATGAAAACCTTCTTCCCTTTCTCACTAAATAAAGAAATTAGTAAAGCCTGTTAAACTATTAGTAATCATGGAAACACTCTTGTAAACCCCGATAACTGCCACTGGACACCTTTAGGATCGCAGAAACGAGAAACCGAAAGTGTGACGCTCTGACATTTATTTTTCCGTCCCACGTCTTTCTCATGCTGCTTTTATTACTTTAATGACTCACCTTTATAGCTTATGGGCTTATATTCTTATTAATATCGTGTGTGTGTGTGTGTGTGTGTGTGGGTCGATGGGTGGGTGTGGATGTGGAGTCAGTCAGTCAATCAGTCAGTCTCTCTCTCTCTCTCTCTCTCTCTCTCTCTCTCTCTCTCTCTCTCTCTCTCTCTCTCTCTCTCTCTCTCTCTCTCTCTCTCTCATGCAAATAAATAAATAATCCTCATCCAACACCCACTTATTTTCACGCTTCCCCCTGCACACACACACACACACACACACACACACACACACACACACACACACAACTTTCCTCGTTAGCTCTAGGATACAATCTTCAGGCCACTGTCGCCTCCACCTCGTGTGTTTAATGGACACAATGGGTAGCATATTTCAGTGATTTTCTCCTTGAATTATAAAGAAAGTGTTGGAAGCCCTGGTATTGATTCCCTGCCGCCGAGGGACCGCTGCTGACTCCTCCGCCGCAGCCACCGTGACGTGACAACCCCTCGCCGCCCCGCACCTCAGCAGCCCTGCGTCACAATTCGCCTGTCAGCGAGGTCTCTATTCTTAAACGCTCTGCTCTCTCATTAGGACTGTTTAGAAATATGGTTCCGATGTGATTCTGTGATTTTTCATTTATTTATTTATTTTTTTATGTTTTTATTTGTGTTGAAATTTTGATCTTCCGGCGTACTTTTCATCCTTCACTTCAAATAAAATCAAAAGCACAGCACGTCGAGATCATTAACTGAAGCAACGAACACGCTGCTTATGACACACCAGCCACACGCATTTCTCTCCAAAAGCAATCTTTAAATTCGTTTTTTAATCATAGCGACTCTTCTTTATCTCTTAGTAGAAAACGCAGGCCGGCAGGTGTGCCTTTGTAGTGTCTTGGGTTACTGCCGCCTGCCTCGGACCCGCCAGCTGCGACTTAAGGGACAGATCGAAGCAGAGTCTAAGTGGAGGCCGCCTCTCCCCCTTGCTAAGCCACAGGGCAGGACGGGGAACACGCGGACCCTCTTGTTTCATTATTTACGCCGCACAAGACATGCCAGGGGTTGGGAAAATGTTTTAAATATAAGAGTATTGTGTGTCTTGTGAATCTCCAAAACTCCGCCCACTGACATGCTGGATAGTAGAAGTGGTGGTAGTGGTGGTGGTGGAGCTAAGAACTATACTGGTGCTGTGTAGGTTATGTACTGAAAGTACACTGCTACTATTGCTGCTGCTGCGATTATCACTACTTCTAATATTAATATCACAACAACAACAACTACTACTACTACTACTGCTATTACCATCATTATAAACCAGAATCCAAACTACCTTCGTGTTTACATATAAAAACAACAAAACGAAAATTTCCAGACACCACGACCAGTTCTAGGTGTGTCATGGTATTCCTTCACTGAACTAATTCAAGTCACAGGAATATCAATAAAAATAATGGAGATTCTTCTGGTGTTGACAAGAGATTAAAGAGAGAAGATGTGGCTTAAATAAGAAGTAATGGAGATTCTTGTGGTGTTGACAAGAGATTAAAGAGAGGAAATATGGCTTAAATAAGAAGTAATGGAGATCCTTGTGGTGTTGACAATTACAAGAGATTAAAGAGAGAAAATGTGGCTTTACTCCTGCATTAGTGGACTGGACTGAAAAATGGTGAGAGTAAGAACAAAGTCCCTGGCAGCGTGGTCATAATTTTCAGCGGCAGGAGAAAAATAAATGCTGGAAATGCGTATAAGAAGAAAAACACACCATGTACATTCTCTCTCTCTCTCTCTCTCTCTCTCTCTCTCTCTCTCTCTCTCTCTCTCTCTGTATAATAACTAAAAAAAAAAGTGCAATTCTCGGCTGGTTTTGGCCGGGAATGTGAAGCCGGGAGCGAAGTGCAGCCGGGGTTCTGGATCTTGTGTCTTTTCAATGTTTCTTCCGTACCTTTATAAGACTTTTCTGTGGCTTCAGTGTACCGTAGGTGTGTGTGCTGGTGAGGATATCTATGGTTTTCATTTGATATTATACTGTTCAGTTTGTTTAGTTTAAGTTGTTTAGTTTAAGCATGGTACTTCACCTTAACGATACGTGTAAAAAATATAATTTCCTGGTCTTTATTTATTCATGAAAAGACCGCTCCCCCCATTTCCATGACATCTGGTCTTCTGTAGCAAACAATGTGACCTTCCTTTAATACTAAGAATTGTTCCGAGTTGTTACCTCACTCGCACAACCAACGCTATCATAACGGTGCAATAATACTTCCTATCACAGCCGCAGCCACCCACCAACACAACACTATAAAGGTGAACAAGAATCATGTACTTACCTCTCATAGCGGCGGCGGCGGTGTGTTGAGGGAGCACTTCCACAGTATACGGGGGAAAATGGAGATATTTCTTTCCTATCACTATTAACGAGAACAAGAATCATGTACTTAATCTCAGTAGCGGTGGTGGCGGTGATGATGGCGGCGGCTGCGTTAGTATAACTCAAGCACCGAATTATTGTCACGCCTATAGTTTTTTCTAACGATCAATAATCATTCGCTATAGTCTCATCACTACAACACGCTTAGTGATCCGACTGTATGCGCTGCACCAATACACAGTCTTGATAACACAACATTGCAGTGTTCAGCACAAGAGACTTCCTGGCCACGGTCACAGTTACCATGGCGCCGCTCCGTCACGTGTGTTGAGAGCACTCGCCAGCCTCCTCCACGATATGTGTCTCGTTAAAAGAGACTGCATAACCGCTACAGTCCTGCACCACATAGTTCACTCCCGAGACTCAGCATCTACTCAGTCCTGGCTGATCATCCACCCTCCCAAACACCTGCGTTATCTGGAATTCCGCGGCCAGGACAAAACTCACCTCTTGCGGCAGATCTGTCCGCGAGACCAGAGGCGTAGCTACTGCGTCACGGCGTCTTTTCGTCTCAACTCATGTACTTGGCGCTGGCTTGCTCTGTAAATACATAGAAGCAACGGCGTTATATCTGTCCAAGAAATTGTATTCACACGAATGTATCATATTTTTATATACTAACATAGTTTTTTTTTTCATATGGAAATAAGAGTTAGGCTGTAAATAAAGGAGATGTGGACGCTGATAGAGATGAGCATGAACAGTGAGTGACGCAGTGAAGCAGCTCGAGCGTTTCACTCGTCATTACCAGGCTGTGAGTAGTTAACATGACTTACAAAACAAAGATGAGGTGACACAGGAACATTGATGTTTACAGTGAGACAGAGTGAGATGGAGGGAAGAAATTGCGGTAGAAGTGCAAAGGACGGGAGTCACAGAGGAAGATGCAAGGGACAGAAACAACTAGAGGAGACTCGTACATGGAGCCAACCCCTCACTACAGGAAACGGCGGTGGGAGACCAATATTGTTATCTGATGCGCAAGACTCATCAGTATAAAGAAATAATAAACTGCAGAATACCTGTAGATTCATAAAACTATCTGTGGTAAGCTACATACTTACATTTACACCACACATAATCACATCAGCCTCGTCCCTTGAGTCTCGCGCTGCCAAGATGATTCGTCTCAGGATTCAGTTCCACGTACCGTCCATCTAGAGATCTGCGACGTCACAAGAGGTTGAGGAAGGTCAGGCGAGCGAGGGATGGATAGGTAGTGTAGGGCAGGCTGGTTGTGAGATGGCTAGGACAGAGTGGAGAATAACCTGGATAGTGGATAAGGCAGGGGAGGAGAGAGAGGGATGACTAGGCAGGAGGATGACAGGTTGGGTGTGGGGATAGCTGGGTGGGGATGGAAACAGTGGAAAGGGAATGGTTGGGTGCAGGAAGAGGCCAGTACGAGTATATGGAAGAATTATTGTGTGTGTGCGTGTCAAGGTAATCAAATCTAACGTGAGTTTCTATGCTACTTTGTTTCATTATGCTTTATATGATCATCAGAGACCTTTACCTGTTAATATTTCACAATTGTGTGGTGGAGCTTCACTACTGGAGGCGTGAAAAGTTTACCCTCCTCACTACTCAGAATAATTAAATATAACATGACTTTTTATGCCACACTCTATGTTACCTCATATGAACACTGCTATTGTCTCCCTCTTAATACTCTGTGAGGTAAGTGTGTGGTGGAGATTCATCAGTGGAGGCGTAGAATGGTTAAGCTCCACACCACTCCCAGCAATTAAATTTAACACGACTTTTTGCACTTTTTTTCTACGTTATAATACGTTTGTAAAATCACTAGACTTTATTTTTCGTCTCAGTAGTTCATGTTAGGTAAGTGCGAGGCGGGCATTCACTAGTAGGGGAGACTTCTCAACCACTTCATATATTACAATACTTTCCGGAGCAGCGTTAATAAACTCACCACACACTTGACTTTTCCTGACTGGTTCGTACAGATATTAAGTTAAAAGTAAGGCAGAAATTCAATGGTGACAGGAGCTTCCTCAGTCGCCTCACCACTGCACAAGTGTCAATATACACAACACTTTTCTTTTTACACATTATTTTCTGAAAGTTAATACACTCACCAGACTCCTGATATGTTTTTGTCTCACTATTTCACATAAATACAAAGTAACATAAAAATAAATCCACTTCACATGATGAAATTTAACAAGCCTTACTCTTTTTATTCAGCTTCCTCTGCTATGGTATTTTATCTAAATTAGCTCTCTCTTTTTCTCTCTCTTTTTCTGTCTTGCTTTTCTATGTTACGTAAGTACGAGGCACAGATTAACTAGCGAAGGGAATTTTTAAACCACCTCACGACTCCAAGTAATTCCATCCGACATTCCTTGTATCGTTCCTTATAACACTTTCTAAAACGACGTACATAAATTTTTTGTCACCTGACTTGTTGTTTTTTCCCTACAATTTCATATTGAGTAAAAGTGAAGGAGAATTTCAATATTTCAGTAAAGGCAAGAACTTTTAAGCTTAATTTAAAAAAGCCTTCCTTAACTTTTTACACGACTTTCTAAGCTACGTTTATAATGTTGACCTTATGTTTTATTTACTTTTTTTTTTTTGTTTCATTGTAAGAGGCAGAATCTCAGCTTAATTTAACACAAGTACCTTCTTTTCTTCCACACAAGACTTTTCAGCGACGTTTATGAATATTCATCAACAAACACCCAAACAGCTTTTCTTCCTTACTGTATTCTTAACCGGTTTGGTACCTTATCTTAATACCTGGAAAGAGAGAGAGAGAGAGAGAGAGAGAGAGTCGAACAGACAGAGCAAGACAGACAGACAAACAGAAACACAAACGAACAAGGACAAAAAGACAAACCCAGACAGACGGACGACCAAAGAATGATAAGAAAGAAATTGAAGTAGCTTTTTTCATTTCTCAGAAAAAGAGAAGAAAAAGGAAAGAAAACGGACCCATAACTGACAGGAGAGCTTCAGCATTTATCAGGAAGTGAATAGTTAAAAAGCGGCTGCTGTTCAGAGTCTGATTAAAGATGCAATATAAAAAATAATCCTGTGTGTGGCGAGGGGCTTCCCGCACGCTGCCGGAACTGCCACTAATGACTCAGTCGCCTTCAGGATACAATGAATACTGTCCGGGATGAAATGACGGAATGGGAGTGGCGGTGTGTGTGTGTGCTACATTTTATAAAGCTTGATGTAGGGATGGTAGCAACGATTTGGCCTCGGTAAATAATACTTGTGAAACAGGAATTTAATTGTACTTGATTTGTTTGTATGGTGAAGGTTTTAGTTAGGAAATATTTTTAAAGCTGGATCTGAGATGTATTGCATAGAAGTAATGAAGTAAAGCAGTAAAGAAGCAAGGACCTCATGTATTTAACGTTTTAGTTTGATCGCAATATTGATGTGTGTGTGTGTGTGTGTGTGTGTGTGTGTGTGTGTGTGTGTGTGTGTGTGTGTGTGTGCGTGTGTGTGTGTGTGTGATCTGCAGCGCCTCACATCCTTCCAGCATGGCGTAGCGGGCGTGAACTACCTGCGTGTGCCTGCTGCTGCTGGCGGGAATGGCGGCCTGCTAAATGGTGGTGGTGGTGATGGTGAGAGATCGGATAGTGCATGATGGTTGTGGTGGTAATGAGGGGTCGGGGAGTTTTTGGTGATGGTGGTGGTGGTGGCAAAACACACAGAAGAAGGAGAAAAATTAGCAGAAAGCAGTGAAAAGGAACCGGAAGAATTAGTAGGACTATAAGGGGGAAAACCGATGCTATGGTCACACAACACGTACTGTAGGGATGAATCAGCAGGAAGCAGAGGAGAGAAAGTGGAAGAATTAGCAGGAAGCAGAGAAGGACGGGCGATAACATGGTCCCACAACACAAAAACAGGGAAAAATTTAGCAGAGAGAGAGAGAGAGAGAGAGAGATAGTGATGGTATGGACACGTCAGCTTGCACCACGTCACTGCACCACCACCATCACCACCACAACCAAGCGCGGCAGGGAAAAGGTAAAAGCAAGACACGAATACTTATCACCATCTCGTATTACACACACACACACACACACACACACACACACAAAGACCCTGGAATGAAACAGCGACACCTCAGCGCTCGGACATTACAAACAGCGAAACGAGACTTTTTTTTGGCGCAGGGTCGGTGTGTTGGCGTGCGGAGCTATCAAGGCGCTCAGCTGGTGAAGGACGGCAGGTACAGCAGCGGCGAGAAAATGAGAGGGACCTGAGGCAATAAGTTCAGGCGGGGAGGTGATATCAGGCTCTTATGACCAATTCACCTCAGAAAAAAATCGGGCCTCATATCATACTTTTCCCCAATCAAGTTACTACGCGAAACTGAACTTAAGAACCGCCCATCACGGGGAACACCATAAAGGGAGCTTTGACGTGTAACTGATTGAGTCCACGAGAGGAGAGGTGAGGTGAGGGGAGGGAAGGGGAGGAAGGGAAGGGAAGCTGAGGTGAGACACGAGCAGATAAGATTCAGGTAAGGCAGGCGAGGCAGGAGTCAAACAGTATCTGCTATCTTCTGACCTATCTTTTGTTTCCTCCTCGTGTCCTTAAGGTTTTATGAAATATTTTGCATTAATTGGTTAACTAAATTTGCTGCAACACAGCGGTCACATGTTGCAATTGTTTTGGCAGGGCAGGAATCAAAGACTGCCTGCTGACTTATAGTCTGTTCTTCTTGTGCTTTCTCCTCATAGCCTTCATGTTTTCTGTAATGTTCTGCATTAATTCGTTTATTTAATTTGCTTCAACACTGAAGTCATATGGTGCGAAAAATTTCTAAACAAAAAAAAATTACCTACACAAAGAAATTTACTCCTTAATTTTTTTCTTAATTTTTTTATTCAATTAAGTTTATGATATAGCATACAATTTTCACAAAATTTACACACAAGCGAATTTTCTTTGTTAATTCTCTTCGGTAAAGCATGCGAAGTTTCGTGTACAAAACACGAGACAAATACTTCACTAGTTGCCAAACACGACAGTCGTATTACAAGTATTAGATGCCCAAGCATGCTAACAGGTGATTATCCACAGCTGTCATGAAATGTTCACCTTTGCTGGTGTAATTATCATGAGAGTGAGGACCTCTGCTCTCCTTGATTAGTGAGTACAACCTGGTCACCTCGCCTTGCCCACGAAACTGCTCCCCTCTTCACCACCTCTCTTCCCCTCACTTCGCCTTTCCCCGACCCTCACCAGTTTCGTCTCTTATCCAAACCATGACATCCCTCCCTTCCTCACCACCTCCCCTCGGCTCGCCTATCCCCCCCCACGCCTCAATTTCGTTTCTTATCTAACACTCACCACCCTTCATTCATCTTCATCCCCAGTCTCATTTTTCTTTTCCTACCCAACCACGCTCCCAGTCCCGCCTCAATTCCATCTCTCCTCTCCCACCCATCCCTGCCTCGTCCCGCCCAGCCCTGTCCTCTGTTCATGCCTGGGGACTATGCAGCAGCAGCAGTCAGTGACCCGAGGCTCTTTCAAGTCGTCCTCCACACGTAACACAGTGCAGACTTGATGAAGACAACAGTCGTCATGTAATCTGAATGTTTGAATATATTTATTTTCAGAGATTTACACGTGAGTGGAGTCACGACAAGATGTATTCTTGAGACTTATAGACTTTGAGACGCAAGAAAACACAGCAAGACGCATTGCTGTGGCTTGTAACATTATGAAGTCACAACAATATCATGATGTAATCTGAATATTTACATATATTTCCCGGCGGAGAATATACATCGGGGTGAAGACACAGCATGACACGTTATTGAGATTACAGACTTAAGAATACAATGCAGTCATGATATACTGTATGTTTATGGTTTTTGACACCTAAAGGTCAAACATAGCATAGCATAGCATAGCACAGTATAGCACAGCATAGCATAGCAGTGTAAAATAACAACACCAAGTTGGGTCAGTTCCCAGCACACTGAGGTCTCATTTACCTCTCTACAGACTTCCACACCGCACCTCCACTACTTTCAAAAGGCTCTAGTTAGTTAGTTGCACGGGATTCTAAGAGTTCTTTCTGTGGTTGTAATGGCAGATATCATTTCTACGCCACTAACAGGAGAAACACTCTTCATAACCTGGCTAATCATCTCTGTAGCCTTTGAAAATAGTCGTGGTGAGAGAGCAAAGCGTTTCAGGACACGGACCTTTGCTTCTTTAGAGACAGAGGCAGGCGAGAGCATTATTGATGAATGGCATGTTACGCACACCCGCCACGTCCCGCCTTCGGTGTACGATAATACCAAATGTCATTCATAATCATTCGTCTCTTAACAATGATATATCATGAAATTGTGTGTGTTTTTTTTTTTTTTTTTTACAAAATAAGAAGAATATAGCTCTACGGGGCATAAGAAGAAGGACAAAAAAAAGGAAACGATATGACTAGCGGTGGATCATGTCAACATTTTGAACGTTTTCTTGGCTTGTCAATACAATATGAAGGCAAAGTCAAAATAATACTAGGAAAAGAAAAGGTAAAAAATAAATACAGGGTGGAATCAAAAGCTTTTCGTCTCATCAACTCCTCTCCTCTAACTGACTGTCTTCAGCCCCTCTCTCACCGCCGCAATGTTGCATATCTAGCTGTCTTCTACCGCTATTTTCATGCCAACTGCTCTTCTGATCTTGCTAACTGCATGCCTCCCCTCCTTCCGCGGCCTCGCTGCACAAGACTTTCCTTCTTTCTCTCACCCCTATTCTGTCCACCTCTCTAACGCAAGAGTTAACCAGTATTCTCAATCATTCATCCCTTTCTCTGGTAAACTCTGGAACTCCCTGCCTGCTTCTGTATTTCCACCTTCCTATGACTTGAATTCCTTCAAGAGGGAGGTTTCAAGACACTTATCCACCAATTTTTGACTACTGCTTTGACCCTTTTATGGGACTGGCATTTCAGTGGGCATTTTTTTTATTAGATTTTTGTTGCCCTTGGCCAGTATCCTTCCTACATAAAAAAAATAAATAAATATTACAAAAAAAAAATAAATGTGTTGACAATGTATTGATAACTTATAGCAAATGTTGTGTAGCCTAATCCGTAAAACCATTCGTGTGGCTCACTAATAAGGTCTTTATTTAAAGTTTATATGTAATATTTTCATCACGAAAAAAAATATTTTATTCATATTCAGCAAAAAAAAAATAAATAAATAAAAAAAATAAATAAATATACCAATCATCACTGGTCAGAGAGAGAGAGAGAGAGAGAGAGAGAGAGAGAGAGAGAGAGAGAGAGAGAGAGAGAGAGAGAGAGAGAGAGAGAGAGAGAGAATACATAAATGACAGAACGGCTAGCCGGCTTGTAGTTACCAGTCAGTTTTAAGGGATGGGAGAGGTGTCTGATTGCGTATTTGTGCCGCTGGACAGTGACGTACACTGAAGCCCACACAAGAGTTAAGAAGGTAGCAGTGGGTGTAAGTGACGAGGCGCTGAGCAGCTCGGTGAGTACTGAACAGGGAAGCTTAATTGGTACAAAGTATGCATTTGTTGCAGGTGTTTTGTTGTTAGCCAATTAGCTGTGCCCTTGTTGGTGGCTGTGACTAAGCTGTCCACTCCTTGTTGACGTGTTCAGCATGTTGTGTTCCTGGCTGTCCTGCGAACTGCGGATGCTCAGAACAGCCAAAGGAGTGTTGATAAACATATATGTGCGCTGCTGAAGACTTAGGTGAATGATTAGCCACAAATAGCGATGAAACAGATCCTGTAAAGCACTTGTTCACAAACTTCTTTTCGTCTTTTCCCCCTTCAAGCAGTTCCCCTGTCCGGATTTCCTCCTTCATACAGTGACAAGGAAATGTTGAAACTCCTACAAAGTCATTACTAAAGACGATCGTACCATAAATTTTTATTTGTATTTGTATATAGTACTGCAACAAAACCAAACTACAATATTATATGCTTTTTTTTTCTTCTGTCGGTCAGAGAGAGAGAGAGAGAGAGAGAGAGAGAGAGAGCTCACAGCAGTGCAGGGACTCCACAATCATGTGGACTTTCCCACACACCAGCGTGGAGGCTCCCTGGACCCAGTGGTGACGGACCTGCCTCAAGAATGTGTTCAGTGCTTCCCTCTCGACTGTGTGGGCAGCTCTGACCATCATGCCGTGCTCACGACCGTCAGCGTTGCCCCGGCGCGTGACGAGGATCACCAGCAAGCCACCTGGCTGTGGCACCGCGCCGACTGGGTGGCAGTGCGGCAGGCCCTGGCCCTGACAGATTGGGACACAATATTCACCGGGGACCCGCACCATGACACCACCGCCCTCACTACTGTCCTCTGCACACTGCAGCAGCAACACGTGCCACACAGGACGTACTCAACCAGCGCAAAGGACCATTCCTGGTTCGGGTACAGGTGCAAGACTGCTGCTGAGCAAAAGTACAAAGCCTGGACGCGGTGCAGGAGGCACAGTGTAACAAAGCCCCACACAGAAGAACGTGCAAGATCATGATAAAGACAGTGAAGTGGGCCAAGGCAAGGTGCGAGGCGAATATGAGGCGGAAGCTGGCCTCCAACCAGGTTGATGCCAAACAGTGGTGGGGATTAGTAAAGGAGAGGCAAGGTGTCTCCTCTCATGAACGTATCCCCGCCCTGAGGAAGCCTGACGGGGATATGGCCGTCTCCAGTCAAAAAAAAGCAGACCTCCTCGCCCGCCAGTTTGCTGAAAAAAATGACAACTCCAGAGCCAGACAGGCAACTGCCCGCCCTCCCCCACCTTAAATTACTGCCTCGAGACTGGAGGGCGTTGCCATCTCTGAGGACGCCATCAGAAGACACCTGAGGGATGTCAACACCAGGAAGGCCCCTGGTCTTGACAGCGTGACCCCACATCTCAAAAAGTGTGCTGTTGAGCTCGCTGGCCCTCTCGCACAAATGTTTCCCTGCTGTTTGCAGCGAGGGGTCTGGCCGTCACTATGGAAGGAGGCGCGACACACCCGTGCATAAAGAGAAGTCGAGGTCTGAGCCAGGTAACTACCGGCCTTGTTACCAGCCAATCTCGCTCCTCTCCGTACTCAGTAACATCTTGGAGAGGATCATAAGCGAGAAGCTCACTGAACACCTCGAGCAGCACCAACTGCTGTCGCCAAAGTAATGTGGCTTCAGAAAAGGCCGCTCCACCTCAACTTGAAAGCGAGCGCATACCTGAATAGCCTAGGTCATGTTGCATGCAGTGACCAACAAGTGATGGTGCATTCTGACTCACTGACTTTCTGTACCCTTCAACCATCACCTTCCCTTAGTGTAGCTGTACGTAATATTGTCACACAATTCACACTCTACAGTAAACAGAGAGAGAGAGAGAGAGAGAGAGAGAGAGAGAGAGAGAGAGAGAGAGAGAGAGAGAGAGAGAGAGAGAGAGAGAGAGAGAGAGAGAGAGAGAGAGAGAGAGGGGGGGGGGCAGACACGTAAACAGAAACGTACGTACATACATACATACATACATACAGACATACAGACAGACAGACAGACAGACAGACAGACAGACAGAAAGATAAATAAATACAGACACAGAAACAGAGAGACAGCAATATGCATGCATAACATACAAACATAACATACAGACAGACAGACAAACATACAGAGTGACATACAGACATATCGGATAGAGTGCATCAATTAACACCGGCCAGTGAGCAGCTGTTGCATTTGGTGTTGTTTGTTGCAGTGCGTGTATTCGATGAGTGTTACTTCATCGTCACCTTTATTCACGCAGCGTGTCATTTCCTTCACCTTCTTCACTCTATTGCTATTATACATTTATATTGTGCCTACTAAAAAAATGCACCAAATTATTAACACAGCTCATTTATATGTAACTTACTAGACTTGTCTGCTTATTAATTGCCAATATAGCAACGCATTTATTATTGTTATTGCTGTTCTTGTAGTTACTACTATCACAACCGCCACGACCACCACCACCACCACTACTACTACTATTTCTATTGTTATTATTATTGTTATTATTATTATTATTATTATTATTATTATTATTATTATTATTATTATTATTATTATTACTATTATGAGTGCCACTCCCTTCCTGCAGGAGGCGCCGCGGGAGGTGAGAGAGCTGGTGCGTCCTCACTAATTACGTTGCTAAATTTGCTTGAAGCTTCACCTGGCGTGGCTTGGCGCAAGTAATCAACACGGCTCTGCATTCAGGTTTGTAGGAGCATAAGGGAAGACCCAGTGAAGGTGCCACTCCACAAAGAATGCAGTCCAAAAGATTAGTGAAAATAATGAGAAGCGTATTGAAACCTTCCCTCTGCAACAGTTCAAGTCATACTGAAGCAGGCGAGGACCTGAAGTGGTCAGGGTGACAGTGCTGCCGTGGCTTGGAATGGACAGGTAGACTGATCAGTAAACAATTTTGTATTTAAGTTCCCCTCTACAGCAGAATCGAACTGGGAACCTTAGGGCACGGATAAAGAACTGTGCCATAAAGAACTGAGCTACCTGACGTCCAGAGAGAGAGAGAGAGAGAGAGAGAGAGAGAAAGAGAGAGATTATAAAGAGAAATATTTAAATTTGAACGTCTCACTCATAAAGCAAATTCAAGGTGAGGAGCATTGAAGAATTCCTCCACCACGCAGGAAGAGAGAGAGAGAGAGAGAGAGAGAGAGAGAGAGAGAGAGAGAGCAAAAACAGTGACGCTTCTGGTATTTATTTTTTGGTTGTGGTGTGGCGGCGGCGAAAGATACTGTCATTTTTTAACATCGCTGACAGAAAAGATGACCACCGCGATGTAAAAGAGCGAAGGAGGAGAATAAAAAAAAAAGGGACTGAGCAATAAAAAGACGATCGCGGTGAAAATTTTGAGATTCTAATAAAAAAAAAAACACAAAATGAAAATAGCTAAAAATAAAGAAGGTTATGGATGAAAATAGCATTACACAAGAAAGAAGCAGAAGAAAACAACCCAAAATATGAAAAATTATAAATGAAAACAGCACAAAAAGAGGAATAATGTGGAAAGAAATAGCCCGAACAGGAAAGTTATCAACGAAAACTGCCCAAAATATGAAAGTTATTGATAAAATTAGTGTAAAAAGAGAAAAAAAATATGAACGGAAATAACCCGCACAGTAAAGACATATAAGACAATATCACCAACCACCTATGGAAAAAAAAAAATCCCAAAATACTTGGCCTTTGGTGCAAAACAGTAAAATTATAGAAAAAAAAAAAAAATCGCCTAAAGCATTAAGATCATGGAATGAAATCTGACAAAATGTTTGGTCTGTTGAGGAATAATTGCGTAAATAAGGAAATCATAAAAACACAGTCTAGAATAGTGAGGTTCTGGAAAGTAACCCAAACCTGCAAAATAATCTAAAAAAAAAAACAAAAAAAAAACATGAAAATAAAGTTAATAATTCTTTTTTTTTTTTTCTTTTCATTTAATCTACGTGGTACTGTAATATTTTTTTTTCTCTTTTTTTCATATTTCTCACTTTTTTTCTTTTTATTTGTATTAACATTATTGGTTTCATGCATTTTTATGACGTGTGTGAGTGTGTGTGTGTGTGTGTATGTGTGCAAACAGATATAGCGTGCCCATTTCTTTTTATTTCTTTTTTCCACATCCACACATTTTGCTACATACTCTTATTTCTACATACATTCATTTTTTTTTCTACAGCTGCTGGAAACATCTGCGTACATTTATTTTATTCTTTAACACTACGAACACTAAATCTTTGCATTACCCTCCTTTGCATCCACTCTTAATATCAACAAACTACTTTTTTAAGTCTCAGAAACACCTATTTCTACAGGTACTCTTCTCTTAACACATTTCGAAACACCTGCATACTTTGCTGCTTTTTTTTCTTTGCTTTAACATCACTTGCATTCACTCATAACACGAACCAAACTCCTTTTCCACTTCAAACACGTTCATACCTATTATATTTCGCTGATGTATTCACAACAGGCTTACCTGAAAGTACCTTCGAGACCTTTGGGAATATAGGTAACTACATTTCTCTTTACAGCGCTCAATATTATAAGGCTTCTTTTTATTTATTTTTTGTATTTTTCTGTAATGTGTGCTCTCCCTTTCGGCCAGGGCAGTCTTGAGGCACTAATGATCTGTAAACCGTCACCAGTTGTGCCTCGTGTGCTCTGCTGAGACTCAAAGTACAAAGAGAGGCAAAGAAAGGGAAGGGAACGGTATCTTCATGCACTCACGATTCATCTCCTCTTGCCTTCTAGGAAACGTGCATCTTTCATTTATTTTATTTGAGTCTACGCGAATATCTGACCGTTTTCTTACACACTCGTTTTTCTTTTATCGCTTTGGTTCTTTGCAAGAGTTCTGTTTGCTCGCTTTTATGAACTCCTACGTCACTATTCCTCAACTTTCCTCCATAATTCTGACTCAAAGAAGCAGTCTGGGGGGGGGGTGGAGATTAACTGATACTATACATTAAATGAGGAACAGAGTAATTTTAAGACCCATCAGATTATGTTCTCCGAGAGAAAACGGGAACCGAGGAGGCATTGCGTCACGGAGTGGGAGCACACAAGTCTCCGTTTAACCCGCGCAGTGCCACCGCCGTAAATTTACGGCATCTAGCTTACCCGCGCTCAGTGCCACCGCCGTATATTCACGACGGCAATCTAAAAAAAATTCTAGTATGTTTATTTGTCTAAATAACTTCATAAAAAACACACTAAGTATACCCCAAGCTCCACCCTACGCACTGAATGTGTTAGTTTGTTTGTATGCTCCTTGAGTGGCCCCCAGGCGGCGCGCGGCGCGGCGATCACGTCAGACTCATGACAGCTTGTACAACCACCGGAGGAAGCAGTCATGGCGCGCCGCCGTGGGTTGTGATGAGATTATCTCTGCTTTACTTTCTTCTAGTATTGATGAAATGTTATCAGACATGTCTGATGATGATTCTGTACATGACAAAGACTATGTACAGCTGAGTGAAAATGTAAAAATGTACCAAGCACTACTATCATACGAGTAGCCTACCTATGCATAGTCTATGCATATTGATAGTGTTGATATATGTAATATATAAACAAATAATCCATTACCGAGGTCACATAACATAATTTACGAATACTGGTGTTGATCAAAAATGGATAGCACCGAGCACACTACGAGTATCAGCATCACACTATATGCGCACCAACATCAGACAACTTCTCAGGTGATTATTTTTTTGTTTTTTTTTTACTTTCTAAGACAACTTTTCTCGTGTTTTCATTATTTTTACATGATTTAGGATTTTTTGAAAGCATAAAAAAATATGCAAAATTGGCTGGCAGCACGGGTTGGTTTAGGATAAAAGTGGCCGGCAGCGCGCGGGTTACACCTGTTTCGTCACTCTCGCTGCCTCAAGGATCCAGGAGAGGGATAACCAATACTTCATTAGGTATACTCTTAATTAACACTGTCACCGTGACATCACGTGAGGTATAAAGGGTTTTCCTCAGTAACACTTAGTAAAGCTGGTATCCTTCAATGACATTTTACGGGGGAAGAATTAATTACTTGATTATAATATTTTTGTAGTACTTTAATTAACTTCTCAAGGTACGAGAAGGTTGTCTGAAGGGTTAATTAACTACTGTTAATCATGTAGATAATTATCTCTGCCATTAACTACTTCTTTAGTTTTCACAAAACGACCATCAACTGCTTGGCTAGAGAGAGAGAGAGAGAGAGAGAGAGAGAGAGAGAGAGAGAGAGAGAGAGAGAGAGAGAGAGAGAGAGAGAGAGAGAGAGAGTTAAATGAAGTAAAAAGGATTGTTTGACGGAAAGTGAAGAAAAGTGAGGTGAGGAAGAAAACTTGATAAAGAAGATAATTGCTTTCTGCTGCCTAGTGAAGAAGAGGAGGAGGAGGAGGACGACGAGGAGGAGGAGGAGGAGGAGGAGGAGGAGGAGGAGGAGGAGGAGGAGGAGGAGGAGTAATAAAAGAGAGGAAAGATGAGGAATAAAGAGGAAGAGATGGGGGATGAAAGTATAAATGAAGACAGGAAGAAATGAAAGCAGGAAGAGAACAGAAAAGAGGAAAAAAGAAGGAGGTGAAAAAAAAAAATAGAGGCCGAAGGAAAAATGAAGATAGAGGAAATGAGGGAAGAAAGTGTGGAAAGATGAGGGATAGAGAGGAAAGGGTGGAATAAAGAAATAGTGGGAGAAATATGATGGAGGGAGAGGAGGAGAGAGTGTAGAGAATATAAGGAGAATGTGATGAGAGAGAGAATAAAAGAGAAATATGTGGGAGAGAAGCAGGTCATTCCCTCACCTCTTACTTGTGGGATTAGTAGCTGGATAAAGGTAAACCAGGTGTATAAAGTCATCAACGGATGAGCTGTAACTGAATTATCTCTCTCTTACCTGTAGAGTGAATAATTAGACAAATAAGAAAAATGCAGGTGTTGAGATTAATCAACATGTCATGCATATAGAATTGCTTTAGTGTAGGATAATTAACTGATATACCAGAGGAACAGACGTGCTAAATCATTGCAACAGAACACTCAACATAAAAAAAAGTAAGGAAAATAAGGAAAATTAAGAAAACACTTGCCAAAAAAGAAAAAAAGCATCCTTACCAGTAAAATAAGACAGGTTATTAAATACCAGATACCTTAGATGTAAATACAGGTAATCTCTGCGACCTGTAACCTTAGTGAGGTCATCTGTCACGTTGAGGTTCACCAGCAGTATGAGGAGGGGGGCTGTGTGGCCACCTGGCGACGGTACTGCCCTTGGTCACCTGTGAGGGTGTATTACCAGCTGCCAACGCCGCCACCTCTTGTCATGTTCCCGCACCTGAGAGTACCTGTGTGGCAAACAAGGCGTGATTAGTGAGCTTGTTCCTGCGCGCTGTTTCCTCCTTACCCTCCCTCTCCCTGCCGCTGCTACCTCCACTCCTCCCACTGCTCTCCTCTACGCCCTCCCTTCCCCACTGTTCTCTGTGGGTTGCTGTCACTTGGTGCTCAGGCCCTACATCTGAGGTCACCTGATCACCGCTTACTCTTATTATTATTATTATTATTATTATTATGGATCATCGTCATCGTTGTCGTTATCATGAAAGGTTTACAATATTGTTATTATTATTATTATTATTATTATTATTATTATTATTATTATTAGTAGTAGTAGTAGTAGTAGTAGTAGTAGTAGTAGTAGTAGTAGTAGTAGTAGTAGTAGCAGCAGCAGCAGCAGCAGTAGCAGTAGTAGTAAAAGTATTAGTAAATTTGTTATCATTGTTATTAGTAATCATTGTCATCATTGTCAATATGATAAAAAATTACGTTATTATTATTATTATTATTATTATTATCCCAAACACACACACACACACACACACACACACTCACATGTGGTAATAATGGCTCTCCCGCCCGCCACATCCCAGGAAAAGTTTGTTAGCAGTTAATAGGCCGCAATTTTCCTTATGTAAAGTCGTCTTGGTCTCGTTCGGAGCAAATCACCATCATCGCAGTAGTTTGTAGTTTATTTTTTCATCCAACACTCTCAGACTTCCCCACACGTCATATTGGCAATTCTCTCCTTCCCCACCATTCTCTCTCTCTCTCTCTCTCTCTCTCTCTGCCGGCAACCACAACGTGCACACCTTCCCTCTTCACTTCACCTCAGACTCTGTTGACTCTGATACCTAGCGTGCTTATTTTCCCATTGGTTTGTACCGGAACTCCGCCAGTCCCTACGCACCACAGATGACAACTCTGCTAACGCCTATCAGCCTCCAGTGATCCCTCGTTACAAACTTTTCTGGACCCTGACCGGAGGAGGCAATGATTGCTGCGGCCTGACTTAAAGAAGTGTTGTTCTGTCTGCCTGCCTGGCCGTGAATAGGCTACTGAGCTGCCCGCTAGGTATCCTTACAGACCTCAGACCTCGCCGTATTGCTCGAAATTAAACCAAGTACTGCTAGTTAATTCAGACGGGTCGCAGTTACTATGGACTCGTCGAAGACCAAAGCTTTTCCGCTCGAATCAAGGTCTTACCGAAGGCGATGAAACACCTCCACCGAACCCAAGTGAAGGCGAGCAGACGGAGTGGCGGGCAGGAGTGGTGGGTCAGTGGCTTCTTACCTTGACCTCCGTGAACACAGGTGACGGCACACTTACCTGCAAAGAAAAGGGATTATCAGCATGGTTGTTATATTCTACCTGAGTACAGCCTTAATGTATATATTTTTTTTTATGTGTGCATATTTATTGCATTGAGTGTCGAGCTGATGTTAAGGCAGCTTTGACCTAAATAAAGCGTAGAAATTGCACTGAAAGGAATATGAAAAATACGAAGTTAAACTACGCAAGGTATCAAATAAAAATCAAGGAACGTCTGTCCGCCATCTTCCTTTCCAACATCACATCCACTCTTTCAAAAAATAGCATTATAAAAGCCATACTATAACTTTTTTTCCTCCCGTCAAATAAAGTCACTATTTGCTATTTCAGTGGAGAGCCTGTGAGTTGCAAACACCACAACTTCACGGCGCCTTTTTTCCCCTCGCCTGGCTGGATGTCTTGCATCTCTCCGACACTCCAGTTCGTGACTCAGCCACCATAAGATGGAGATAATTAATTACAGTTATCAGCTAAAGCAAATGGTGCACTCACACACTCTCATTCGCGCACCACACCCACCAATCCACACTC
Source organism: Scylla paramamosain (assembly GCF_035594125.1). NCBI lineage: Eukaryota > Metazoa > Arthropoda > Malacostraca > Decapoda > Portunidae > Scylla > Scylla paramamosain. The sequence continues at coordinate 17,204,783 of NC_087157.1, read as the reverse complement.
ACACAAAAGCAACCGATGCCACGCAGGGCACAGGGTATCAGGAAAAGCCCTCCCTGTTGCAATGCCGGACTTCACCGTTGGTGGCAGCGTCATCCCCCTATTCTCTCAGTACAGTTACCTCGGAGCTCCAGTCAAGATCTCAGCAGTCCTCCCTGCCCGGCGTCAGCCCCATCCCATCATTAGTGACCTATTGGATCGTCTCCAGCGACGACTTCGCCCTCTTCAGTGGCTCACCAACATCTCCGGCATCTGCATTTTTGTGACCAGTACTATCTATGTCACTTTCATTCACTCTGTTGTTGATTATCTCTCCCCTGCCTTGATTCAACTTCCTCGGGCTGCTTTAGAGCCTCTGCAAATTTTTCAGAATAGAGCGATGAGAATCATTGTTGGATGCCCCGTGACCACCAGGATCGTAAACATGCAGCGTGAATTGAGGCTCCCGCCCTTAGTTGATAGAATATATTCAAATGTTACTTGCCTCACAGTGAAGTGTCTTCACTTTCCACTTCTCTCGCCACACTACACGCAGCTGATCAGGACCTCTCTTGGCCCCACTCCACCAGTCCCTCCTATTCTGCCCACTGGTCGCCGACTTATTGTGTCTGCTTCCTCTTTGCTTAGGAGCCTTAATTTGCAAGTTTCTGCCGCTGCCGTGTCCCCAGGCCCACCCCCGTGGATGCTACCAGCGCCTGAGGTGAGCTTTACCCCTACAACCAAGTCAGATCTGCCTCCTCTCCAGCTGCAGCTGGCCTTGAAACACGTGGCGACAGTGACGTCCTCCATCACAGCTCCTCATCGCCTCTACACTGACAGGTTTCTCCAGTCGGATGGAGCGGCTGGTGGTGCGGTTTTCTCACCTGACTTGGAACCACCTCCAGGTGGCTGGTTCGGCCGTCGGCTCGGAGACCACTCCAGCTCAACGTTGTGTGAGCTCTATGCTATCCTGGATGCTGTTAGGCTGCTTACACACGAGCGTTTTTGTACGCGCGTCGAACGGACGCACAGAACGCGTCATATTTTTTGTACACGCGTTTGCCCCGCGTTCGCGTTTCTCGCCCTGCCTCCAGCCTCTATCCATGCATCTGCTTTCTTGTTCCTGTTTTTATATTCTTCGGTCGTAGGATCCCACAGGACAGGCCTCTTCCCTACTTCGGAAATAAGTTCTTCCGTGTTGTGATAGTCTGCCATTCTAGTCGTCTGAAAATGTTAGTTCATTAATTAATTGTAGTAGGCTACGCGATGTATGCATGCATGTACTATATCAATTCTTTCTTGTAGTATCTATACACATTTACTATAAACAATAAAACTGCTACATCACACCCAAATGCAGTACACACCAGAGTTCTATCCACATGAGCGGGACGGGATGGGTGACTGGCCTCTCACCCCCAGCTGAAAGTAATGACTGATATGGCAGCAGGACCTGCGTGCGCGCGTAACCGAACGCCCGTGTGCAAGCTCCCATTGAAACGAATACAGCCTTTAGCCTCGTGTGTCAGAGGAGAGTGAATGCAGTTGTTATTTGTGACTCAAAGCCGGCCCTTCAGTCTCTTTCGTCCCACACACCTAATAGTAGTTCAACAGATTCTTTCCTTTTTAGCATTAATGACTGCTCGCAATGTGTGTGTCAAGTTTATATTGGTAATATCTCATGTTGGTTTACGCCACAATGCTACAGCTGACCGCCTAGCGAAGGATGCCTGCCGCCTACCTCCGCGTGGTGATAGTCGTCCTCTCTCCCTGCCATGCCACCTTCCCCGCTACAATTTCTCCATTGTCCATAATTCTTTTCAGTGCACACACACACACACACACACACACACACACACACACACACACACACACACTGGCGGCAATAATAAATCTCACAAAGGATCTCGCAGCCTCTCCGCCAATGGGGCCAAGGAGCACCAGCTTTCCTCTCCAATAGCCATGCCACCTTTGTCCTCCTCCTCCTCCTCCTCCTCCTCCTCCTCGTTCATTAATCACTCCCCTTTTCTTCTCGATTTCATTCTCACTCTCACCCCATCACACCACTGTCTCGTCTCATCCTCTCTCTCTTACTTTCATTTTAATCCCGTTTTTCCCTCTCCCCCGCCATCTCTCCTTTTCTCAGTACAACTCTTGTCCTTCATGAAGTGTTTCGAGAGGCCAAACAAAAGCTAAAGCTCTGGATTTTCTCTAGAAGCAAAGAATTAATGTCCAACTAAATCACTGCCTCAGACGAGACGAATGAAGGACTGACTTTTTTTTTTCTGCAAGGAAGCGAGTGAAATGAACAGCCTCGTCCTTCACGCTTAACATCGGAAGGAAAAAATAACGTAAATAAAACGAAAAAAAAAAAAAAAAGTGAGGAAAAGAATATTGCCAAACTTTTTAGCAAACGAAAATGTTAAGCAGAGAATATCATTTCTTTTCCTTTTAAAATTAATTTCCCTTCTATATGCAAGTCACCATCTCCTTCCCCGAGTTGTATTTATCCTCTTTGTGGTGTAATCTTTCAGGAAATTGTAAGTCTCTTGAAGAGTAACTGGATGTGAAATTGTTCAGCAGACGACTTGTGAAAGAGAGGAGCGGGAGGGAAAGTGCACAGCCTTGAGGAAGATGAAGATGTGAAGTAAGACGATGAGGACAGGAAGGCGCAGGTCTGGCCGAGGAGGAATGAGGGAAAACAATAAATAATAAGTGTAAGCTAAGAGAACAACAACAACAACAACAACAACAACAACAATAATAATAATAATAATAATAGAAATGGGAGTAATTACGAAAACCAGTCAAAATCGCATTAACGCTACAAAACAAAAAGAAAAAATGATTTTTTCATTTTGCCTTCAGTATCCCATTTCGCTCTGTATGACAAAAACAAGGAGGAAGAAAAAAAAAGACGCAGAAGAGAAGAAAAAGAAATCTGATCGTTTTACCTTTGAAGACAACAAAAACCTGTTCAGTAAAAAGTAGCAAGTTTTCGATCAAGCTTCACTAGGATCAGAAACTTTCTGAAAAGAACAGACGAGCAATTTGGTTCACGAAAAGGGAAAGATTTACGCCGTTATTTGGCTCTTAAGGATCACAGCTATGTGTGTGTGTGTGTGTGTGAGAGAGAGAGAGAGAGAGAGAGAGAGAGAGAGAGACTCATCGCATTACTGTCTGTTGTCTCATCCTCATTCTTTCTTTTATCCTGTTCTCTCCTTTTCTCCCCAGCCACCTCTCTCTCTCTCTCTCTCTCTCTCTCCCAATGATGACATAACGTCGTCTCCCCTACTCCACCGGACGAGGCGGGCGCCTCATGGCAACCCAACGGCAAGACAGGCGAGGCCACACAGCTACGAGCACACATCCATCTCTTGGCGTAATGGCGGCCGCTCATCTGAGGCACTGTGCCTTTGTCTCCTCCGCGAAGCAAGATGGCCGGCGTGTGACCCCGGATGGCGAAGATAAGCCGCGACCACTTCCGTTCATCACGACGCCGACAACACACACACACACACACGAACCACCAACACTCGACTGCTGCTGCTCCTTCCCCGGTGATACCGACTTGTGATTGGTTCCCGTGCCGTCCACCCCCTCTTTCAGTGTTCCACAGCTCCGTCATCTTCCTGTCACCATTACGTGCTGATAACTACGCAATACATATTTTTCTAGCAAGAACTGGACGTACTATATAAGCGTGAACACTTTTTACAATGCCAAGCCTTACAGCGGCAGAGTCTGGTATTAAGGGCTCGCTGGCGTGCGAGGCTTCACGAGGCTCCGAACCAGTCGCCTCGAGCAGCGAGCAACAGGCAGTGTTGTAATGCCATCTGGCGGCGTGCGGTGTCTTCCTGATCCAGACTGTGTGTGTGGGGACAAGGGCTGCATGAGGAGAGGCGCTCACGGGCTGGAAAATAACCCAGTGTGCTCCTTATTAAATAATACTGTGACCAGCAACCATGACTGTACTGCGCGCAAGACGGAGGGAGTGGGAGGGGTGAAACAGGGAGAGGGAGGAGTGGAGGGAGAGGGAGAGGTGGAGGGAGAGGGAGACTGTAACGGAAGGAGTGCGGCGAGGTCCTATTTTTCCGTGGTGAGAGGATAAGACGTGAGTGTGAGTGGAGGAGGGTGGCGGCGCTACTGAGGAGCTGGGAGGAAGAGGAAGAGAAGGGGAGCCATAACACCTTAATGGTTTAGGAAGGGACGACCTGAAATATGTATAAGAAGATCCAAGTGATGAAAGAGAAGCCAATATAATGAGTAGTTGAGAGGAAGGTTACCACGTAGATTATTCAGGAAAGAGTGTTAAGAGGAACAGGAGTGCAGGTGAAGAAGATCAGGGGAAGAGTTTTTATGAGAATGAAAGGAGACTAACAGGGAGGTGAAAGTGACACACTGAGAAAAAAAATGACTACGGAAGTGATTATCAGTGCAAGGAGAGCAAAGTGCGGTATGATGTAGTCACTGGTTGAAAGGGAATAGGAGCGAGTCAAAAGGGACAACAATTACAAAGTGGTGAGCGGGACAGGAATTAGAAGGAAGATAGAGACGGAGAAAATCTGCAGGAGGATAAAACAAAAGAGAGAGAGAGAGAGAGAGAGAGAGAGAGAGAGAGAGAGAGAGAGAGAGAGAGAGAGAGAGAGAGAGAAAGGAAATGTAAACCTGCAGAGGAGTGACGAGGCACTGAGGTGAAGGTCCCCGAACAGAGGCCAAGGCGGTAGTAAAAAATGACAGCATAAGTGTCTTGAAACAGTTCAAGTCACAGGAAGGTGGAAATACAGAAGCAGGCAGGGAATTCCAGAGTTTACCAGAGTAAGGGATGAATGATTGAGAATACTGGTTAACTCTTGCATTAGAGAAGCGGACAGAATAGGGGTGAGAGAAAGAAGAGTCTTGTGCAGCGAGCCCGCGGGAGGAGGGGAGGCATGCAGTTAGCAAGATCAGAAGAGCAGTTGATAAGACAAAAAGCTTTTAATTCCACCCTGTCTTAAGAGCGGTTACTGAGGGTTACTGAAAAGATGAGGGAAGAGGATGGGGAGTGAATGGGAGCCTGCAGAGGAGTGACGAGGGTTAATGGGAGGTTAAGGGAAGAGGATGGGGAGTGATCGCCCTCCAGGGAAACTTGTCATCCCTTCATCCTCACGAGCTGCCACTCAGCAGTGTCACCCGTCACTGGTAGAGACGAGAGAGAGAGAGAGAGAGAGAGAGAGAGAGAGAGAGAGAGAGAGAGAGAGAGAGAGAGAGAGAGAGAGAGAGAGAGAGAGAGAGAGAAACCAAGCGGAGGTTTCCTAACTGTAAACACGATATAAAAAAAAAAAGCTAATTCGATGTGAGCTGAACAAGACCGGTGATGGAGGATGGGGAGGACTGGGAGGGAAGGATGAGGTGGTGGTGGTGGTGGTGATTTGCCTGTTTTATGGTGTCGGGCTGTTCATACATAACACTTCATGCAATAATGCTTTCTACTGAAAGTATAAGAGCCAAGACCGCAGTGCTCTTCAAACACATTCCATTTCATTATTTTGTTACTTGAGACAGACCAAATGCTGCACATTATGGAATTACTGACAACACTATCGATGCCAAATACCTGACAAAAGAATTGCCAGGCGAGCAAGGCGCACGGCGGCACACAGGGCCTGGCCTCGCGTGCTGCTCACACTGCTGCCCACGAGGCGCTTGATGAAATTCTCGCGACCACTGGGCGAGGCGCGCAAAGTGGCCCACGAATTGAATGTCCAAGCAGCGCCAGCTTGCTGTAATAATAATAATAATAATAATAATAATAATAATAATAATAATAATAAACGGTTTATTATTTAGGCAGTTGACAAACTGAAAATGTACAGAGGGGATGGGGAAAAACTTAACATTAATCCTAAAGGTAAGTCTAATCTAGGAGGGAAATACTATTGATTGATGGCTCGCACCATGGTGGGAATCGCACTGAGTCTGTACCGGTCCGTGCGCGGCGCCTTCAGGGGCGTTATTCTGTTGTGGTGTCTGGTGGCACGGACCGGGCGAGGCGCGTCGGGCGGCAGCATGTTTCTGAGACGTGGATGATGCAGTAGTCCCCTCCCAAACTTCTCCAGAGCCTCTCGGTGCCTGGTGGATATTCTGGACAGACTCAGGGTGGTCAGGGCTTCTTCATAGGTGGTGTATGCAGGGCCAAGGATGACCCTGCACGCCCTTTTCTGCACACTCTCTAGCTGTAGCTGTTGAGTGTGTGTGAGGGAGGAGGACCACGCTGGGAAGGCGTACATGAGTTTGGGGAGGATGAAGGTAAGGTACACCCCCCCTTAACTCATCTATCGGCGTCCCCAGCGACCTGAGTCTGCGCAGCATGTACAGCCTGTAGGTAGCTGATCTCACGGTGCTGGCGACATGCTGCTTCCAGGTCAGCTGGTCGTCCACCGTGACTCCGAGAAGCTGTGTGTGTGTGTGTGTGTGTGTGTGTGTGTGTGTGTGTGTGTGTGTGTGTGTGTGTGTGTGTGTGGTTAAATAATAATGTTTTGGCGCACCTCCACACGGCGTTCTCAGATCGTGAGAGAAAGGCGTGCATCATTTATGTCTCAACAATGAAGTACTGTTTGTTTGTTTGTGAGCCGCTTCCCTTGGAAACTCTCATACTGACCATAAGCTTATTTTCACCTCTGACACATCTATCTTTACCAAAATATACCTATAATTCAACGCCATTCACTGTCTCTACACCACTTAAACATGTCCTCCTCCACCACAAGAATCAGCTTTTAGCAACCCATCATAAAAGAAAGGAAAGTTAAGTATTCCATCTCACACTCAGCGGCTTTCCGTCTTCACAACACAGCACAAGGCAGGGCCAGGCGCCCCCTGCCGCCCTGCCAGCCTGCGCCTGCAGGCTTCGCTACACCACACCACCATACCACACCACCACACCACACAATCATTTGCGCCTCCTTCATTCCTCCTTCTTTTTTTCTCCTCTCCTATTCGTCATTTTCTTCTTTTCGTCCTCCTCCTCATCCTCCTCTTCCCACTACTACTACTACTACTACTACCACCATCACTCCACCGTTTCTTCCCTTCATTCTTCCTTCCTTCTTCCTCTTCCTCCTCTATTCCTTACCTTTTTCCTCTTCCCACTACAGCAATCTACGCATTTCATACTTGGGCCGGAAAACCCTGGAAAATGAGGGAAATGTTGACGAAGAGAGACAGACTGGTAGGAGGGAAGGTCTCGGTCTGGGTCCTGATTGTGTTGGTGGTAGACGAGACGAGACGCTCTGAACGGGACTGCACCTATATTTACGTAACGTAATTCACTTTGAAAATCGCGAGAAGAAAGAAGACGCCCAGACTGGAATGCACTACAAATTCTGACTCGCCGTTTACTTTAGCTAATACCCAAAATATAAAAAGATTACCGAACTCAGTAATAATAACGAAATATCCTCCAAAAATCTGTATTATTTACGAACGGTGCTACAAAAACATTATAATATCTAGAAACAAAACACAGCCAGACTAAATCCTATTATATATTCTGAACACATTTTTTTTCTTTTCCAGACAAATAAAAAAAAAAAACACGAATTGATCGTCGTATAAAGAAAATAGTTTTTTTTTTCCATTTTAGCAACGGACGCATGTTAAATTTGAAAATACGCATTGCTAGACTAGATTTTATTGAATATTATTACTTGATACATGTTTCTTATATTTTTTTAAGTCTTAAATCCAATACCAATACAATCATAGGCGTGCTAATAAAAAAAAATGTAAAAATATATAAAATGACGAAACGGTTTATTTTCGACAAACAAAAACACATCTAGACTGGATTTCATTATGTGTCATTCCTTGTTATAGTTTCCTAATAATAAATCAAATATCAAAACAATGCCAACTCCATCAGTAGAAAGGAAAGAATATTGATACCGCGCCGAAATGTTTTTTTTTTTTTTCCTCCTTTCCTCAGTACCTCTTCCCTTTTCCTACCCCGCATACTCTTCCTCTTCCCTTCATCTTTCTTCCTTCTCCTAGTACTATATATCCCGAGTCTAGAAAACACCTGGAAACTGCTGGAAATCCTGAAATTTACGCTAAATATTGACGGGGAGAGACTGTTACCATAGCAGAGACAGGGCTGGGCTAGGCTCGGCAGGACTCGGCAGGGCTGGGCGGCAAGGATAACGTGGTGTGTGTGTGTGTGTGTGTGTGTGTGTGTGGGTAACTGTCCTGTTTCTGTGTGTGTGTGTGTGCACGCGCGTTTAAGTGTATAACTGCCCTGTGTGTGTGTGTGTGTGTGTGTGTGTGTGTATGTGTGTATTTGTGTGTGTGTGTGTGTGTGTGTGTGTGTGTGTGTGTGTGTGTGTGTGTGTGTGCACGCGCGCGCGCGCGCGCGTTTAAGTGTATAACTGCCCTGTGTGTGTGTGTGTGTGTGTGTGTGGGTAACTGTCCTGTTTCTGTGTGTGTGTGTGTGTGTGCACGCGCGTTTAAGTGTATAACTGCCCTGTGTGTGTGTGTGTGTGTGTGTGTGTGTGTGTGTGTGTGTGTGTGTGTGTGCACGCGCGCGCGCGCGCGTTTAAGTGTATAACTGCCCTGTGTGTGTGTGTGTGTGTGTGTGTAAATATCTAACTGCCCTATTTGTGTGTGTGTGTGTGTGTGTGTGTGTGTGTGTGTGTGTGTGTGTGTGTGTGTGTGTGTGTGTGTGTGTGTGTGTGTCTCAGTACTGCAAGGCACGTCACCTTTCTCCCTTCCCTCCTACCCCCGCACACTCAAATCCTCAATTTTGGCGCCTTTTAATTGCGCTTGCTTTTCAAAACACATACCACATAAGTTTTGGATGTAAACAAGAATTGGGTAAAAAAAAAATGGTTTTGTTCGTGTTGTTGGTTTCCCGTTGTCTCCCAACAGCCTGGCAACTTTGCTCTCTCACCATTATTGTTTACAATGGTCGTGATGAGGTGACATGAGTTTCAAGGGTTTTTAAGGTTATACTGACAAATTAACAACACTTTTACATTACTAAGAGAAGAAACAAGCTTGAAAATCCGGGTCATCATCTCTGTGACCTTGAAAATAGTCGTGGTGAGAAAGCAAAGCGTTTCTGGATACACACCTCAGAATAAAGGTTTGAGGCGCCGTGCCCTGTTGTGTGTGTGTGTGTGTGTGTGTGTGTGTGTGTGTGTGTGTGTGAGGCAAAAAAACGGAACTGTTGGTTGGATGGTTGATTAATCTTAGGTCATAGTTGGAATGTCACGAAAGAACGCTGACATTGGACGGCGATTATCCACTCAGAGATACAGCAAAGGGAAACAGCAAGGAGAGAAATTGCAATGGAACGTTTTCTTCACTGGAGACGACACCTGCATCTTTCCTTCCTCGTAAACACTTGATGATGCTGAGTGTTGGAGAGTATGAGGTCAGGTACTTTAATTAGTGGAATCTCTCTGCGTATCAGCTTCGCGTGAGGGATTGGAAGGTTTTTTATTCGCTGTTGTCTCAATGTTTAACTCTGCGACTTGTTACCTGACTGACACTTTTAGGATTCGACTTTTTTTTTTTTTTTTTTTTTTACCAGTCTCCGTTGTCCTTGGCCAGAGCAGCAATTACATGAAAAAAAAAAAAAGTAAGAGTAAAAGGAAATTGTGAGAACGTGGATGATGTTAAGCTTTAGCGAACACGAAATTACATCTCACACAACAAAATACAAATTTGGAGCTAAAGATTCATTATTGGATAAGCACCTCACTCTGTAGCTACGCGTGTCCGTCCCGGCAAGCACGTGGACGATATTGAACGTTACAAAGCATGAAATCAAAGGCTCTTAATTGCTGAGTTCCATCTAGGTATTCATTTCACGTCACGGACTCAAGGATCATGGCTCCAGATCTCTTACGTTGTAACTGCACGGTTCCTTTCATGTAATGTAGAGTATGAATTCAAATAATCTCTGTTGAAATGCATCTGTGTATTTATTCCACGTTAGGGACTATAAAATTAACGATGAAATGTCAAACGAGATCCATTTAGTTAATATTTAGTTAATAAACACCCCGTCTACGTATTAATCAGAAGAAAACTGGGCTAAACAAGCATATCACTAGTGGCGATCCTAGCGCTATTGATGGTGGTGGTGGTGGTGGTGGTGGCGGTGACGGATCCATGTTATCTCGTGAACCAATCAGTGAAGTCATACAGCGGTGGTGGTGGTGGTGGTGGTGGTGGTGACGGATCCATGTTATCTCGTGAACCAATCAGTGAAGTCATACAGCGGTGGTGGTGGTGGTGGTGGTGGCGGTGACGAATACATGTTATCTCGTGAACCAACCAGTGAAGTCATACAGCGGCCCAGTTAGCGGGCAATAATGCTATTACTCACCCAACCAATTACGACTAAGGCTGGGACAAAATTGAAGCCGTTCCCTCTACCCCGCGTCCCCAGCACAAGCGCCGCCACCTGCTGACGGCGATTCCTGTGTGGCGCGGCAAATACTTGACAGCTTTTGTGGATTTCATTTGATTCATTTAGTGGAGAGAGAGAGAGAGAGAGAGAGAGAGAGAGAGAGAGAGAGAGAGAGAGAGAGAGAGAGAGAGAGAGAGAGAGAGAGAGAGAGAGAGAGAGAGAGTGTGTGTGTGTGTGTGTGTGTGTGTGTGTGTGTGTGTGTGTGTGTGTGTGTGTGTGTGTGTGTGTGTGTGTGTGTGTGTGTGTGTGTGTGTTAAGATTAGAACAAAAGAAAGAGCACAAGAAAATAAGGGGAAGCTGCAAGAAGCCATCAGGCCTACACGTGGCGGTCCCTGTATGAAACAAACCTACCTAATTATACCTGTCACTTCCAAGGTACTCAAGATTCAAGGATAGAAAGCATTTAGACTAACACTGACACACAGCACCTTTGATAGTGGAGGTATTAGCCAGGTTACATAACATCACAATAGATAACTAAAGACTCTGAGTTGATAATTACGAAGTCTAACAATAATGCACCGCGGCTTTAATAGTGGAGTTACTAGTTACTATGTTAGGTTAGATCAAGTCAAGACAACCGAAGACTGAGGGTTAAGAAGTGGTAAGCCTAATTCTGATAGTTCCGCAGCTCTAACCTTGAGCGAGACAGGCTTGGTGATGCATTAAGTGGCGCAGCGAGCGATGATCTCCTTTACGAGGGAATAAAATCATCAGGCGGGACGTTTAGTGAAAACCTTCATTCCGTAAACAGCAACTCGGCGGCTGGCTGTCGGATCAGGGCGGAGGAGTCAACCTCTCGCTGTGACTGTTGTGTTCAGGCTTCGCAGGGATGTGTTAAGATGTAATAGATATATTTAGCGTATCTCTGTAATGAATATGTTTAGAGCATCCCTGTAGTAGTAGTAGTAGTAGTAGTAGTAGTAGTAGTAGTAGTAGTAGTAGTAGTAGTAGTAGTAGTAGTTAATAGTAGTAGTAGTAGTAGAAAAAAAAAGAGGAGGAGGAGCAAGACTCATTTACGTTCCTGTTTCGGATTCAAAAGTTATCATTAATTAGCCACTGTAAGAAATGTTTATGCCAGTTACGCATTAATGTTTCAGTACACGTCATGCTATTATCAATATAAAGACATGCCTTATCAATTCTAATTCAAACTCTAAGTTAACACACTGCAACGCTTCACTCTCTTACCACGAGTATTTTCCAAGGCCACAGAGATGACTACCATGTTCCTAAGAGTGTTTCTCGTGTCAGTAATGTATCTCGTTAATCTGTCACTAGTACTATATAAAACACTCTTAAAAACCAATGCAACTTCACGACGACTATTTTCAAAGACCACAGAGATGAGTACCATGTTCCCAAGAGTTTATCGTGTCAGTAATGCAGAAATCTTGTTAATCTGTCACTCATACCATAAAACACTCTTAAAAACCCACCTAACTTCATGACGACTACTTTCAAAGGCTACAAAGATGATTAGCTGTATTATGAAGCGTTTCTCCTGTTAATAGTGTGGAAATTGTGTTAATATGTCACTATAAATATAAAAACATCGTAAAAAAGCTCGTATAAATTCGTCTGTGTAGAGTCCTTTGAAAGTAGTGGAGTTGTGGCGTAGAAGAGTTTGGAAATATAGTCCTTAGAGGGAACATCACTGCCATTTAACAATACTCGGCTTATTAACAGTAAATAATGATATCTATCACTGCGCCTGGCACTGACATCTTCACTTCATTTTCAGACTCATGAATGATTGCAAACAATGAATAAACAATAAAGTCAAGTGAAGTTTCGATCTCCACAGTAATTACTACATTAAGAACATAAGAACATAAGAAATAGGGGAAGCTGCAAGAAGCGACCAGGCTTACACGTGGCAGTCCCTGTATGAGATATACCTACCTATTTCCATCTATCATCCCCATCCATAAACCCGTCTAATCTTCTCTTAAAGCTCCCTAATGTCCCAGCACTAACAACATGATTACTGAGTCCGTTCCACTCATCTACCTCTCTATTTGAGAACCAATTTCTTCCTATCTCTTTCTTAAACCTAAATTTTTAAAGTTTGAACCCGTTATTTCTTGTTCTGTCCTGGTTACTGATCCTAATAATTTTGCTTACGTTCTTCCTGTTATAACCCTTATACCACTTAAAGACTTCTATCAGGTCCCCTCTTAACATACGTCTCTCTAAAGAATGTAGATTTAACAGCTTCAATTTCGCCTCGTAAGGAATACTCCTCATCCCCTGTATCCTTTTAGTCATTCTCCTCTGTACTGATTCTAATAGACCTATATCTTTCCTGTAATGTGGGGACCAGAACTGCACAGCGTAGTCTAGATAAGGTCTGACCAGCGCCAAGTATAATTTTAATATTACTTCCAGCCTTCTACTTTTTAACACTACTAAAAATTAATCCTAGTACCCTATTTGCCCTGTTTCTGGCCTCAATGCATTGTTTTCCTAGACGGAGTTCAGAGCTAACTATAACTCCTAAATTTTTCTCGTACCCTGTACCTACCAGAGTTTGGTTGTTTATTGTGTACCTACTGTGTGGGTTTCCTCTGCTTACGCTAAGTACTTTGCATTTGTTGATATTAAGCTGCATTTACCATCTGTCCGTCCGTTCATTCATCCTTCCTAATTCTGCCTGCAAGGGGATGGCATCCGATTCTGGCATAATTAATCTACCTATCTTTGTGTTATCCGCAAATTTACTAACATCACTGCTAATTCCACTATCCAAGTCATTGATATATATTTTTGTTAGTATAATTTGCTGGTGTATTTATTATATTTCGTATGATAACGTTGGTATTTACAAATTAAGAAAAAAACGTATTTAACTCAAACATTAGACCAAAGGGAATCATACTCAGAATATGACTGTCACTGGAAGACTTTCTTGCAATAAACAGCAACATAATATCATCAGTACATTTATCACGTTAATCGAGAATAATGCTGGCGAGTGATGAGCCTGTAGCAGTGCTATCAATCCTGGCTTCAAGAGTCGTCCTCAGAAGGGCAACATAAATAAATAAATAAATAAATAAATAAAATAGAATAAAATAAAATAAAGTAAAATAAAATAAAAGTTTCCCGACCCTCCCGGAAGTGAAAAGGTAACAGGAAAAGATTTTAACATTTCCATTGAATGCACTAATGAATCCCAGCGACTTGCATAATAGATTCGGTGCGATGGCTGGCGGAGGCAGCGAGAACAGGCAACAAGATCCCTTCCTTGAGTCGCCTCTTTCACTGTGACACCACCATTGTGACAGAGCAGAATTACACTCAGACTTCCCAGCTTTAAGGTGAGATAAAGAGCGTGGCCATCAATGTACGCCCTCCTGCTGGAGACACACGGCTCTGTGATGTGCCTGGCGAAGATGATACTTGTTGGCAAAGTAATACTAGTTAATTCTAGGTAATTATGAGCTTGTCTTTGTGTTGTCTCCTCTACGGTCTGGCATCTTGCTTTTTTTTTTTTTTTTCTAACAGTTTTTTGCCCTTGACCAAAGACATTCTTACATTAAAAAACGAAAAATCAAAGTAAAGCCTTGGACGGTAAGAAGATTGTCACAAATACCTCCTCTGTTGTGGATCGAAAGACAGCACAGGCATGATAGGACAGAAAAAAAAAAAAATAAATAAAAAATAAATAAATAAACGGACGGGAAAAAAATAACGTTTACATGAACCCAAAAGAAATAAGCTGAACCGAATGAACTCACCAGGCAATTAAACGTGAAGACAAACATAGTAATGAATACACCCAAGACGGTCCAGGGTACGAGCAAGGCGCCTTTCCTGGTGTTCAAGGTCAGAGAGAACAGCGAGGCCTAAGACTTGTCACCAGCTCAGGAAACACGACACCTGGAGCGGCTGGTGAAGATGGAAATTTGGAGATTCAAATTCATGCATACAGAGAATGTGTGTCGTGAAGATTTCCCCTCCTCGCAAGATTCACGTAGTCGATGGAATTAGGTGAGATACGACTGCCTGAATGTGACCAGGTCGCACTCCTGATGCGGGAATACGGTGAATATGTTTGATATATTTACACTTCAACCTTCCCTCTGGTCTCCTCGGTAATTCTCCTATTTGTGTCCCTCGATGCAATGATGATCACCTATAAACACCAAAATGACGCGGGTTATTTTATGTTGGATAGCAAAACGTGGTCATGATGCTACAATACGGTGAATATTCTTGGTACATTCAACCTTCCCTCTTGTCGTCTTCTCTATAATTCTTCTACAGTAACACTTGAATGTTATAATTATTACCTGTAAACGCCAAACCGATGAGGGTTACTTTACGATAAAAAGCAAAACGCTAGTATGATACTGGAACACTATGAAAATTCTTCAATCTTCATTCTTTCTTTCTCGATAAAACTCTCGCCCTTCGCTGCCACAACTGTTACCTGTAAACAACGAGCGGGTTACTTTACGCTGGGAAGTAAAATAAGTGACCATCGTGAGCATTATGACAAACACTCATCTTCGTTCCTGGAGAAGGTAAGATAAGAGAGCGAGTGAGGAGGTAATTTATAGAAAGAGTGAGACAAAAATGACATACATTGAACTGCCATAAAGAAAGAAAGTAAATAGTGAATGTTGTCTTTACCTGTGCATAGATAAGGTAAGAACATAAAGAGAAAGAGCTGCATTCACCTGTGCACAGAGAAACTAAGAAGGAAAGAGTGGCAGCTCAGTTCATCTGCGCCCTGAGTAAGTATGAGAAGTAATGAGAAATACATTCACCTCTGTAAATAGAAACAAAATAATGACGTTAATAGAGAAAGCAAGAAAAAAGACTGGCCCTGCATTTATTTGCCTCTTTGTAGAGAAAATTACAGAGGAAAAAATTACACCCATAAGGAAACCACGAAGAAAAATAGAGGAAAAAGAATGAGAACCTAATTAGCAAACACATCGGCAAAATGAGAAGAAAAGCACTTCAAAGGAGCATTTAGAAACCATTATTTTGATTAGGTGGAAGAAGAAGAGACTTGAGAGGTAACAAATGTCGGGTCACAGGGTGCAAACTCCGTCAAATTCCCTTCTTGCCGCCTAAACCATCACAGGGGAAGTGGGAGAAAGTACCATCGCCTCTGAGTGTTGGAGTGAGGCAACCTTCAGGCCAAAGACACTTCCGCCATTTTCCAGGTGAGATTTCCTGACGTGTTTTTTAAGTCGATCTCTGTGATATTTGTAGTGTGTGTGTGTGTGTGTGTGTGTGTGTATGTGTGTATGTGTGGTAGGGAGAGAGAGAGAGAGAGAGAGAGAGAGAGAGAGAGAGAGAGAGAGAGAGAGAGAGAGAGAGAGAGAGAGAGAGAGAGAGAGAGAGAGAGAAATAACCATATAGAGACGGTAAAATAAACAGACATCCAGACATAAAGACAGATATACATAGATACATATATACATACATACAAACAAACAGACAGACAGACAGACAGAAAGGAAGAAAGAAAAAAAGAAAGACGAACAAGAAGACAGCCACAAGCAGCCTGTAAGGAGCAGGTCTGGGCAGCTTTCCAGCATCACTAAGAAAAAGGAGGGAAGCTTTAACAATAAGAGGATAAACACGTCCATCGCCTTTCACCAGAACATTAAGTACCAGCCGTGCTCCTCCTCGCCGCGTAGTTCCCGCCACCACATTCTCTGCGCGACAACAAAACCCTGGAAGCTGCACTGACAAGGCTG
This sequence comes from Scylla paramamosain, assembly GCF_035594125.1. Lineage (NCBI taxonomy): Eukaryota > Metazoa > Arthropoda > Malacostraca > Decapoda > Portunidae > Scylla > Scylla paramamosain. The sequence goes on along the minus strand of NC_087157.1, from coordinate 17,188,628 downwards.
ACAATGATCACAATTTTGTCTCTGGAAATAATTTGTGTTGTGTTGTGCCGTGTGTATTTTTGCCTGTTGTATAGATTTGTATGTGCTGTATATTGTTGCTACTTTTACGCATCTCAGTGCTTCGTGGGCCATCCTGCATGAACGGTTTCCTGTGTCTACCACAAATATACTTACAAAGTGTGCAAGTTCTTCCAGCTGTCCGAGAACATGAAGTGGTGCCCAGTATAGTGTAACTCTCTCCCAGCTCAGCCATCTTAACCAAGTCCATTCTCAAACGATTCAGCCTTCACTAGTCTTAATCTCTATCATGAAAATTACCGGGCGGTTTCGATGTTATTTTCATTATTTTTGTTCGTCATCATTTGGAAAACACTCGTGAGAAAGATTTTATTTTTCTCTCCTTTTGACGCTTCGAAAGTTTATGAGATTCTACAGCTTTTGAAAACACGAGCCTTGGTTTTCCCCACACGACCAAACCACGAAACACTTTTGCGACGCCGAACTTCAGTCATTCCTGCAAACTGTTGTTGACGCACAAACCAAGAAACAAAAATAGAGAGGTTGAGAAAAACACACACACACACACACACACACACACACACACACACACACAAAACAATGAAACACATGAGATAAGACACAAGCAAGAAAAAAAAAAAAAAACAAGGACGAGGGAAATAGAAACAAGAGACACAGGAGAAGGAAAGAATGTACGAACGAGAAAAAAAAAAAAAAGAGACAAAGGAGATAAACAATAGAAACACGACGCATGAGAGAAAGAAAAAGACAAGGAAAAAAGGAACAAGGAAAAGGAAAGGAAGAAGCAACGGAAGTGAAAAATAGGAACACGAGACAAAAGTGAAGGAAAAGACGAGGAAAGAGGAAACGAAATAAATAAATAAAAAGAACGAGGAAATAAACAGGAAAATGTCAACACAATGTGATGATAATTTTCCACGTACAAGAAAGTATCAGTGGTTGTTGTTGTTTATCGTGAGACAAAGACAAAGGTGCGAAATGTTGTCAGCGTTAATTAATTACTATGAGGAATGAAAGGGATTGTGTGACTTGCTTTTATGTTCACTCCATTATAGACGACCCTTTGTGTCCCTTCCTTCTGAGCCCCGCCACAAGACACACTCAGCTGGTAATAATGAGACGACAGTGTGTGTGTGTGTGTGTGTGTGTGTGTGTGATACTGGTTCGTATTCTGAAACACTTCCATCTCTCACGCAGAATATTTTCAAAGGGCACAGAGATAAACAGTTGTGTTCTAAATGGTGCCTTCTTCAGTGAATGGCCAGAATTCTTGTTAAATTATCAATGCAGTCATAGAAACATCCTTGATAACAACCTTGCCTGTCAGTACAGCTTGATACAGCTTGATAAAAAAAAAAGTCGAGAAGAAACGAGGTCCATTACCGTACCACGAATCAGGCACTGTTAGGTATACTACTACTACTACTACTAATACTAATACTACAGTTATTATTATTAGAGACAAGTGTCATGAAGCAAGCTTTTTTAATTATTTTCGTTCTTGGTTTCTTTAGGGGAACAATAAATGTAACTCGCCTCAAAAGACACACACACACACACACACACACACACACACACACACACACACACACACACACACACACACACACACACACACACACACACACTCACTCACTCACTCACTCACTCACTCACTCACTCTCTCACTCTCTCACTCTCTCTCTCTCTCTCTCTCTCTCTCTCTCTCTCTCTCTCTCTCCATCCCCAACCTGTCTGAATGTCTGATCACAATGATTCCTCTGACTACTATCACGCTCCACGGCGGGGATGAGATGTGGCAATCACGATCATGCGAGAAACGCGAGGCCCACCTTGGCCAGACATGAGTGTTCGGTTGTGTCATCCAAACATTCAGGTAGACCGATTCCTTAGAGGTGACCAGACGCCGCGGGGTCATCTGTAATCTACATAAAAAAAATCCATTGTCTGCAAACTCTCTATAGGTACTGATTAGGAAGAAGAAACCAACAAGAATTTAACTATTCCCTACCAGCGTCATCCTTCTTCTTACGCCACATTAAATACAAATATTAAGTTCTCTTTGTTTGATTTTAATGCTGCTTGCTGAGAATATTAAACTTTTAAAATATCAACAGATTTTCTCAAAGCATCTACCCACACGCATATCCTGAGCACAGAACACGGATGCTCCTCAGACGTTGTTAACCTCAATGCAGCTTGATTGAGACTGCTACTTATAAGATATCAATAGATCTTCTCAATGCATCTGTCCCCACACCAGTCCTGGGAGCTTTTTTTTTTTTTATGTAGGAAGGATACTGGCCAAGGGCAACAAGAATCTAATAAAAAAAAATGCCCACTGAAATCCCAGTCCCATAAAAGGGTCAAAGCATTGGTCAAAAATTGGTGGATAAGTGTCTTGAAACCTCCCTCTTGAAGGAATTCAAGTCATAGGAAGGTGGAAATACAGAAGCAGGCAGGGAGTTCCAGAGTTTACCAGAGAAAGGGATGAATGATTGAGAATACTGGTTAACTCTTGCGTTAGAGAGGTGGACAGAATAGGGGTGCGAGAAAGAAGAAAGTCTTGTGCAGCGAGGCCGCGGAAGGAGGGGAGGCATGCAGTTAGCAAGATCAAAAGAGCAATTAGCATGAAAATAGCGGTAGAAGACAGCTAGATATGCAACATTGCGGCGGTGAGAGAGAGGCTGAAGACAGTCAGTTAGAGGAGAGGAGTTGATGAGACGAAAAGCTTTTGATTCCACCCTGTCTAGAAGAGCAGTATGAGTGGAACCCTCCCAGACATGTGAAGCATACTCCATACATGTACGGATAAGGCCCTTGTACAGAGTTAGCAGCTGGGGGGGTGAGAAAAACTGGCGGAGACGTCTCAGAACACCTAACTTCATAGAAGCTGTTTTAGCTAGAGATGAGATGTGAAGTTTCCAGTTCAGATTATAAGTAAAGGACAGACCGAGGATGTTCAGTGTAGACGAGGGGGACAGTTGAGTGTCATTGAAAAAGAGGGGATAGTTGTCTAGAAGGTTGTGTCGAGTTGATAGACGGAGGAACTGAGTTTTTGAGGCACTGAACAATACCAAGTTTGCTCTGCCCCAATCAGAAATTTTAGAAAGATCAGAAGTCAGGCGTTATGTGGCTTCCCTGCGTGATATGTTTACCTCCTGAAGGGTTGGACGTCTATGAAAAGACGTGTAAAAGTGCAGGGTGGTATCATCAGCGTAGGAGTGGATAGGACAAAAAGTTTGGTTTAGAAGATCATTAATGAATAATAAGAAGAAAGTGGGTGACAGGACAGAACCCTGAGAAACACCACTGTTAATAGATTTAGAAGAACAGTGACCGTCTACCACAGCAGCATTAGTACGGTCAGAAAGGAAACTTGAGATGAAGTTACAGAGAGAAGGATAGAAACCGTAGGAGGGTAGTTTGGAAATCAAAGCTTTGTGCCAGACTCTATCAAAGGCATTTGATATGTCCAAGGCAACAGCAAAAGTTTCACCAAAATCTCTAAAAGAGGATGACCAAGACTCAGTAAGGAAAGCCAGAAGATCACCAGTAGAGTGGCCTTGACGGAACCCATACTGGCGATCAGATAGAATGCTGTGAAGTGATAGATGTTTAAGAATCTTCCTGTTGAGGATAGATTCAAAAACTTTAGATAAGCAGGAAATTAAAGCAATAGGACGGTAGTTTGAGGGATTAGAGCGGTCACCCTTTTTAGGAACAGGTTGAATGTAGGCAAACTTCCAGCAAGAAGGAAAGGTAGATGTTGACAGACAGAGTTGAAAGAGTTTGACTAGGCAAGGTGCAAGCACGGAGGCACAGTTTCGGAGAACAATAGGAGGGACCCCATCAGGTCCATAAGCCTTCCGAGGGTTTAGGCCAGCGAGGGCATGGAAAACATCATTGCGAAGAATTTTAATACGTGGCATGAAGTAGTCAGAGGGTGGAGGAGAGGGAGGAACAAGCCAAGAATCGTCCAAGGTAGAGTTTTTAGCAAAGGTTTGAGCAAAGAGTTCAGCTTTAGAAATAGATGTGATAGCAGTGGTGCCATCTAGTTGAAGTAGAGGAGGGAAAGAAGAAGAAGCAAAGTTATTGGAGATATTTTTGGCTAGATGTCAGAAATCACGAGGGGAGTTAGATCTTGAAAGGTTTTGACATTTTCTGTTAATGAAGGAGTTTTTGGCTAGTTGGAGAACAGACTTGGCATGGTTCCGGGCAGAAATATAAAGTGCATGAGATTCTGGTGATGGAAGGCTTAAGTACCTTTTGTGGGCCACCTCTCTATCATGTATAGCACGAGAACAAGCTGTGTTAAACCAAGGTTTAGAAGGTTTAGGACGAGAAAAAGAGTGAGGAATGTACGCCTCCATGCCACACACTATCACCTCTGTTATGCGCTCAGCACACAAAGACGGGTCTCTGACACGGAAGCAGTAGTCATTCCAAGGAAAATAAGCAAAATGCCTCCTCAGGTCCCCCCAACTAGCAGAGGCAAAACCCCAGAGGTACCTTCGCTTAGGGGGATCCTGAGGAGGGATTGGAGCAATAGGACAAGATAAAGATGCGAGATTGTGATCGGAGGAGCCCAACGGAGAAGAATGGGTGACAGCATAAGCAGAAGGATTAGAGGTCAGGAAAATGTCAAGAATGCTGGGCGTATCTCCAAGACGGTCAGGAATACGAGTAGGGTGTTCCACCACTTGCTCTAGGTCATGGAGGATAGCAAAGTTCTAGGCTAGTTCACCAGGATGGTCAGTGAAGGGAGAGGAAAGCCAAAGCTGATGGTGAACATTGAAGTCTCCAAGAATGGAGATCTCTGCGAACGGGAAGAGGGTCAAAATGTGGTCCACTTTGGAAGTTAAGTAGTCAAAGAATTTCTTATAGTCAGAGGAGTTAGTTGAGAGGTATACAGCACAGATAAATTTAGTATGAGAGTGACTCTGTAGTCGTAGCCAGATGGTGGAAAATTGGGAAGATTCAAGAGCGTGGGCACGAGAGCAGATTAAGTCATTGCGCATAGAAACACAGCATCCAGTTTTGGATCGAAAATGAAGATAGAGAAAGTAGGAGGGAACAGAAAAGGGGCTACTGTCAGTTGCCTCAGACACCTGAGATTCAGTGAGGAAAAGAAGATGAGGTTTAGAAGAGCAGCATCCAGCTTTGGATCGAAAATAAGGATAGAGAAAGTAGGAGGGAACAGAAAAGGGGTTACTGTCAGTTGCCTTAGACACCTGAGTTTCAGCGAGGAAAAGAAGATGAGGTTTAGAAGAGGAGAGGTGGTGTTCTTCAGATTGAAAATTAGATCTTAGACCGCGAATGTTGCAGAAGTTAATGAAGAAAAAGTTGAGGGGGGTGTCAAGACACTTAGGGTCGTCGACAGAAAGGTAGTCCGACCTGGGGATATTTATAGTCCCCTCCCCAGATGGGGGCTCCGAGGCTGATGTAGGAGTCGTCATGATGATTTTAAAATTTTTGAGTGAAGGGTGTGTGTGTTATTAGGTGCTTGTAGTTTTGTGTGGAGTAAGAGAGTTGTCTTTAGAGGGCAAGCTGTGACTGCCCCTTTGTGTTGTGAGACATAAAGGGAAACGTTCAGTGAGGTCACAGCTGGGTTTAATGATAAGTTCACAGCACCCCCTGAACAGTGCTTTAGACCTCACTGGGAGTAATTATCGTTTCGGCAGGTGTCTACTGCCTCCTCCTCATATATATATATACGAGTATATATATATATATATATATATATATATATATATATATATATATATATATATATATATATATATATATATATATATATATATATATATATATATATATATATATATACCAGCCGTTCTATTTGTGTTTTCGTTCACTCCTGGAAACATCTGAACAATACTACACCCAAGAACAAATTAGGAGGAGAGGGTTATAAAAACTGATGGAGACGACTCTGAATTTCTAATTTCATATAAGCTGTTTTAGTTAGAGATGAAATGTGAAATTGGAGGAGAGGATGAGAAAAACTGGTGGAGACGACTCTGAATGTCTAACTTCATATAGTTAGTAAGAGATGAGATGTGAGATTTCCAGCTTAGAGAAGAGGGTCAGAATGTGCTCCACTTCGGAAGTTAAGTAGTCAAAGAATTTCTTATAGTCAGAGGATTTAGGAGAGAGGTATACAGCACAGATAAATTTAGTATGAGAATGACTCTGTAGTCGTAGCCAGATGGTGGAAAACTCGGAAGATTCAAGAGCGTGGGCACGAGAGCAATACTCCTCAGACTGGAGCACGTCCTTGGTGGTGAATGCTGAAGGCGACCCTTGAGCCAGATGATCAAGGCTTTTGCTGCGAGAGCTTAACATGCCCTTCCTTTGAATTATCTGACCGAGTCAGCGGCTTAACGCCCTCTGTTTTCACAGTGTATATAATACGTAACAACAGCGGAGCTCGAAATAGAAGGGTGGACTAAAGCAAAAAAAATTGGTGGTGACCTAAAATTAGCCCTGTATTCTGATCCCGAAAATAGCAGCTTAGGGTTTTCCCGCAATTCTAATTCCTCTAATCTACTAAAATGTACAAAAAATAAAAAAAAATAAAAAATAAATAAATAAATAAATAATAAAAAAAAAATATATTCTCAAGTTTTGCAAGGAGGTTGTAAGAACACCAGGGGACTTTGGCCTCAAGGAAAATGAAACTCACAAAAAGGGAGTGCGACATGCCGGCTTCTGAACACTATACCACTGCAAATCTCCGCACTCCTTTCCGACAGGCAACTTGATCTAGACAGCTACAGACCAGACGGCAACACTCAGAAAACACTCCAACACCAAATGCGGGTTGTCACCACCACACACTTCCGCTGTCTCACAAAATCATCTCCCTCAGCGACTTAATTTATGCGCCTCGTCCACACATGTCTGGGACACGCACCACCCAGCTCGTGTGAAATGACTAAAGAGTAATAGTTGGGAATGAACGGCAGCACCCACTCACTTCCTGCACACTATTTCACAAGCGCGATAAGACTGACCACTGATTCCTCACCACCGGATGTTTGAGACTCAGTCATGCATTCCTGATTTTTTTTTTTTTTCTCTCTCTTTTAAGGATTATTTTCAGAGGCTACTGAAAATATTAGTTATTAGTTTTTTTTTTTTCTGTTCTGTTGATGGTGTACAGCTCTTGTTCACCAATGACAATGATCTGGAAGACATCTCTTGTAACTCTATCGGTTTCCACTGAAGTCAATTAAAAGCAGGTGAAACAAGACGCCGAGACGAGGGCGCGACCACACAAAACCCGCCAAGGAAGACGCGGCATTCCAGCTTTTTCTTGGCCCATTCCACCAAGGCAGTAATTACAAACATTAATTGAACCCACCAAACTCATGAACATTTATCATTTGCGTGAAAGAAATTACAGAGACCCCACGGAAGAAGAAGGCAGGTTTCCATTCCCGCGGCTGCGTCCCTCACGCCAGCGAAGCATCATGATTACTGCACATGCTCAATAAAAAAAATAATAATAATAATAAATAAATAAACAAATAACTGCACATTGCATCTTGGGTAATTCCTGCGCTTTCCTTCCTTGGCTTCTGAGCAGGTTGCCTAGATAAGTCATTAATATTTTTGTTTGGAATAATTTCGCTACCTTCTGGCGTTCATTTACCGAAACCTTTAATTGTGGGTGCGCAATAAAGGTACTGCATTATACTTTATTTATATATATCCACCTAAAGATACTTTATCTATATATCCACCTAAGCTTCCTTCACATATTGCTCACTTCACGCTAAGGTTGCAGCTCAAATAATCTCGTTTCGGTAATACACGTCAAGTATGAAGAGGGCAGCATAACACGCGTATATTGTATTTCATTAGTAGCTTAATAGCGGGACTCAAAACCATCTTGCACTCCCCTCGTATTGAGGTCAAGCAGCGTACTTACATCAGCATCATCATCATCAGTAGTAGTAGTAGTAATAATAGCAGTAGTAGTAGTAGTAGTAGTGAGATTTTGCATGTAATATTTAGTAGTTTAAAAATAATATAACAGACCATTGATGAAAGGATATTTGTTTCTATTAAGTTTAATTCTCAGCATGTAATATTAAATAATTGATAAAATTAAGACTTAGCAGTGAGATAAAGCCTAATTAATATTGTGGCAGCAGTTGCGGTTATACTCTAAGGTTGAATGAGAATATATTGGTTTATTGTTAAATGAACATATAATTTTTAAGATAGCCTGAAAAATAAAAAAGTGCGCAAAGGTTGTTTCTTGTCTCTTTATCAAAAAACATGTCTAGTTCACGATATTTAGAGTCTAGCCTACTCGCTGACAAAAATGTTAAATAGCTGCGGTATCTTGACCGTGCAAAGGAATAGTAGTAGTAGTAGTAGTAGTAGTAGTGGACAATAGAAGAAAGAAAACTTTCGAGAACTTTTTTCTTTTTCCTTTCTCTCTCTCTCTCTCTCTCTCTCTCTCTCTCTCTCTCTCTCTCTCTCTCTCTCTCTCTCTCTCTCTCTCTCTCTCATTTTTTTTTTTTTTATTGTTGTGTTAAATGAAGCAAGGATACTATGATGCCAGTGATCGGCGCCACCAAGACCAAGGGGCGACTAGCTAAGCCTCCACAAATGAAAAGGCTGATGATCTAAGCCTCACAGAAGAGTTACAGTACACAGCCTACCCAAAGCTTGACGCAAACAACAAAAATAAGTAACAAATCAATAAACATAATAATAATAATAATAATAATAATAATAATAATAATAATAATAATATTAAATGATAAAAATAATAATAATAATAATAATAATAATAATAATAATAATAATAATAATAATAATAAACAATGTTTTTTTCTTACGAGTTAGAAAAAAAAATTTAAAAAAACCTGACTGCTGGCTGAAAAAAAAAGTGATATGACAAACAACTGACTGATAGAGGAAATTACATCAAAGGTTATGCAGACAAGATTCTTATGGTCTGTAATCTAGAAAGGACTACAAGATCAAGTTCAGTTTAGATTGAAATATATATAGATAAAAAAAAAAAAAGACAAAGACATAGCGAGAAATGACCTCACAGAGTGGCACATGGCAGCAACAGACTCAGTAATCGAGTCATTAGTACCGGATTAGTAAGGAGCTTTTAAAAAAAACTGGACGGATTTATGGAACGCCATGATAGGCAGGCACAGGTATTTGTGTTTTATACAGGATTTACCACATGAACACCCAATAGTATTCTTTGCACCTCCCTTACGTTTCTATGCTCTTGAAAAATAGCTCTTACGAGAAACTAAACCTTTTAAAAGCACATCTAGCGAAAGAAAAAAAAAAGGTAGCAGTGAAAAGGCAAGGCTAGTTACAATATAATTCCAGAGCTTTGCGAGTCTGTCTCAACACAAACACATTATCGATCAGCTCACTCTGCCATTGACAGATCATGCGCCTCACTTCCCCTGATCGCTTTGAAAACTCTCCTTCACTCTTTTCCTTTCCTGCACCACACAACGTTTCTACACCACTTGCTTTTGTGCTAATGTACAAATTCACTGAGTCCATTATTAGTATTGTACCCTAATTTTTTTTTTTTTTTTTTTTTTTTGTGTGTGTGTGTGTGTGTGTGTGTGTGTGTGTGTGTGATTTGTGTGTGTGTGTGTGTGTGTGTGTGTGTGTCGTACATGATAAATTGTTTTTCTCCTTTTTTTTGCTGATTGAAAAAAAAACGGTGAATTACCCATTATTCGATATTAAATTAAAGAAAAAATTATACTGAGAGTCTTAATAAATAATTGGCTTAAATCCTTTGTTTATAACTCTCTCTCTCTCTCTCTCTCTCTCTCTCTCTCTCTCGTCGTGTATAGATTTTTCCTGTTCTTATTCTTAAGTATCTTCTATTCATGGTAATCCTTTTACTTCCAGCACGTGGTAACGCTCAGCACAAAAGCATCATTCATCCATTCCCTCTCCCTTCCCACTCACTCACTTCACTCAAACAACAACCAGCAAAAGTCAAGGACATGCTGAGCTTCGACTAATTATTCCGACCTTTCGCTTCCTGGAAAGTAAATCTACAGTGTGAATTTTCTGGTAACAAGCTTTCCTCTTTGCTCTTAATTCTCAATGAGTGTTTTGCTCCTCGCCTGCCCATGACCTTGTAATGAATGCAGGTGAGGCAGGTATGTTTACCGCTTATTGATATCTGCGTGGAAATGAAATCCACCTGAGAATCGGGTGACTTCAATTTTCAGAGCCATTAATCAAGATAGGATAAGAAATAGCGGGTTAAAGCTTCATGGAGAGAGAGAGAGAGAGAGAGAGAGAGAGAGAGAGAGAGAGAGAGAGAGAGAGAGAGAGAGAGAGAGAGAGAGAGAGAGAGAGAGAGAGAGAGAGAGATTTAAATCATCCTTTTATGAAACGGAAGAGACACAAACCTTTTTTTCTTACTGATATAGAAATAACATTCCTGAGAGAGAGAGAGAGAGAGAGAGAGAGAGAGAGAGAGAGAGAGAGAGAGAGAGAGAGAGAGAGAGAGAGAGAGAGAGAGTCTGATAAGTTCCTGGGAAGTTGAATATTGTTGTTGCTCTTATTAGTATCATAATAATTATTGAAATGACAAATACAAGAATAATAATCATCATCATAACGTGCATCATTCTTTTCCATGCCTGCAATTCATGAGGCACACACACACACCCTCCCCTGGACCCCCACCCTCTCCCTTCCATTCCTCCACCCGCCGTTCCTCCTCTTGGTCGGAAGCTTTCATCCTGCTAAGTAAATTCCCTATAAAGGACAAATATTAGCTTGAGAAGTCTTTGCTTATAATTAGCATCGTCAAGTATCATGACAAAGAAAACAAATAATTTGGTTCAACACATCGGCAGTTCAATGACCGATATAGTTCTTGCTTTAGCTAAAATAAAAGAAAAAAAATAATACCCGTAATTCTTTTGTGCCCCTTTACAATAAACTGATCTCTTGCAGCATAACAGGATACAGTACAACACAACGCTGCACAACACAAACAAACACAACACATATCACAATACAAGCCCCTTACAACACAACACAAAACAACATACTGCCTTCTTACAACACAATACAACACAGTACAGTACACTTCCCTCACACAACACAACTCAACACAACACACTGCCCAAACACAACACAACGACACAAAACAACACACGCCCTCTGACTACACACCACAACCCAACACACGCCCCCTTATAACACATATCTATCACAACACAACACTGCCCTACATAATTCACACACACACACACACACACACACACACACAGAAATGATCCGTGCTAATGAACACACAGGGCAAGTCAGCATACAAGCAACAAATGAACAGCACGTCACGGGATTAAGAGCAACACGTGAGGAAGGATTTGAACAGAATAAAAAAAACTGTTGCAATAAGTGATGAACGCGCAGTGAAGAGAAAAAAAAATATTGCAGGGATTAACTTGGTACTTTACCCTCGCCATTGCTGTCAACAACACGAGTAGTAACAGCAGCGACACGTGGCATTAAATAACAACTATAACAAATGAATGATAGATCAAGGTACCGCATTCACTTGCTAAACAGATATGTACAGTGCATGATCGTGAATAAGTTTGAGTAATTGATTAATATGATTGGCTGAGTGGGTGAGACAAGTGACTCATTAAAAAACAAAACGTAGCAGCCGACGTGAATGAATGAATGAGTAACTGAATGAATGAATGAATAAGAAAAAGAATAAATAAATAAATAAATAAGACAATTAAGGACTAACTTCATAGAATTTATGGTGGCATCGTTACTTATAAAACAAACAAACAACAACAACAACAACAACAACAACGCAATATTCTAGAAATATGGATAAAAAACAAAAAACAACAAAAAAAAAAAACAGACCGAGAGACAGACACGCAGGCAGGCAGTCAGACAAACACAGTGGCAAGCAGACAAGCAAACAGGCAGACAAGCAAACACGTATTGACACAAACATGCATAAGGATAACAAAAAAAAAACGGAAAAACAGACAGAAAAACAAACAGACAGAAAAAAAAACTGACAGAAAAAAAAAACGAACACACACACACACACACACACACACAGTAACAAAAATAGACACAGACACAAATAGACACAGAAAAACACATAGAGAGAAACAGAGACTACCTTAACTATATAAACACACACACACACACACACACACACACACACACATGATAAAGAAGGCTAACAGGACACTCAGTAATAAAGAAGAATACTGCAAATTACAACGTAAGTTTGGGACAAAATTGGTCAGTTTTAGGCAGCAAGACTTGTGGTGGTGTGGTCTGAGCTGGACTTGCATGGGCCATTAACTTTTCTGCAGTGGCCCTCTCTCTCTCTCTCTCTCTCTCTCTCTCTCTCTCTCTCTCTCTCTCTCTCTCTCTCTCTCTCTCTCTCTCTATCTATCTATCTATCTATCTATCTATCTATCTTTTTATCTATCTCTATCTTTCTGTCTATCTCTATCTATCTATCTATCTACCAATATATCCATCTATCTATCAATTAACCTCACACAAGTGCATTATTATTACTTTTCAGCTCGCCAGCACAGTACGTGTCTCTACATTCCCAGCATGTTGTGAAAGGCCACTAAAGGGGAAGGGGCGAGGTGGTAGCAACGCCTTTTCTCTGTGCTTATTCCCGTAGTGAGGAAAGTAGACACAGACGAGGGGTGAGATTAGAGTCCTCGCTGAACCCTGATGGATGAGGCTGGTCTTGTCAATACCTACTTTCTTTGATAGGAATGACTGGGTTAGGTTAGATTAGTGTTGTTGTTGTTGTTGTTGTTGTTGTTGTTGTTATTGTTGTTATTGTTGTTGCTGGTGTTGCTGGTGTTGTTGTTGTTGTTGTTGTTGTTGTTGTTGTTGTTGTTGTTGTTGTTGTTGTTGTTGCTGGTGTTGTTGTTGTTGTTGTTGTTGTTGCTGGTGTTGTTGTTGTTGTTGTTGTTGTTGTTAATGGTGGGATTGTGGTGTTTTTACTGGGCTGGTTGTTGCAGTTGTGGTGGTGGTAATGATGGTGAGTAGTAGTAGTAGTAGTAGTAGTAGTAGTAGTAGTAGTAGTAGTAGTAGTAGTAGTAGCAGTAGTAGTAGTAGTAGTAGTAGTAGTAGTAGTAGTAGTAGCAGTAGTAGTCGCACCACCATCAACACCACCACCACCACCACCACCACCACCAGTAACAGCAGAAGTAACAGTAAAAGTCAGATCATATCAGGTTAACTTATACCAATATTAAGTTGAGTCCCACGAGACCAAGGTGGGAGAACAATATATGGTAAAGCGCAGTACAAGAAAGTCAATATTGTAAGGCACAGAACAGGGAGGGCAGTGTATCGTGAGGCGCATTACTAAGGCCAGTACATTGTGAGGCACATTACTAAGAAGAGCTGTGTATTATAAGGCACAGTACAAGAAAGGCAGTATATTGTAAGGCACAGTACAGGGAGGGCAGTGAGAGGCGAGGTGTAGTACTCACTGACGAGCGGTGTCTTCTCAGTGGGCGGCAGGGACTCTGATGGTCATGAGGAAGACAGTCATGGAGAGCAGCGTCGAGATGCCCCGAGTCACCTTCTCCCCGGATTCGCTCGGCACGTGGAACACCAAAAGGGCTGCAGAGAACAGAGGGAAGGTACATGTAGGTCAAGAGTGAAGCTGATGGAGATGTTTAAGTGGCATAAGGGAGATGGCAACCAGAGGAAAGGTGTATATAGGTTAAAAGTGGTGATGATGGAGGTATTCAAGTGCCATAAGGGATATAACAAGGTGACAAACAAAATATTCAGGGTTAGTAATCAGGAGAGGTAGGTTTTCTACAGGGACTGCCACTTGTAGGCCTCATCACTTCATGCACCAACCCATATTTTGTCGTGTTATGTTCCTGTGGTTCTGATGGAGGTGTGCAAGTGGCATAAGGGAGACAACACAGTGATGTAGCCAAGATTCTATATGGTCAATAATCAGGATGGGGCTAGAAGATGCTATAATTTTGTCAAGGAGTGACGAGGCTGGACCAAATCATGAAGGAATACATCAGCAGGAGACATTTCCTCGTCTGTTTGAGAATTATTCCTAACAAGCTAACTAAAAAATCAACAAATTCTAACAAGCTAATTGAGAAATGAACTAACTAACAAGCTAAGAGATCAATTAATTCCAACGAGGTAACTAAGAAATAAACAAATTCTAACAAGATGACTAACAAATCAATGAATTCCAACGAGATAAACTAATTCTAACAGGCTAATTAAGAACTCCAGCTTATCCTAACAAACTACCTAAGAAATCAAATCATTCTAAAAAAAAACTAACCTAGAAAATTAATCTGTTTCCACGCCAGACAAGTTCCTCCCCCGCTGTTAGAGGAAGGGGAGATGGTAAGCCATCCACCACGCCCCTCTGGCTCAGGGCGTCTCGGCAATACTGGCAGGGTGCAAGGTCACAACTCCTTGGCTTACGTCCAAATTGCTATCTCTCCTCTTCTTTCTCTCTTTCCCTCTATATCCTCTTCTTTTTCTTTTTCTGTGACCTATTTTTTTTTTGTATTTTTCCTCTTCTTTCCGTCTCTTCTATTCCTTTACCGTGACTTTTTTCAGCCTCTCCTCTTCTTTCCCTCTCTTTTCTCTTTCCTCATTTTTTTCTGTAGCTCTCCTCTTCTTTCCGTCTTTCTCTCGGCTTCTTATTCCATGATTCTGGACTTTTCTCTCCCTCTCCTCCTCAATGTCTAACTTCATTTTCCTCATCATCATATTTTCTGAAGTAGTATCTTGCGCGCCTCCTTTTGGTCCTTAGCCTCAGAATAAGTAAAGTTCTGACGAAGTACCACCTGCTGCCGTCAAAAAAAGTATTTCTGTTGTCTAAACTTTGCTTGGTTTCATTTTCTCTCCCCCTGAGCTACTAACCCACTGAATGGCTCCAATTTGACCTCTTGACTGTTAATGACACACGTTTCACTTCACTTGGGTTACCTTAGATAAATAACACACAGAGCCGAAATAGAACAGTAGGCCCCGGAAGGTTCCAAGCACCTCATTGTTTACGTCTTTTGAAATTATTCTCTCAGATTGCTACACATTTCCATTCGTTCGTGGCAGTGACAAGTAGATCAAAGAGTTTAGTGTAAGCGCAGTGTGTGATTTCAAAGCGCGAAGTGACATCAACAGGAGTGATCGAGTCTCAAATGTTTTAGTGGCCCAGTCAGAATCGTAAAGGGCAGTGTGTGTTTCTGAACATGTGGTGCTGAGATCAATTTTAGGGGGGACTGAAAAATGCTGCGTATATTGTTGCGGTACAGTGTAAATGCTGCTTGCAAGGCACACCAAACTATCGGGTGTGTACTTTTATATTTGATGAAGTTAGCCTCATTTTCAACTGTTAATACAACTGTAGTTAATACAACCAGATATTAGAATTAACGGGCGCGGGAGTGTCCAGACTAGACGCAAGGAGTGCTGAGGTCGCAAAAAAAGGTTAAAAAATGTTAGTCTATGGAGAGATGAAGTAGTAAGTGTCACATTGTCATTGGCAATAAAGTGTTAACAAAGGTACAAGAAAAGAAAATCTGAACTTCGTTACAGTACAAATGAGGATAAAGAATACTTGTAGCCATCCTGTCCTCGCCTGATGTATGACACAAGCACAGGGAAGGAGGGACACAAACACCTAAACAGAGAAGAGCAATAAAAGTGTTAAAAGAAGAGGAAAGAAAAAGAAAAAAAGAAGGAAAAAATGAGGATAAAAGAAGAAAAAAAAAACAGTTGTTGGTACATATATAACAAAAGAAAGTTTATACAAAAGAGGATTATTAATTATGTTACTGGAGAAAGAAAAATAAAGGAAAGAGAAGCTTCAAAGGAAAAAAAAAACAAAGTAGATGCATAAATAAAGAAAGGAAGTTATTACACAAAAGAGAATTACAAATTATGTTGTTAGACAAGGAGAAAATAAACAAAAATAAATAAAAATGTAGAAAAATGAGTTAGCATGAGAGAGAGAGAGAAAAAAAAGGTTGATGCATAGACATAAGAAAGGAAAGTTATTACATAAAGGAGGATGATTGACTTTTGTTCCTGTCTACACTACAGAGTCAGGAATGATTGTTTTGTCCCCACCGAGAAGTTAATGTACACAGGAAGGACTGGTAAATATTAAAGGCAAACAGATAAACATGATGACTAGATAATAATGATGCAAAACAAAGAGATTACTTTTCAACAACAATCTGAGGAATTAATGTCCACAGGCAGAGCAGGTAAATGTCAAAGGTAAACAGATAAACACCAAAACAAAATAATAACACAAAAATAAGATGATTACTATTTCAGCAAAATTACAAAATGAGAACAATTTATGAGCACTTTCTCGTCTAAACAATTAGTACACACAGGTACGGCACGATACATCAAAGGTAAATATTTACACACAACAACTAAATAATAATAATAATGGTAATAATAATAATAATAATAATAATAATAATAATAATAATAATAATAATAATAATAATAATAATAACAATAATAATAATGATAATAATAATAATAACAACTACAACAACAAAAACAAAAACAACAACAACAACAACAACAACAACAACAACAAGGTGATTACTTTTCTAGCAACACTACCAAGAGCGAGAGAGACAAGAAGAACCAGTCTCACCTGTCCAATTAACATGCAAAGGTAAATGAGAGATAAACACTAAGGGTAGATACAACACCTGAACTAAATAATATTACAAGAACAAGGTAATTAATATTTTCCATCGCCACTAAAGGAGAACCAAGACTAATAACTTTCTCACCTAAGGAGTGAACACACACAGGTAAGGCAGGTGAGATGAAAGGTAAAGACACAAATAACTCAGTAATAATCACACAGAAGGAACATTACTTATTGAAATACAAAACCGAGACAGTAAAGAGTAATTTCCTTGTTCTCACCTGTGCTGTCAATAAACACAGGTAGAAGAGAAGAGGACAGGTTCAATGAAAGGTAAATACATAAAGAAAGAAGCAAAAATGTTATAGTAAAGAGGATTATTGTCTTTTGGAAATACACAACAAGGAGAGCAAGGAATAATAATCACTTTCTCACCTCAAATATTAATAGCCACAGGTAAGACAGGTGGAATTAAAGGTAATTATATAAACAGAAAAGCAGGAAATATTACAAGAATAGAGGATTATTATTTCCTAATAATTCAATAAAAAGTAATGGATAATAACTCTCCTCTCACCTTAGCTATTAATAAACACAGATGAAGGACAACATGACAGGTGGAACTAAAGCTAGTTACTTAAAAAAAAAAAGGACAAAAATGTTATGCGAAAGAGGATTGCTGTCTTTTTAATCTACATAAGGAATAATCACCTTGTCACTTGAAATATTAATAGCCACAGGTAAGACTGGTAGGATTAAAGGTAAATACATAAAAAAAAAAAGACCAAAAGTACTATACGAAAAGAGTATTATTATTTTAACTACTCATAAAAAATAAGGAAAAAATAACTTTGTTCTCACTAACAATACTCACAGGTAGGACAGGTAAAGTAACTCCCAAAACTATCTTTAAAAAAATAAAAGGTAAATAATAAAAGACCAAAAGTATTATACGAAAAGAGGATTATCATTTTAACTACTCAATAAAAGCAAGGAAAAAATAACTTTGTTCTCACTAACAACACTCACAGGCAGGACACGTACAGTGGCTCCCAAAACTATCTTTAAAAAAATAAAAGGTTTACATTCTGACACAATGGACGATATTATTTGACACGTTTGGTGATTACGGTGGCAACAGTTGGCAGCCCTGCACACTAGGGATGGTTGCCGTATATAATAACCAGGGCAATAGATCGATCAAGCAGCAGGTGTCATACTGTTCATTATGCCACAGTTCGCGCCACACTTTACACATACTTGTGGGAGTTGCTGTACACTCAAAGGTTAATACATAAACAAAACACAAAAAATATCATACGAAAACAGAATCAACATACATACATACATACATACATACATACATACATACATACATACATACATACATACATACATACATACATACATACATACATACATATACATACATACATACATACATACATACATACATACATACATACATACATACATACATACATACATAATATATATATATATATATATATATATATATATATATATATATATATATATATATATATATATATATATATATATATACTCGTATATATATATATATATATATATATATATATATATATATATATATATATATATATATATATATATATATATATACATATACATATATATATATATATAT
The DNA here is from genome assembly GCF_035594125.1 of Scylla paramamosain. NCBI lineage: Eukaryota > Metazoa > Arthropoda > Malacostraca > Decapoda > Portunidae > Scylla > Scylla paramamosain. The sequence goes on along the minus strand of NC_087157.1, from coordinate 17,170,200 downwards.
ATATATATATATATATATATATATATATATATATATATATATATATATATATATATATATATATATATATATATATATATATATATATATATATATATATGTATATATATATATTTTTTTTTAACTGCACAGTGAAAATAAAGTAAGAAATGATAAGTTTGTAAAATGAAAATAAAAAATGTGGGGTATTAAACACCACAGATGTTAAGAGTAAATGGACAGACAAAAGAGCAAAATTATAATACAAAAAGATGATATTTATTTTTAAAACTCCACAATTAAAAGTTCAGAAAAATAAATTTCTTCCCACCTTAGCTATTAATTATTTACCTATTTATATTAGCTATTTATTTAATTTATTTATATTAGCTATTAATTTATATAATATTATTATATTTCATAGAGGGACTGCCACGTGTAAGCCTGGTCGCTTCTTGCAGCTTCCCTTATTTCTTATGTTCTTATGTTCTTTTCCTCCTTTTTTTGGATTTTATTGTTTTAGTTTCTTCTTTACTTTCAATTTCTTCTTTCTTGATTTTGGTCGCTGATGACTTTTTTGTTCATTTTCTGCTTTTATTTCTTCTTTCTTGTTTTTGGTCGCTGATGACTTTTTTTCATTTTCGCTTTTTCTTTTCCTTCTCCTTTTTTTGGATTTTATTGTTTTAGTTTCTTTACTTTCAATTTCTTCATTATTAACTTTGGTCGCTGATGACTTTTTTTTTTTTTTTTTATTTCTTCTTCAATTTCTTCTTTCTTGATTTTGGTCGCTGATGACTTTTTTTGTTCATTTTCTGATTTTATTTCTTCTTCAATTTCTTCATCCTTGATTTTGGTCGCTGATGACTTTTTTTGTTCATTTTCTGATTTTATTTCTTCTTCAATTTCTTCATCCTTGATTTTGGTCGCTGATGACTTTTTTTGTTCATTTTCTGATTTTATTTCTTCTTCAATTTCTTCATCCTTGATTTTGGTCGCTGATGACTTTTTTTGTTCATTTTCTGATTTTATTTCTTCTTCAATTTCTTCATCCTTGATTTTGGTCGCTGATGACTTTTTTTGTTCATTTTCTGATTTTATTTCTTCTTCAATTTCTTCATCCTTGATTTTGGTCGCTGATGACTTTTTTTGTTCATTTTCTGATTTTATTTCTTCTTCAATTTCTTCTTTCTTGATTTTGGTCGCTGATGACTTTTTTTGTTCATTTTCTGATTTTATTTCTTCAGTTTCTTCATTCTTATTTTTGGTCGCTGATGACTTTTTTTGTTCGTTTTCTTTTATTTTCTCTTCCACACACACACACACACACACACACACACACACACACACACACACACACTTTCTCCTTTCGTCCATGTTAGAATCCACATATGCACGCGCGCACGTACTCACGCACACACAAACGCACGTAAGACAATTAATCATGACTTTGAATATTATATAAGTTATGCCAATACATACACGCATTCATACATATGACTTCTACATGGCTATACATATAGGTACATATTCACACATATTTCATCATAACTTGGAACATTGTCAATATTATGATTGCCTTCTACATGGCTATACATATAGGTACATATTCACACACATTTTATCATGACTTGGAATATTGTCATGAGTACATATTCATGCATATTTCATCATAACTTGGAATATTGTCATGGGTACATATTCATGCATATTTCATCATAACTTGGAATATTGTCAATGTTATGATGTCCTTCTATATGGCTATACATATATATATTTATCAGGACACACACACACACACACATAAACACATATTAATAGACGCACAATAATAGACCATTTAATTTATTAAATGGCGCCTCAGTGATGGGCGAGACTGTGGGCGTGGCGGCGGGCGTGGTGGGCGTGACGGTGGCCAGCGTGAGCGGCGTGGGCGGTGCGGCCAGCGGCCTTCAGACACCCCCTGACAAATGCCTCCGCGCCGGCCACCTGGGTGCGCGGGCCGCGCAGCAGCACGGTGCGAGACACCTTGTCTATTGCTGGCGGCACTCTCACCTGCACGTCATGGAACTCCTGCAGTAGTCTCCTGACAGTCGCGCCGGCGGGACCCACCACGTGGCACCGCTGGCGTGGCGTCACCGCCACTTGCGCCTCGATCACCTCGGCCTGCCGCAGCAAGGCCTCGAGGCGCGCCAGGGCGGCGGGAGCCTGCCGGGCAGGTCCGCACAACCTGATGGTGGCGGTGCGGGTGTCTGAGGGAGGCGGCACACTCACTCGCACGCCAGCGAACTCTTGGCACACTTCCCGCAGTGTGGCGCCGCGTGGGCCAACGATGTAGCGCCGCATGTGGGGCGCTATGGCGAGAGTGGCCTCCTTCTCTTCCTCCTGCCAAGAGCGGCGCACGCTGTCCAGCGCACGCTGCTGCTTGGCTCTCTCAGCCCGCTGCTTTCCTTTCTTCGCCTCGAGCTGCTGGCGTCGAGGAGATTCGATGGCGGCCTTCACCTCAGGCAGGCTAGGCGCCTTCACCTTCTTGGGCCTGTTCTTACCGCGGCCCACCACCGCCTTGCCCTCTGAGTCCCTCTTAGGGGGGTCTGGGTCCTCAGGGGTCTTCGCCACAGCCACAGGTTTCCATTTTCATCCCTTCCTTACTACCCTCTCAAACCTCGCCCCTACCCCCTCAAATTTTGCTAATTTCTTTTACTGCAAAATAAAATTTAAGGTGGCCTCTGATTGGTGGACTGGTGCGTGATCAACTCCAAGTTCACGGCCTGGAGAGAGTCAAGGCTCACCGCTCTGAGTTATGTTCACTACATGTAAAGGCATCAATTGTACATAAGAAGTGGCTGCACTAAAGCTGTTATCTACACTATACATAAATACTTAACAGCTTATCCCAATACAGTGACAAACGACACGCTGAAAAAAGAGAGAGAGAGAGAGAGAGAGAGAGAGAGAGAGAGAGAGAGAGAGAGAGAGAGAGAGAGAGAGAGAGAGAGACAGAGAGAGACAGAGAGAGAGAGAGAGAGAGAGAGGGAGGGAGGGAGGGGAGGGAGGGAGGGGAGGAGAGGGAGGGAGAGAGAGAGAGAGAGAGAGGAAGGGAGGGAGGAGAGGAGGGAGGGAGGGAGAGAGAGGGGAGAGAGAGAGAGAGAGAGAGAGAGAGAGAGAGAGAGAGAGAGAGAGAGAGAGAGAGAGAGAGAGAGAGAGAGAGAGAGGAGAGAGAGAGAGAGGGGAGGAGAGAGGAGAGAGGAGGAGAGAGGAGAGAGAGAGAGAGAGAGAGAGAGAGAGAGGAGAGAGAGAGGAGGAGAGAGAGAGAGAGAGAGAATGAAGGAGAGAGGGAGGGAGGGAGGGAGGGAGGGAGAGAGAGATGAGAGAGAGAGAGAGAGAGAGTGAGAGAGAGAGAGAGAGAGGAGAGAGAGAGAGAGGAGAGAGAGGAGAGAGAGATGAGAGAGAGAGAGAGAGAGAGAGAGAGAGAGAGGAGAGAGAGAGAGAGAGGAGAGAGAGAGAGAGAGAGAGAGAGAGAGTGAGTGAGTGAGTGAGTGAGTGAGTGAGTGTGTGTGTGTGTGTGTGTGTGTGTGTGTGTGTGTGTGTGTGTGTGTGTGTGTGTGTGTGAATGACAAAGAAAACCGACACTTATGATAGTCCTATACACCTCGTCGGAGATTTACGATTTCATTAATATGATGCAATGAATCCTGATTTTTCAGAATATGAATTGCAGTTTGGAGAGTATTGATATCAGAATTGATATCAATATTGATACCGATATTGATATTAGAGGCTCCTTGGAAAGGTTAGGGCACACGGGATAGATGGAAAGGTGTTAGGCTGGATAAAGTCATGGCTAAGCGACAGACGACATAGAGTAGTAATAAACGGCTTTAAATCTAAGTGGGGTCATGTAATTAGTGGGGTGCCACAGGGATTAGTATTAGGGCCATTGTTGTTTTTAATAATATATATATATATATATATATATATATATATATATATATATATATATATATATATATATATATATATATATATATATATATATATATATATATGTTACAGTCAATACCTGAATCCAGACAATTTGTAAAGTGACTTATTTTTTCAGGCAATTTGTGAACTGCCTGGTTAGGTTAGGTTAGGTTAGGTTAGGTTAGGTTAGGTTAGGTTAGGTTAGGTTAGGTCTGGATTCAGGTAACCTAACCTAACCTAACCTAACCTAACCTAACCTAACCTAACCTAACCTAACCTAACCTAACCTAAACTAACCTAACCTAACCAGGCAGTTCACAAATTGCCTGAAAAAATAAGTCACTTTACAAATTGTCTGGATTCAGGTATTGACTGTAACATATATATATATATATATATATATATATATATATATATATATATATATATATATATATATATATATATATATATATATATATATATCAATGACTTGGAAAATGGAATTAATAGTGATGTTAGTAAATTTGTGGATGACACGAAGATAAGTAGATTAATTAGGTCAGAATTGGATGCCATCGCCTTGCAGGCAGATTTAGATAGGATGAACGAATGGACAGACAGACGACAAATGCAATTTAACATAAAAAAATGCAATGTACTTAGCACAGGACGAAGAATAAGGATACTGTAGGTCCATTAAAGGCAGCAGATGGGGAGCTGGTTAGTTCTGGGGAGGAGATTAGTAAACTTCTGAATGATTATTTTTTAACTGTCTTCACCCAGGAAAACATACAGGATATGCCAGATAGTGAACAGGTGTTTAGAGCAGATGAGAATGAGAAGCTGACAGATATTTCCATAACTAGGGAGATAGTGGAACAGGAGATAGATAGGCTAAAAAAGTTCAAGTCACCAGGACCTGATGAAATATATCCCAGAGTACTTAAGGAATGTAAAGAGATTATTAGGGAGCCGTTAGTTTCTGTCTTTAGGAAATCACTGGAGTCGGGTGAGGTACCAGTAATGTGGAGGCAGGCTAATGTAGTACCCATCTTTAAGAAAGGAGATAAAACTTTAGCGTCTAATTATAGACCTGTCAGCTTAACTTCAGTTGTAGGTAAAATGTTAGAGTCAATAATAGCGAGGAACATTAGGGAACATTTAGACAAACATAACTTGATAAATCAGTCACAGCATGGCTTCACGAAGGGGAAGTCTTGCCTGACAAACTTGTTAAGTTTTTACAGTAGGGTGTACGAGGCAGTAGATAATGGTGATAGTTATGATATCTTATATCTGGACTTTAGTAAAGCATTTGACAAGGTACCCCATCAAAGGCTCCTGAGAAAGGTTAGGGCACACGGGATAGATGGGAAGGTATTAGGCTGGATAGAGTCATGGCTTAGTGACAGGCGACAGAGAGTGGTAATAAACGGCTCGAAATCCGAGTGGGGTCATGTAATTAGTGGGGTGCCACAGGGATCAGTATTAGGGCCATTGTTATTTCTAATGTATATCAATGACTTGGATAGTGGAATTAGTAGTGATGTTAGTAAATTTGCGGATGACACAAAGATAGGTAGATTAATTAGGTCAGAATCGGATGCCATCGCCTTGCAGGCAGACTTAGATAGAATGAATGAATGGACGGATAGATGGCAAATGCAATTTAATATCAATAAATGCAAAGTGCTTAGCGTAGGTAGAGGAAACCCACACAATAGGTACACATTATACAGCCAAACTCTGGTAGGTACAGGGTACGAGAAAGATTTAGGAGTTATAGTTAGCTCTGACCTCCGTCTAGGGAAGCAATGCATAGAAGCCAGAAACAAGGCAAATAGGGTACTAGGATTTATTTTTAAGTGTGTTAAAAGTAGAAGGCCGGGAGTAATATTAAAGTTATACTTGGCGCTGGCCATACCTCATCTAGACTACGCGGTGCAGTTCTGGTCCCCACATTACAGGAAAGATATAGGTCTATTAGAATCAGTACAGAGGAGAATGACTAAAAGGATACAGGGGATGAGGAGTATTCCTTACGAGGCGAGGTTGAAGCTGTTGAATTTACATTCTTTAGAGAGACGTAGGTTAAGAGGGGACCTGATAGAAGTCTTTAAGTGGTATAAGGGTTATAACAAGGGAGATGTAAGCAAAATTCTTAGGATCAGCAACCAGGGTAGAACAAGAAATAACGGGTTCAAGCTTGAAAAATTTAGGTTTAGGAAGGAGATAGGAAAAAATTGGTTCTCAAATAGAGTGGTAGACGAGTGGAACGGACTCAGTAATCATGTAGTTAGTGCTAGGACACTAGAGAGCTTTAAGAGAAGATTAGACAAGTTTATGGATGGGGATAACAGATGGAAATAGGTAGGTGTGTTTCATACAGGGACTGCCACGTGTAAGCCTGGTCGCTTCTTGCAGCTTCCCTTATTTCTTATGTTCTTATGTTCTTAAACCCACACAGTAGATACACAATAAACAACTGAGCTCTGGTAAGTTCATGGTACGAAAAAGATTTAGGAATTTTAGTTAGCTCTGAACTTCGTCTAAGAAAGCAATGCATAGAGGCCAGAAACGAGGCAAATAGTGTATTAGGATTCATTTTTAGGAGTGTTAAAAGTAGAAGGCCTGAAGCAATATTAAAGTTATAGTTGACGCTGGTCAGACCTCATCTAAACTACGCTGTGCAGTTCCGGTCGCCATATTACAGGAACGATATAAGTCTATTAGAATCAGTACAAAGGAGAATGACTAAAAGGATACAGGGGATGAGGAATATTCCTTACGAGGCGAGGTTGAAGCTATCAAATTTACATTCTTTAGATAGACGTAGGTTAAGAGGGGACCTGATAGAAGTCTTTAAATGGTGTATGGGTTATAACAAGGGGGACGTAAGCAAAACTCTTAGAATCAGTAACCAGGACAGAACAAGAAATAATAGGTTCAAGCTTGAAAAATTTATATTTAAAAAGAGAAAGGAAGAAATTGGTTCTCAAATAGAGTGGTAGATGAGTGGAACGGACTCAGTAATCAAGTTGTTAGTGGTAAGACATTAGGGAGCTTTAAGAGAAGATTAGACGGGTTTATAGATGAGGACGATAGGTGGAAACAGGTAGGTATATTTCATACAGGGACTGCCACGTGTAGGCCTGATGGCTTCTTGCACCTTCCTTTATTTCTTATGTTCTTATGTTCTTAATAATCACTGGTAAATAACAAAAGGAAAACTTGAATTGAAGGTCAAAACGAAAAGAAAAATAAAACAAATCTTAGACGAAAAAAAAAATCATACATTTTGTTTAATTATGAAACGAAAAGAAAATAAGAAAAATCAATCGTCCTCTCACCTGAGCTGTTAACATAACCCCAGGCAGGACAGGTACAATTAAAGGTAACCACATCAGCAAAAGAACATGAATATCATACAAAAAGAACATTATCTTTGTTAAGTAGTAAGGGAATAATGAAAGGCAAATATTTACATAAAACAGCAGAAATATTATACAGAAAGATGGTCATTATTTTTGTTTAGCTACATTATAAAAACGTGAACGAGCAACAACCAGCAGTAATTATACACTGGCCTGGGAACAAAGCTAGACAGGTGAGACTGAAGTGGTCTGGACGTATCAAGAGGAGAGACGAGGAACATGTGGGAAGGAGAATGCTGGAGAGGAATGTACCAGGCGGGAGGTGGTGAGTGAAGTACTGAGTGAGTACTGGTGGGAGTGAAAAGAGAAAGACATACGTGAATGTTTACTGATGTAATGAAAGAAGACATGCTTGTAGTGAGTGTGACTGAGGAAGGGAAGAAGACCTGAGTGTGAATGAGGAAGTGTGACTGAGGAAGTGTGACAGGAAGTGTGACTGAGTGTGACTGAGGAAGTGTGACTGAGGAAGTGTGATGACTGAGGAAGTGTGGCTGAGTGTGACTGAGGAAGTGTGAGGAAGTGTGACTGAGGAAGTGTGACTGAGGAAGTGTGACTGAAGAAGTGTGACTGAAGAAGTGTGACTGAGGAAGTGTGACTGAGGAAGTGTGATAACTGAGGAAGTGTGACTGAAGAAGTGTGACTGAGAAAGTGTGATGACTGAGGAAGTGTGACTGAGGAAGTGTGACTGAGGAAGTGTGACTGAGGAAGTGTGACTGAGGAAGTGTGACTGAGGAAGTGTGATGACTGAGGAAGTGTGATGACTGAGGAAGTGTGACTGAGGAAGTGTGACTGAGGAAGTGTGATGACTGAGGAAGTGTGACTGAAGAAGTATGACTGAGGAAGTGTGACTGAGGAAGTGTGATGACTGAGGAAGTGTGACTGAAGAAGTGTGACTGAAGAAGTATGACTGAGGAAGTGTGACTGAGGAAGTGTGATGACTGAGGAAGTGTGACTGAAGAAGTGTGACTGAGGAAGTGTGACTGAGGAAGTGTGATGACTGAGGAAGTGTGACTGAGGAAGTGTGATGACTGAGGAAGTGTGACAGAGGAAGTGTGACTGAGGAAGTGTGATGACTGAGGAAGTGTGACTGAAGAAGTGTGACTGAGGAAGTATGACTGAGGAAGTGTGACTGAAGAAGTGTGACTGAGGAAGTGTGACTGAGGAAGTGTGACTAAGGAAGGGCAGAAGACCGGGCGTTGGAGGTTGCTTCTCTCTCTGGTGACCCCTGACGGAAGCAACCCAGAAAAGAAGTAGGGACATAAATAAGTAGACGAGAGATTATTAACTCCTTACTTCCTTTCTTCCCTGCAGTACAAATTGTGAGGAACAGTGAGGAAGGGATAAGGAGAAGGAAAAATGGCAAACAATAAATGTAAACAATAGCATACTGGAAATGGAAAGAGAAAAGAAAAATTATAAGATGCACAAAGTAAAACAATGAAATGTAACCACAAAAAAAAAAATTTAACAAAACAAAATAAACCTCAAAAGGAAACTCAAACGAAAGCAAGCAAAACACAAAAATAAATAAATAAATAAATAAATAAATAATAATAAATAATAAATAAAATAAGATAAAATAAATAAATAAATAAATAAATAAGTAAAAAGACAAGAGCAGTTCATTGACCTCGCTCGCCTTTCGTGGCCTGGCCTGTCACCTTAATGAAAGCACACCTGATGAAAAGAAGACAGGTAGCTACAATTGAAAACACACCTGATGAAAACAAGACAGGTAGGTACAATTGTAAACACACCTGAGAGTGACACCTGAGCATGTGTGTATGTACCTGCGCGTCGGTCACTCTCCTGCCACTCACCGGTAACACGTCAAGAAGCACAGATGAGGAAAAGAGCGATAGGAAGGGCTTGTTCGCTAATCACTTCCATTAACGACGGGAGGGAGGGAGGGAGGGGAGGAAGAGCAGGAGTAACATAAATGAACATAAAAACAGTGATGACTCGTACGATAAAGAGAGTGGAGAGCATATCGTAATATCCAAGGTCTAGGATATCAACACAAAACAGTGAATCACTCAGTAAATTTTGTAGACAGGCGCACTGGAGTGCACACACAAACCATTGAATCCTACTGGAATAGACACAAGAGCTATATAAAGAAAATGCGTGGCTGCAAAAGAGATATGTTAAGCTCCTACCTGCAGGAATTCATGTGGCACGACAGATTCTCAAAAAATGCTTTTGAGAAGCTATGTGAACATATTGCTGCACAATATCCATTAGAAGTGCTTCACAGTGATGAACACTATTAATTGTATCATACTTTTAATGAAGTAAACTTTTTTCTGCATTTTTTATATCCACTCAGTTTTTTAATGCGTTCATGTTTCAATAAATGACTTTTATGAAAAAAAGGCTGATCTTAAAAGTGAGAGAGTCTGGGGTGGCGGATCTTCAGGTGAGACAATCTGGGGTGGCGGATCTTCAGGTGAGACAATCTGGGGTGGCAGATCTTCAGGTGAGACAATCTGGGGTGGCGGATCTTCAGGTGAGACAATCTGGGGTGGCGGATCTTCAGGTGAGACAATCTGGGGTGGCGGATCTTCAGGTGATCCGAGTACTCCATACATGACGATGGGTACAGTCACCACACTCTCGCTAACTTCCATACCTTTCTCCTCCTCTCCCTCGTCCTTAAACCCTTGCTTTGTACCCTTTCTTGGTTCCTCCCTTCTGCACCGCTCCGCCTTGCCCTCTTTCATTCTTTCTTCCTTCACTTTCTTTGTCAGATTACACTTTCCGAACACTTCACTTGTATTCCTTCACTTTATCTGGAGTCCTTTCACTTTCCTGCACTTAAAACTCTTTCATTTTGACCTGTTGGTGATGAGAAGGTATGGCTCCATTCATCCGATCCTGCTGCTGCTGCCTGTGTGTGTGTGTGTGTGTGCGTGTGTGTGTGTAATCTGATAGTTACTTATTTTGTATTTATTAACTTATGGTGTTACGTTGGTTTGTAGTTCTATAATTTTGGATGTCTTTATAAATGTAATCATGTTTTGCTGTTAAATTATAAGCTATGGTACATGGACGTGTGTGTGTGTGTGTGTGTGTTGCAGGGATGCCAGGTACACACAACCGTCCAGAGGTGTCAGAGAGTCGTCACAAGTGAAACACAAGCACATAATTTATCCGGATCGGAAACACAAGCATACCCCCTCCGCCATCCGAGGCTGGGCGGCGACTGGCGGCGGGACTGACTGTGTGTGTGATCTGAGCGCCGCGGCTGTCTCACTCTTCTGATCGGAGCACCAACACAGCTTTGGATCACGCCTCGTTGTGTTTGATGCCTGTGTTCTGAAACGCTTCGCTCTCTCAATACGACAATGTTCAAAGGTCACAGACTTGATCAGCCGAGTTCTCTAGAGTCTTTCTCTTGTTCATAACAAGGGAATCTTGTTTATCTGCCACCAGAAATATAAAAACACCCTTGAAGACCATTGCAACTTCAACTACAGTCTTCTGAAAGTAGTGGAGGCGTGGCACAGACGTGTTTCAAAATAATCCTTGGTTCTGTGAGGTTCTCCTTTTGTTGTGAAAATCCGTTTTCTGTGAACTTGAAAGAAGTGTAATCATGTTTCGTATAAAAAGCAAATACGTAATTGTGGGATGCATTACGCCACGAGACTCTGCGATATGCAATAATTTACACCACATATTGCATTAGTAGTAGTAGTACTAATACTATTTTTTTCTTCCCCTCCTCCTCCTCCTCCCTTCATGGACACTCATCATTTACACTCACTAACCTTGTTTTGCTGACGCCAAGGTACACCCACACACTCATCCAGGACTTCCTTCCCTTTAGGAGTAACAATATCGAGCAGCCTAAAACAGCCAACAATGTTCGTAAGCCGTAAACAACCCGAACAAAATAATTGTCTTAATCGGCAGATCATTTGAACATAAATGAAAGAAATGATCCTCACTCTGTACAACCCCTTGGTCCGTCACCTCCAAAGCACTACCCGACCAAGCGGTCTTTCGAGAAAGGGAGAGAAGGACGCCAGGACGGGCACCAGTGGCGGAACACCGCGACAGTGAGGCGGATCCTCTAGACCACTGCTTCCCAACCTTTTATAAGCTCATGGACCTTCAAGGGAGCTTTTGAGATATTTATGTATCCTAACACATAGGATAATGAATTACAAAAAAAAAAATAAAAAATAAATAAAAAATGCATAGTTTCAAGACTGAAAAATATAAATTAAAGTAGCAGGTCTCTGTTTTAATAATAAAAAATAATCACCCCATCCTACATAACTGTTTTATAAGTACTAGATGTACTATAAAGCAAAATGCTACAACTCAAAACCTGTGAGGCGCGAGTTGCGTCCAAGTGTAATATACAATACGCTAATTTGTATTATTTTAATTTAAGTTTAAATTAATTTCTTACATGACACAATTTGCTTCATGTATATGCATTAGAGTACAACTGTGCACTCTAATACATACTGGCCATGTCATGTACATGCTACATGACACACAATTTTGTTTCTAAAACATCTTTGCCCACTGTGCACTCTTACATGTACTAGCCATGTCATGTACCCAATTATTTCCAAGTATCCTTTGAAAAACATCATGCGCCCTAGGATGCACCATGTACCCAGCTTGACTATCACTCTAGACTACCACCTAAATATAGGGCAGGGTTGGCGGGAACGAGGGAGGGGCGGGGAGGCATCCCCAGCGGGGATACCGAGGCAGCGGGAGGAAGGCCACTGCCAGGCCAAGTCAGCTGTACTAGTTTTAGGGAATGGACACAAGCCTTACCAGATGTGGTCGAAGGGCAGATGGTCCATCTGGAGGCGGCAGAGAGGAGCAGTTCATGGCCTCACCGGCTCGGGTGGCAGTAGCAGCTGGCTGATCACCATTACAGTCTGGCGCCCATCAGCTGGCTGTCCGGCACATGTGCACCACCCACGGCCTTAACGACAGAGTACACCTCTGGCCACAGGAGAAGAACAACGAGACGTCCTTGCACGTCAACGACTCAGGCGAGAAAGACAAGCATTGATGTCACTCCTCACGACCAAGTACACTGCGCAGTGCGCACACGAGACAGCTATCGTGGTGTCCGTCCGGAATCCGGCTTCGTTCCAACTTTGGATTCGGATTATTCATGTTTGGACTGCATTGGTTTTAATATATATACACCATGATGGGTATTTTATCATCTGAGGTAAAGCAACATTATAATGAACATGTCCACAACCTCCTAGCTTCGCTCATTTCACCAGTTCACTACGGTTTTCAATCCTCGCCTGCTGTTCTTGAATATTACCAACCACCGCTTGTTTTATGTTTGGCCATCCTTTGACATCGCTAGACAAATATTTTAACTCATACGACAGAAACAGCAGAAATAATGATTCACGATACCCGCCATGTTCACGAGGAACCACCTCAACCAAGGAATGTAGACGATGGGTAGAATTCTTGACCTCCACCAAACCATGGATCCCTGGTGGGTCACACTGCACCATGCTACACAGAATGCCTTGGATCACAACTTTAGATGGATCCCCCATGAATAGAGGCATCTTAGTAGGGGGTCTGCACTCCAGCAAGGGAGGGAGACAAATCCCACAGCTCCTCTCCTCTCGGCCCGGGAGTCGAATCATCATCCTCTCAGCTGTGAGCCAATGGAACGTGTTGCGTGACAGGTCTCAACTTACTCATCTCAAGGAAGCTCAAGTCTGTAGCTTCCTTGGATTTAAACCATAATCATGATCTCTAAACTCTAGAGAGAATAGCTGGGACGGCTAGTCCAGAAAGATTCGCATGACACACACACATACACACACACACACACTTGATGACAATTAAACAAGCTAGCTGTAAAAAAGGCACATTTATTTCATTCTTAGAAACATGGTAACAATGAAGTGACGTTGATGCCTGGCGGACACATTGCCTCTTTTGCTCCTAGAAAAATATGCTTTACACATCATTACCTACTGTTGGGCCAAAACTACTCTCTCTCTCTCTCTCACCAATGAGCAAAATATATTTGATTTGCCACCGGACATGAATACAACTATATATCTATAATTACACACACACACACACACACACACACATTAATTAAAGCCCAGCATGGTCTTGATGATAATGAAAAGGATAATAAAATAAAAAGATTAATAATGAGTGATCATAAAGTATGCATGAACTTTCTTGTCTTTCAGCACCATAAATGCCCAGAAAAAGAATAAGATAAATTATGAAATACACACACACACACACACACACACACACACACACACACACACACACACACACACACACACACACACACACACACACACACACAGCCCTCATTTGTCTGATGCAGAGATGAAAAGATGTACATTTATTTCCTTTTCTTCATCGTGTCACTCATGAGCAGGGGGTAAATTCCCTACAAGGCAGAGGTGCAGGCAGTGGCTGACCACCAGAAGGGAAGACAGGAGCATTGTGAAGGAGGCAAGCCTAGCTAATAACAAAGGCTTGTGCCAAAGCTAATCAATTTATAATTGTCGTGAGGCTTCTTGGCTGCTCCAGTGACTATGAGTGTCACACCAGCTGTCACCTCACCCCAGGACTGCCTCCACACAGCACAGCCTGGAGTTAGGCCATGTTCATTTATCCTGTTGGTCTAGTCTGGTCAGAGGTCATGTAATTTGCCACACTCACTCCCAGTGTTTAGCATTTCCCTCAATTTTAAGTCCTGTGACCTCCTTAGCATCTGTCATCTGTTATATTTGTGAGGAGAGTCTGTGGATTATTGGACTTAATACTAAGGGAAAATGTTAAAGACAATGGGAAAAAATGTGGGACAATAAAACATTTTTGACTGATAACACCACCATCCACAGGTCTCACAGACACCTGCTGAGCAAGGCATAAGGGGAATAGCACTAGGATTCCCATCAAAACATTCAAGGTACACAACTCTTTACCCATTGAGCTATGAGTACAATGATAACTGTAGCCCAAGAGGAGTTTGGTCAACCTTCAGTGTTCAGTCACTAAACTTCCCTAACAGGACTGCCTCATTGTCTCAGCAACTGTGGTACTCCCAACATCTGGATCTGCCAACAAATAAGCTCATGTGGTGCCAGTTAACATCCATCCAGCACATACTCATCCAGAATGGCCCACACAGCTGCCAGACAGTCACACGCTTGAGGCTTCTCATCACCACTGTGAGGTCCAGACAGGCAGTAAGCAAAGACCAGGACTAACAACCCTCTTGGTGAAAACCTAAAAATCAAAATACCTAAAACGGATATGTAATACTCTCACTTACTTACTGTTATCTCTATGTACAATTGGAATACTATTCAATTTATCTGAAAATTGCACCTTCAAGTATTTCTTGGGTTCAGAACCAATTTCAAATTATCAGATAAAGTGGTGCAAAATCAGCCTATGACCAAAATACAATAAAAAATAATGTATAAAACCTTCAATATTCCCCTTCTGAAAAGTATCACAGATTACAAAGAGCATATCCAGGCTGACAAATCTGTTGCTGTGTTGCTTTTGCCACATGTGTGTGTGCATGTTGTCATCACTGACAACACAGTTCACACCATCCAGCTGCCCCCCCAAGGTCCATCAGTATACACACACACACACACACACACACACACACACACACACACACACACACACACACACACACACACACACACACACACACACACACACAAACCACTTGAGCAAAAATACAAACAGATCACCAAGGATCCAGCAGCAGCAGCAGTAACAGCAGTTCAGAGGGGATTAAAGTAGGGAACATTTCAGATATCCATTGTCTACCAGCAGTGTGATTTGCCATGATGCACAGAACCATAACCGAGTGGATAAAATATGTGAAGGCTGTATGATATGATGACACACACACACACACACACACACACACACACACACACACACACACACACACACACACACGTGCGTTTCTTGGCAGCTGTGGTAGGGCAGCAGCAGCAGTAGCAGCAGCAGTGATGGTAGTAATGGTAGAGGAGGTGCAGTCAGTCACTCCTCACTCAGTTTTCACAGATACGAAGAGCAACTGTGTCCAAACAGTGAGTTGGTCTGTTGGAAGGACACAGGACAATGTCAGTTTTGGATGTGTGGACACCAGGTCAGGTGATGCTGTGTGAGGGAATGGATAGTTTAATTCTCTGTACTTTTTGTGAGAATGTCTGCTTAGTATAGATATAGATGCACATAAATTTATAAAGCTTGAGGCTAAGATGTAAAAAAAGTACTGAGAATGTTATTACATTATTATATGAATGAAAGTATGGATGTATATGCCTTGCTCCAGCTGTTGGTGAGTGAATAGATGGCACTGAAATAGTTTAATGTAAGAAGGTGGTAAACCATACTGTTCATCATTTATTTTCTTGCCAAGGAAAATATGGCAAACAGTGAATATTACTCACATTATCAAGAAATATTCAAGAAAGATGGAAAAGAAAGCCCTAGTCTTTCAGTGCCCCTCCACAAGTAAGGGCTCATTCATACCACTCAGTATTGTGTTGCTACTATTTTGTGGCACACTGGCCTAACATCCCATGAACAAAAGGACAACCATAAACAGACCACTCACCAAGTGCTGTTCTTACAATTTTTGGCTTGTTCTGCCAGTACACAAAGAGGAAGTAGGCAGGCACCCCAGAGCCAGTGATGAGCAGGCCCATGCCCACCTCATATGGCCGCACATACAGCGGCAGAAACACCAGGAAGCCACACACCAGCATGAAGGCGATGGGAACGATGATGTTCACCTGCACAGAGAGGGAGGCATTGTAGTCTTGTGGCATCTGTGTCCTGTTCTAATTATCAGCATGCCATTTGTCTATATATTTAGTATAATTTCTGTGATAACTATGTCCTCTTTTAGCTACACACACACAGCCTTCTCAGAGTGAAGTGGTTTGTCTGTTGTTCAACAGATCATCATGATAATTATACATTTCAACTATAAATAAGCTCTGAGGAGGTAGTATGTATTGATGTGGTGGTTGTGTGGCAGCAGTGGTGCCTAACTCATGTTGGCGATGCATTTATTGATACATTTTCTTTATTTCTCACTAATTCATCTAGGGTGACACAGCTTGCCTAGTTCAGCTTTCAGTGAACAGACTTGATGAAACAGGTTTTCCTGTAAAGGCAGCCATGAGACCAAGTTGTTGGGGATTGACTCCCTGGGCCAGCATTCTGACACAGCAGGCCATGATTCCTGAAACTGGTAATCCACCAGTGTGGGGTTTTCACCTCTCCTTTCAGATCAATTGCTGTTGTTCCCAAGTAACATCCTATTCTCCTTCTCCTGCTAGCCCTATTTTTCTCCTGCTTTTCCTCTTTCAGTCTTTTTTTCTTATCCTGTTATTCCATCTTCTTCCATTGCTCCATTTTCTAAGGCTGAATCATCATCATAATCCATATTGAGTTGTGAGAAAACACACACACACACACACACACACACACACACAACAAATAAATAAATAAACAAATAACAATAAATGAATAAAAAAAAATATATATAAATAAATAAAAATAAAACCACAGGCAGATCATAATCACAGCCACCACTGCTGTCTGGTGCTCACCTTGATGGGCCGCTCCATGTCAGGGTATTTCCAGCACATGTACAGCAGAATGGCGATACTGCACAGGATGAATGAACTCTCTACAAAGCTGGCGTAGTCAATGAGGCAGTAGATGTCCGTGGTGGAGAGGTAGACCAGTGACAACAGGCCCTGGAAGAAGAAGGAGAGGAAGTGGAGGTGAGTCTTTATGAATATTCCAAGCTGTGGTTAAAATGGAATGCCTTGTCAACCTCTCATTCGGTAAGACAAACTGTTAATGACTGAGTGAAGGAGAGCAGGAAGGGGCATTACAGACAGTTGTGCCAGATCTCATCATGTGGGGCTGTGGCACCAGGTACTTTGAACTAGTCCCACATGCTTTTGTTCTGATACAGAAGGTAATTACAAGAAAATAATAGACAAACTGCATTTAGACAAATATTCACTTTTAGACGCACCAAGTTAACTAAACATTCCAACCTAAATCTATTTTCTTCATTTGTGAGGATGTGTTCTGTCTGACTGAAAAATATATAAAAACTGTGTGTTTGTGTGTGTGTGTGTGTGTGTGTGTGTAAGTGTGTGTGTGTGTGTGTGTGTGTGTGTGTGCGTGTGTGTGTATAAATCTATTAATAACTCTAGGGAAACTCATCAATCACTTTTCATACAAATACATCAACTTGGAAACTAAAGACTGATGAAGTTAAGAACTAAAAAATGTTTGTGTAGGTAAGCAATAATGTACACATAAGTACATTCACTTCCATACTTCTTTCCATCTGTCAAAATATTAGCTCACACTGCACATCCTGAGGGGACACCATAAGGACCATGATGCATGCTCACACACACACACACACACACACACACACACACACACACACACACACACACACACACACAGTAGTAGTGGTAGTAGTATTTTACTGACAAAAAAAACATTGAAAATAACACAAAAAATTATGTTGTTTTTGTCCAACTTCAAAAGAACACAACTGCAACATGTAGAGGACTAATTGAACCAAAGCTACTATTCACAAAAATTATGAAAGGTGTCACACATACTGTTTTAAAATACATAAAAGCCACAGCAATGAATCTGTTAATGACAATAATAAAAAACCTATGAACACACACACACACACATAGCATTGCACAATGTCTTACCAGGAAGATGAGAGAAGACATTGGAGTGTTGCATTTGCAGTTGATGAGAGCAAGGTTGTCTGGGAAGTGGCCTTGTCTTGCACCCACGAAGCACAACCTGTCAACATCATTAAGCTGGTGAGTGGGGCATTACTACCAGTCATAACTTGTGCTCTAAATCTGACAGAGAGTAGAGGGAGTGTATGAAAGGAATGGATTGTGGAGCTCATGGAAATCTTGCAATCAAGTATATCTAAATTCTTGAATAAAGTGGATTCTCTGTTAAATAAATAAGATAACTTTAGAATTGAACTCCATCATCATTAGTGGTTATAACTGAAGCAGGAAATCTCTTAATATAGCACAGTGGTATTTTCACCAAACACTACTGCTATTCATATATGACAGAAAACCTGAACGCAGGAGTATAACACCAGATGTGAGTTTAGGTATGAGAGAGAGAGAGAGAGAGAGAGAGAGAGAGAGAGAGAGAGAGAGAGAGAGAGAGAGAGAGAGAGAGAGAGAGAGAGAGAGAGAGAGAGAGAGAGAGAGAGAGAGAGAGAGAGAGAGAGAGAGAGAGAGAGAGAGAGAGAGAGAGAGAGAGAGAGAGAGAGAGAGAGAGAATTTTCTTATGTTTCTTATAATTAATGGATGACAATGAAAGATAGAAATAGATGTGTCAGTATGTTCCATGCATGGACTGCCACATGTAGGCCTGATGGCTTCTTTTACAAGTTCTCTTAGTTTTCTTAATTGTGTTTTGAATTAAGAAAGCCTAAATTCCTCAGTCAAAAAGAGCTAGATAATCCTGAAGTGAAGTAGTATGCATTTGTGGTTATGATGAGTCAAGTGTATGAGAGGAAGAGCAGTTAAATTTTCTCCAGACCCTGATGTTGATGCCTTGCCTTACCTATCTACCCTGAAGGATAAAACAAGCCTGGTATAGAGATAGATAGCCTGAGATGTGTGGATGTAGTGGGATTTAGCTAGTTTTCCCTATCTAAGAACAGGCAGTCAGGAAGTGATGAATCAGCTGGGAAAATTATATATATATTACATCAACAAACAAAATAGGTGGTGAACAGATGAAAATAGATCTGAAAGGCTAGCGGGAGCAACACCCACCTGGAGGAAGTCATGATGTGCACTGAGAGACCACCAAAGGCTGAGAGGGCCACCAGCAAGGGCATCACCCAGCTGCCGCTGCCCATTAGACGGTCAGCAAAGGTCTGTCATCAAGGCAACAACAACAACTAAGGTTATGTTCTGTAACACTGACCATTAGCTTGGATAGTGTGTGATAAAATTATTAAAAAACAATGGGGAGAAAATTTAGAAAGGTAAGTAATTCTCATATTATATAATGCTTGAAGTCTGCAGCTGCTAGATAAGCCAAACTTAATATTAATGATAATTCCTGATTATTGTCTTTTCCTCTAACATAAATACACTGTGGTATGCTAATAGGAGAACCAAAATATCTAAGCTATTACATATAATTGTAAAGTTTAATGAATGGACTCAAAACACTAGAAAAGTCCGAGCAATGTCTGCTATAATTACGTTCTATATAAAAGTAATTACTGAATGATCTGACTAACTTCTCTATCACTTGTGCCACAACAGTCACATGGTGCCATCAGCAACACAATGCAAATTACTCATGGAAGCTGTCAATGGTGTACTCACAACAGCAATGGCATCAGAGGCCAGCATGTCGACAGGGGAGAGCACAGCCAGGTAGGCAACATTGGCCATCACGTAGACCAGCGTCACCAGTGGCAGAGAGATGTAGATGGCCCGGGGCAGGTTACTGTGGGCAGGGTGTGATGTTAACAGGACTGGTGGTGACTGGTGGTGATATCTGATCATTGAGCTCCTTGTATTTCTCAAAATTAATTATGTACTAACAGGACATAACCTTCACAATGTTGCTCATATTCTAGTGAAGCTGTTCTTAATTATTTCTTGTGAAGATGTAATGTATAGAAAACCCATAATGTGAACAAGATATTACTATTTCCTTCACATAAATTTATACAAAAATAGTTATACAGAATCCAAGGAAGGAACAAAAATACTTTATGAGGAAAACACTGTAACCAATGAAACAATATTTGTCACTCCAACAAAGAAATCAAAATAATACAAAAACAGAAAGGTAATTTGCATTCATGATACCTTTAAGTGGCATGTTAATTTGATACAAAGACATATAGATCATTTGCAAAATATACAAGTCCAAAATGGAAAAAGATGATTCACATATCACGATTTATAGATAACAGATAAAAAGCAAAGGTATATGCTTAAAAGATAGACCATTCTATCACAACTCTACAAAGAAGTATGCTCTCCATTACAAAAACAGCAAGAAATTAATCTATCATAAATGAGCGAGGTAAACCTGACTAGAGCTTGAACCCAAATCTGACAACCCAAAAGGACAAGTTTTTACTGCTTGGACCATAAGGGAAGCACCTCACAGTCAGTCCTGCTTTGCCTTGTGTTTGTGTCTTGTCACAGTAAGGCTTGAGCCAAGGCCTACAAACCAGCTGGTGTGAGTGGCAGTGTGGTGCCAAGTGAGGGAGAGACGGTACTCACACAAATGGGTTCTTCAGCTCCTCCGTCATGAAATTGAGGTAGTTCCATCCAGCATAGGAAAATATGCCTGAGTAGAAGGAGACAGCTATCTCGCCTGGCTCAGTGCTGATGCCCTGGAAGGAGTTGTGGAAGTTCTGAGTGTTGCCTAAAAAGTGGAGGTGAAGATTATTATGATGTAGATTTTTTTTTTTTGTGTACTTCAGAAAGACTGTTAGGAATTTTTAATGTGTTCTGGAACTTGGATTTTTCACATCTTGACTGTAAAGAATCAACAAAAGCACAATAGAGCAAAGTTCTATGCATAAAAATGGCTTACTAACAAGACTTAAACAAGGGTTAAAATAGAAAGCCATAGGAAACATGAACACATATAACTGAAGGCACTAAAGAATGATTAGATTGGTGTGCTATTACAATTAACAAGATTTCACAACAGGATCAATCAAACTTGCTATGTGAGGTCTCAGACACATATGATTTTGTTCTATCCCTACAAAAAATAAAGTAAACATCAGTCTTTTAAAATATACTTAATAGCTATGGGATACAAGACTCCCCAAAATTAATATAATGTAGACTGACACCTGACTGACTGACTGGCTGATGGCATTGCAGTGAAGGGCAATGCTGCTAAAGACACATTCACTCACTCACTCACTGGCTCACTTGTTCAAACACTCACCCATGCAAAGGTGGACGATGCCAGCAATGATGACAATGAGCAATGCACCAATCTTGGTCACCATGAAGAAATCCTGCAGCTTGGTGGTGACTCGTACATTCCAGCAATTCAGTGCTGTCAGGAAGCCTGGATGGGGAGGACACAGTGACAGTCAAATATTAAAAAACTACACAACTCTAAACAGAATAAGAAATAATAAACAATGCCTTTCATTATTACAGAGAACCATAATATACATAATATAGTAAATCTGTCAAAAGAAACTCTGTATGATGTAATATTTGTAAAAGCATAAGAACTGGTCAAAACCTTTTTAATGTGTTTTTTGATGGACCACAACCTATAATGTGTATATACTGTATATATTTTTCTTGGTGCAGTAAAAATAAATATCTATATATCTAAAGATGAAAAGATGCTGGAATTATAAGAATGAAAAAAAATAAATAAATATATAAAAATAAATAAATAAATAAAACAGTGTGTGTGTGTGTGTGTGTGTGTGTGTGTGTGTGTGTGTGTGTGTGTGTGTGTGTGTGTTTACCTAGTTTACCTAGTTGTGGTTTATGGGAGGGGAGTAATCTCATAGTATCCCATCTCTGTATATATCCAGTTTGGTCTTAAAAGTATGGACAGTTATGGCATTGACAACATCTTCACTGAGTTCATTCCATTTGTTCACACTTCTGTGAGGAAAATTATACTTTTTGATGTCTCTTCAACAGTTCTTCAACTTCTTACTTCTTCAATTTCTTACCGTGTCCCCTTGTACTCTGTGTGTCTAAAGTTATAAAACATTCTTTGTTCATATTTTTCATACCATTTATCATTCTATAGATGTTTATTAAATCCCCTCTCTGTCTCCTATTTTCAAGGATAGGAATTTTCAGCATTCTTAATCTCTCTTCATAGGTCAACTTACTCAACTCCGGAACCATCATAGTGACTACTCTTTGTACTCCTTGTGTGTGTGTGTGTGTGTGTGTGTGTGCTCCAGGACCAAAACATCACTCACATATGGACAGTGCTGCAATGAGCCGCACAGCATCGTCTGGCAGGTCACAGTTGGGGAAGAACGGTTGAATCACATACTTGGCAAAGGCCAGCGCCATGATGGCATTGGTGGTGGGCCTGGAGAGGGACAGAGGCATCAGTATAGCACACACTACTGAGGAAGACCAAAGCATTAGCAATATGCCAGTGAACTAAGGAATATGTACAGTTTTGGATGCTTGAATGGGAGGTGAACATTAAGGTTATATACAGTGTGCATAGTTATCATGGCATTAATAAGTACTAAGATCAAGTAAGAGGGACACAGGCACTGTACCAGTATAACAACACATTACAGAGAGAAGGCCAAAGCTTCGATAATATAACAGTGAACTAAGGAATGTGAAATGTTCTAGATGAGCATTAAGTTACAGTTTTCATTGTAAAGTTATCACAGCACTAAGTATTAAGATCAAGTAAGATATTAGTAAGATGGCAAAACCCTTATGCACTTATAAAGACATGATGGCCACCACTTGAACACTTGCACAACAAACTTAACTTTACACAAAGATGAGGCTGGCAGCCCAGAGGAAAAGGAAGGCAGGGAGGGAGCCAAAGCCAGCATTAATGTACGCATAGTCTCCGCCTGATTTTGGTATGGATGTGCCCAGCTCTGCATAGCATAGCGCGCCCACAATCGACATGAGGCCACACATCACTCACACCAACAGCGACATGCCCACGCTGCCTGTCTCCCTCAGCACTCCCTTGGGCGAGATGAAGATGCCTGCAGAGAGAGAGAGAGAGAGAGAGAGAGTGTAATGAGACTGAAACGCTTGGTGGCAACTCCAAGCTTTATTCAACAAAATACCAGGCTCTCATATTTGTAACAGATACAGACAAAAATAACTACCGACAATTACACAACACATTAACTCAATATAAACAATTAATGACAATCATGCAACACAGCACGAACACAGTACATAACAGGACAAAACAACATAAATACACACACAAACTCACACATTAACAGAAGGAAACAGCTGGGTCTGCACTGGCCTGTGGTACCATTGTGACTGACGATACACAGTGCTACCAAACGTGAAAACAGTAACTCCAGTCAGTGTTGCCAATGTACAATAATTACCACAGAGAGAGAGAGAGAGAGAGAGAGAGAGAGAGAGAGAGAGAGAGAGAGAGAGAGAGAGAGACCTTGATAATTACTGTGTTAACATTTTCACATCTGCTACACACACACACACACACACACACACACACACACACACACACACACACACATTGCTACAGTTAGTATTACTTTTGCTATTTTCTGATAATTAGTATTGGTACTGGTGTTTAGAATTTTTTTACATTATAGCATTACATTATATCATCATGCTTTTCCCTTGTATATTTTTGTCTCTCAAGATGTTTATTATAAAATTTTATTACTATTTTTATTATTATTATTATTATTATTATTATTATTATTATTATTATTATTATTATTATTATTATTATTTTATTATTATTATTATTATTATTATTTTTATTATTATTATTATTATTATTATTATTATTATTATTATTATTATTATTTGTTACATCATCAAGAGAACTCAAAAGAAAAAAGAGAAGAAAATCTGATAATATTTAGCTTTCCAGAATATACACATACATAGACTACTGTACCATACAGATTCGTGTGAAAACAACAGCAATAACAACAACAACAACAATAATAATAATAATAATAATAATAATAATAATAATAATAATAATAATAATAATAATAATAATAATAATAATAACAAGCTAAAACAAAAATATACACAAGAATAAAAAATAAAACAATATTAATATAAAGGATTGCAAAAATGAGAAAATGCAAAAACAATTTGGTACACACACACACACACACACACACACACACACCTGAGCCTACAATGATGCCAAGGATGAAGGCCACGCCCTCCAGCAATCCGAGTTCCTTCTTGAGCTGTGTCTTTTGCGTTTCATCCTCGCCCACCTCCCCAGGTGGCCTCTCCTCCTTGGGAGTCATGGGCTCCAGCTCCGCCGTGAGGGCCTCCGTGGTGTCGCTGGTGGGCACGCGCTTGGCCGGCATGCTGGTGGTGTCGGTGGTGTCGGTGGAGATGGTGGTGGTGGTGAGAATGGACCTGGGGAAAAGACGCAGAATAAGTTATGGTCCATATTTTGAAACATTTCAGTCCGCATCCTGACAAGTTTTAAAGGTCTCTAGTTGAAGCTATACGGGTTTCCAAGGGTGTTTCTAGGGCTCTAGATTAACAATATTTCTACACTATCAACAGGAAAAACAGCCTTGAGAATCCGGCTAAACATCTCTGTGGCCTTTGAAAATAGTCGTGGTGAGAAAGCAAAAGCGTTTCTGAATACGAGGCAGCGTCGCAGAGTTAGTTGGTGAGATTGGACCTAGAGAGAAGACGGCACATTGAGAACAAAAGAAAACAAAGGAAGTTGCAAGATGCCATCAGGCCTATACACGGGGCAGTCCTTATAAGAAGAAAAAAAAAAACCTACTTATTTCCACCTCTCCATAAATTCATCTAATCTTTTAAAGCCCCTAATGACTCAATTGAGTCCATTCAGTTCATCTATCACTCTATTTGAGAACCATTTTTCTTATCTCTTTTCTAAATCTATTTCAAGACGGGACTATATTCTGAAACACTTCTGCGCCGCACCTCCACTACTTTCAAAAGACTCTGGTTGTTGAAGATCCACGATTTTTTAATGGTGTTTTTTTTATGGTTCTATTGACAGATGAATAAGATTTCTACATTACTGACAGGAGTCTTGAGAATCCGGTTAATCATCTCTGTGGCCTTTGAAAAATAGTCGTGGTGAGAAAGCAAAGCGTTTCAGAATACGGACCATTATAAGGATATGTACTAGGCAGCATTGTATGTTTTGCTTATTGCCGTGCGTGTTTGATATAAGAATGCGTCAGGGGAAAGGCAACGCCATCAATAACAAAGTTAGCGTCACGAAGAACTATAATAACAGACTGAATCATGACAAGACGTAAAATGTAAAAATAATAAATGAATGTATGATTGAATGAATGAATGAATGAGTGGATGAATAAATAAGTAAATAATGAACACTAAACGATAAGAAAAGAATGAGGGAAGAATGTTAGCGGGAAAGGTTTACGTCTCTCGTTTGTATGTATAGGCTGATCTGCGCTCGCTGCCCAGACGGATCGAACCGCGTCCATTCACTCCCGCAGACTTGTGTTGCGGGCGGTGGCGACGGTGGCAGGGGCGGCACACTCATCCAGACACACTGTACGCTTCTCAGCAGAAACGAAATTACGGGTGATAGATTAGATCCTGCTATAATTATGTGTTATTTGGATGATGACGATGGTCTTACTAACCACATGACGCGTCCAGATTCAGTGACAGTTACTTACTGAAGGCTACATTTATCTCTAGGGCAATAATTACGTGCTGGCGAGATCTGTGGCCCGTGTTCAGAAACGCTCTGCTCTTTCACCACGACTATTTTCAAAGGTTACAAAAAATTCTTTCTCCTGTTAATAATGTGGAAATCTTGTTAATCTGTCACTAAAACCATAGCCAGTATCCTTAAAAACCCGTGTAACTTCAACTAGAGTCTTTTGAAAGTAGTGGAGGTGCAGCGCAGAACTGTTTCAATATGTGGTCTTATGCACTAAAATCACAATTATTGACATGACATCGCCGCCGTGAGTGAGGTGTTGACTTGTGGTCACTTTGAGGACCGCACAGAGCCATTCCTGTATCCTGTGCTGCAGTCCCCACGCCACTATTACGCCAGACGAAACGCAATTGTATGTAAAATTACGATGAATGAGAGCATGTTACAATAAAATTTGGTATAATTCTACTGGCTGTTGTTCCATTGTTCAGTGCGGAAGAAAGCCCCGCTGTCCTGTCTGTCACGTGACACCAGCACCACCACGCGAATAGACCGTATTCAGAAACCCTTTTGTGCCGCACCTCAACGACATTCAAAAGGCTCTAGTTGAAGTGACACGGATTTTTAAGAGTGTTTTTATAGTTTTAGTGAGATACTAACGGGATTTTTACGCTATAAACAGGAAAAACAAAACACTCTAAAGGACCCAGTTAATCATCTGTGGCCTTTAAAAATAGTCGTGGTGAGAAAGTAAAGCGTTTTAGAATACCGGCCAAATTTTACCATGGTTTAGAGTCCGTGCTCAAGGCCGAGCCACCGGAACAAGGCGAGCAAGTGTGGACTAAACTCAGCTGTGTGACATCCACTCAGCACCCCAGCTGCGTCAAATTTCCCGGCAAAAACAAGGGCAATCGGCCAATCAGAAAGTCGCGTCGTGCTCCAGGCCTCAGATAACAACCTCAACGAAACTCTTAAAAAAAAAACGCCTTCCATAATCTATGAAGGCGGATGGGGAGGGGAGAGTAAGACGTCCCTAGTCTCCCACCCAACCCTCGCCCACCTGCAGGCACCACTTGGTTCATGCAGACAAATGAGGTCAACTGGCGCGGGAGGCGTGGGTGAAGCTGAGGCACGACAGAAGGCGGGAGGCAGGATGGCGGTGATGGTAGCCCGCTGGTGGAAGTAAGTGGCAGGGAAGAAGCAAAATATAAGGAAAGTAAGAGTGACAGGGAGGAAGGAAGTAATCTGGTGAACTTGTAAGCAGCAGCACGACATGGCGGTGGAGTCTTGGTTGTTGCCACAGAACGCCAACAACAATGAAGGATTTTTTTTTCTTTTCTTCCCACGCCGTTTTCCTGTAGCTAAGAATTATTGTCATGTACGGGGCTGTCTTCATCTGCTTTTATCAAGATACACACATACACACGTTAAATGTTAAGTACCAAAAAGCAAAAACCCACAAATAACACTTTATTTAAAAAAAAAAAAAAATAGGAATTTTTTTTTCATCTTCATAGGTACCGAGATGCCAAAGTTCTGGGAAAATTTAGGAAAATTATATGAACAAAAGAATATTATCAAAAAAGTTAATTTTAGCTTTCTTTTCGGACTGTTATGTACCAAACCCTAAAGTGCATGCAAAGCCTCCTATATGAGGAAATTAAACGACCTTACCAGAAATCTGTCTTTTGAGTGTTTTTCAGCATGTTAGGCACGAAAACGATAAATAATAAGGAACTCACTCTATATGCAAATCCAAAACAAAATTACTGAAAATGTATCTTCTCAGTGTTTTACGTAGAAAAACGCAAAAACTCGTGTATAAAAAGAAGTTTCTTAGATACCAAAATATTCCTAGTTAGCAATACCCAAAATAGCATGCAAAACTAGTTTTATGAGGGAAAAAAATGACATTACCAGAATTGTCTTTTAATTGTTTTTGAGCGTGTTAGGCAATGAAGTACTAAAAAGCAGGGCAATCACATTACATGTGAATAAAACCAGCTTTTACCAAGAACTTGCCAATATGTGTTTTTGAGCTCCTTACATACCAAACAGCTAAAACGCATGGAAAACAAACTCTATGGAGAAACACGATAACATTACCAAAAACATGTATTTTGAGTGTTTTTGATAATGTTATCTATAAAAACGCTTAAATACATGCAAAGAACCTTATGTTTGGGAAACGTAAGGACATTACGAAAAACGTGTTTTATGAGTGTTTTTAAGTTCCTTAACTATCAAAAAGCTAAAACCCACAAATAACACTCGTTATTTACAAAAAAAAAAAAAAAAATAGGAAAAAATAAATAAAAGGATTTTTTTTTTTTATTCACCTTCATAGGTACCGAGATGCCAAAATTCTGGGAAAAATTAGGGCAATTATATGATAGGAGAATATTATAAAAAAAGTTTATATTTGCTTTTTTTCGAACTGTTATGTACCAAACACTAAAGTGCATGCAAAGCCTCCCATATGAGGAAATTGAGTGTTTTTCAGCATGTTAGGCACCAAAACGACAAATAATAAGGAACTCACTCTATATGGCAAACCAAAACAAAATTACTGAAAACGTGTCTTCTCAATGTTTTACGTAGAAAAACGCTAAAACGGATGGAAACCAACCAATATCAAGAAGTAGAAAAACATTACCAAACAGGTGTATTTTGAGTGTTTTTGAGCTTGTTACCTACAAAAAAACGCGAAAATTGATACAAAGCACTCTATATTGGGAAACAAAGGGACATTGCGAGAAAAGTGTATAATGAATGTTTTATAGTTCAAAAGAACCACAAGGCAAAAAACGCAAAAACTCGTGTATATGGAAAAGTTTCCTAGATACCAAAATGCTGAAACTCATGAATAACACTCTTAATTGAGAAACAGAACAACCTTAATAAATGCGTGTATTTTTAGTGCTTTTCACATTCTTAGTTACCAAAATCCCAAATTGCATGCGAAACCAGCTTTATGTGAGAAAAAAAATGACATTACCAGAAAAGTGTCTTTTGAGTGTTTTTGAGCGTGATAGGCAATAAAGCACTAAAAAGCAGGGGAATCACTTTACATGCCAATAAAATCAATTTTTACCAAGAACTTGCCTTTAAGTGTTTTGAGCTCCTTATATACCAAAACGCTAAAACGCATGCAAAACACACTTTATGGAAAAAGAGAATAACATTACCAAAAACATATATTTTAAGTGTTTTTGATCATGTTACCAATAAAAATGCTTAAATGCATGCAAAGAACCCTATTTTTTTGGAAACGAATGGACATTACGAGAAACGTGTATAATGAGTGTTTTTAAGATAATTATTTACCAAAAAGCTAAAAGCCACAAATAACACTGTTTATTGAGAAAAAAAAATACGATATTTTTTTTCTTTCTTTTTTGATCTTCACAGGTACCGAGATGCCAAAATTTGGGTAAAATTCAGGAAATTATTAGTCAATTATCAAAAAAGTTAATTTTAGCTTTTTTTTTTTCGTACTGTTATGTACCAAACCCTGAAGGACATGGAAAGCCACCTATATGGGGAAATTAAACGTCTTTGCCAGAAAACTGTCTTATGAGTGTTTTTTCAGCTTGTTAGGCACCATAACGGTAAATAACATGCAAGTCACTCTATATGGGAATCTAAAACAAAATTACTGAAAACGTGTCTTTTCGGTGTTTTACGTAGAAAAACGCTAAAACGGATGCAAACCAACCAATAAGAAGAAATAAAATAACATTACCAAAAAGATACATTTTGAGTGTTTTTGAGCTTGTTACCTACAAAAAACGCGAAAATGGATACAAAGCACTCCCTATTAGGAAACAAAAGGACATTACGAGAAACGTGTATAATGAGTGTCTTATTATTTCTGAGCAAAAGAACTTGTGGTTCACAAGAACCAAAAGGCAAAAAACGCAAAAACTCGTGTATATAAAGAAGTTTCTTAGATACCAAAATGCTGAAACTCATGAATAACAATATTAATTGAGAAACAGAAGAACCTTACCAAATGCGTGTATTTTTAATGTTTTTCACATTCTTAGCAAAACCCCAAATAGCACGCGAAACTATGTTGGAAAAAAAAAAGACATTACCAGAAGTGTGTTTTGAGTGTTTTTGAGCGCGTTAGGCAATAAATCACAAAAAAAAAAAAAAAAAAAACAGGGCAATCACATTACATGGGAATAAAACCAACTTTTACCAAGAACTTGCCTTGAAGTGTTTTTGAGCTCCTTATAAACCAAAACGCTAAAACGCATGCGAAAAACTCCTTTATGGAGAAGCAGAATAACATTACTAAAAACAGGTGTTTTAAGTGTTTTTGATCATGTTACCTATAAAAATGCTTAAATATATGGAAAGAATCCTATGTTTGGGAAACGAAAGGACATTACGAGAAACGTGTATCAGGACCGTTTTTAAGTTCCTTAAGTACCAAAACGTTAAAACCCACAAATAACACTCTTTATAGAGAAAAAAAAAACAAATAAATAAAAAAATTGCTTTTTTTTTTTATATTGATTTTCATAGGTACCAATATGCCAAAATTCTGCCAAAATTCAGGCAATCAATCAAAAAATTCAATTATAGCTCTTTTTCAAATTTTTATGTACCAAACTCTAAAGTGCATGCCACCTATATAAGGAAGTTAAACGACTTTACCAGAAACCTGTCTTTTCAGTGTGTTTCAGCATGTTAGGCACTAAAACGATAAATAATATGGAAGTCAGTCAATATGTGAATCCAAAACAAAATTACTGAAAACGTGTCTTTTCAGTGTTTTACGTAGAAAAACGCTAAAACGGATGCAAACCAACAAATATGAAGAAATAGAATAACATTACCAAAAAGTGTTTTTGAGCTTTTTACCTACAAAAAAAAAAAAAAACGCGCAAATGGATGGAAATTACTCTATATTGGGAAGCAAAAGGACATTACGAGAAACGTGTATAATGAGTGTTTTATAGTTTCACAAGAACCACAAGGCAAAAAACGCAAAAACTCGTGTATATAGAGAAGTTTCTTACATACCAAAAACGCTAAAACTCATGAATAACACTTTTAATTAAAAAACAGAACTACCTTACCAAATGTGTGTATTTTGAGTGTTTTTCACATTCTTAGTTACGAAAATCCCAAATTACATGCGAAACTAGCTTTATGTGGGAAAAAAATGACATTACCAGAAAAGTATCTTTTGAGTGTTTTTGAGCGTTATATGCAACAAAACACTAAAAAGCAGAACAATCACATTACACTGGAATAAAACCAAATTTTACGAAGAACTTGCCATTAAGTGTTTTTTAACTCCTTACATACCAAACCCTAAACGCATGCAAAACAACCTTTATGGAGAAACATAATAACATTTGCAAAAACATGTATTTTGAGTGTTTTGATCATGTTACCTATAAAACAGCTTAAATACATGCAAAGAACGCTATGTTTGTGAAACGAAAGGACATTACGAAAATCGTGTATTATGAGTATTTTTAAGTTCCTTAAGTACCAAAAATCTAAAACCCACAAATAACACTCTTTATAGAGAAAAAAAAATAATAAAAAAATAAAAGATTTTTTTTGTTATTCATCTTCATAGGTACCGAGATGCCAAAATTCTGAGAATATTCAGGGAAATTATGTGAAAAAAAAACAAAAAAATAATTTTAGCTTTTTCCAGAGTTATATACGAAACCCGGATGTGCATGCAAAGCCACTTATATGGAGAAATTACACGAGTTTACAAGAAATGTGTCTTTGGGTGTTTTCAGCAATTTCAACAATATTACTGAAAAAGTGTCTTTTTAGTTTTAGCGTAGAACGCTAAAACGGATGCAAACCAATATGACGAAAAAGAATAACATTTAAAAAAAGTTGAGTGTTTTTGAGCTTGTTACCTACAAAAAATGCAAAAATAAATGAAAAGCAGTCTATATTGGGAAACAAAAGGATATTACAAGAAAATTGTATAATGAATGTTTTAATAGTTTTCAAGAACCATAAGGCAAAAAACGCAAAAACTCGTATAATTTATTATATATATATATATATATATATATATATATATATATATATATATATATATATATATATATATATATATATATATATATATATATATATATATATATATATATATATATATATATATATATATATATATATATATATATATATATATATATAATAAATTATACGAGTTTTTGCGTTTTTTGCCTTATGGTTCTTGAAAACTATTAAAACATTCATTATACAATTTTCTTGTAATATCCTTTTGTTTCCCAATATATATATATATATATATATATATATATATATATATATATATATATATATATATATATATATATATATATATATATATATATATATACATATAGAAACGAATCTACATTACCGGAAACTTTTCTTTTCCAGTATTTTTTACTGTTAGACACCAAAGCGATAGAAAGCATGAATTCACCCTGTATGGGAATGCATAACAACATAACGAAAAACATGTATTTTAGTGTTTTTGATCTTACCTACCAAAAACCATAGCGCATGCTTACTTTATACACGCATACTTTATAGAGAAACATAGTTACATTATCAAAAATAAATATTTTGAGTGTTTTGTCTTAGTTACGTAGAAAAACGCCAAAAACAATGCTAAGTACCCGAAATGGGGAAACGAAAAGCATTAAGAAAAACGTGTATTTTAATTGTATTTCACATTCTTAAGTACTAAAACAGCAAATTTCTTAAAAACCAAGCTACATATGGAAAGGAAAGGAAGTTTCCAGAAACGTGTCTTTTCAGTATTTAAGACAAAGCTGTACACCAGCACGCTAAAAGGTATGGAAATCATCCTATAAGGGAATGAAAAAATACAGAAAACATCTCTTGTGAGTGTTTTTGATGTACTTATGTACCGAAACGCTAAAATGCATCCAAATACTATTTATGGAGAAACAGAATAATATTACTAAAAACAAAAAAATTAAGTGTTTTTTTAGCTTTTTATGTAGAAAAACGCCAAAATGTATGCAATGTACCAAACGTGTGGAAACGAAAAGGCATTACGAGAAACGACTATTATGAGTGTTTTTGAGCCTCTTATCCACATAACCTCAAAAAGGATGAATACCACTCTATATGGAGGAATAGAACAACATTACCGTAAACGTGTATTTTGAGTGTATTTCACATTCACTATATGGGGAAAAGAGACAAGATTTCTAGAAACGTGACTTTTATTTATTTGTATTAACTGTACTGATTCTAATCGACCTATATCTTTCCTGTAATGTGGGGACCAGAACTGCATAGCGTAGTCTAAATGAGGTCTGACCAGCGCCAAGTATAACTTTAATATTACTTCCGGCCTTCTACTTTTAACACTCCTAAAAATGAACCCTAGTACCCTATTTGCCTTGTTTCTGGCTTCTATGCATTGTTTCCCTAGACGGAGTTCAGAGCTAACTATAACTCCTAAATCTTTCTCGTACCCTGTACCTACCAGAGTTTGGTTGTTTAATGTGTACTGGTTGTTTAATGTGTACATTAAAAAAATTAAACAAGCATTTTGATTGATTTGAGCTTTTTATGTACTAAAACTCGAAAACTATATAAGAAGAATCAGAACACCATTACCAAAAAAGAGCGTTTTGAGTGCATTTCACATTGTTAGATAGCAAATCCCCATAATGCTTGCAAATCACCCTATATGGGGTTAAGAAACGACGTTTCTAAAAGACTTCTCTTTTGAGTGTTTATGAACGTGGTAGGCAACAAAACACTAAAAAAGATGGAAAGGACCCTACTTGAGAAAACAAAAACATCACTATCAAAATTGTCTCTTTTCAGCGCTTTTGAGCTATTTACGTACAAAAAACAAAAAAAAAGAATATGTAAAACACCCTGATTAGAAGAAACAGATTATAACCAAAAACAAGATTTCGAGGGTTTTTCGGCTTCTTACGTAGAAAGATGCATGGAAATTACAAGCTATGAGGAAAGGAAAAGACACTAGTCGAAACATGTGTTATGAATGTTTTTGAGCTTCTTAGGTACAAAAACGATAAAACGCATGAATAGCATTATATACTGAGAAACAGAATAACTGCGAAAAATGTGTACTTTGACACCTTTCATGGAGAAACAGAGTAACATTACCAAAAACAACTATTTTCAGTGTTTTTGAGCTTGTTACGTACAAAAATGCCAAAATGCATCCAAGGTACCCTATATGGGAAAACGAAAAGACATTACGAAAAACGTTTATCATGGTCTAGTTACGTACTAAAACAATAAAAAATATCAATAGCACTCTATTTGAAGAAACACAATAACATGAACAAAAACATGTATTTTAAGTGTATTTCAAAGTTAGGTATCAAAACGCCAAAATGCATGCAAAGCACTCTATATGGGTATAAGAAACGACATTTCGATAAACGTGTCTTTAGAGTGTTTATGAGCGTTGTAGACACCAAAACAATAAAAAAAAAGCTTAGAAACACCTTATATGGTAAAAGAAAACAGTATTACTAAAAATATCTCTTTCCATCGATTTTAAGCTAATTATGTACCAAAAGACTGACAAGCATGTGAAAACCCTTTGTTAAGAACCAGTATATATTTACCAAAAAACGTGTATTTTGATTGTTTTTTTTATTTGTTACCTAGAAAAATGAATGGAAAAGCATTTTTTAAAGAGACGAAACGACAATCCAAGGATCGAATTTTTTGCGTGCTTTTATGCATACTAGACACCAAAACGCTAAAAAACATTGAAATCATCCTTTATGAGAATAAAAACCAACATTACCAAAAATGTGTCTTATGACTTTTGCAGTTTCTTACCTACCAAAATGATTAAACACATTTAAAAGGACTCTTTTTTTTTCAAGAAACAGAATAACATTACCAAAAACAAGTATTTTATGTGTATTTTAGTTTGTTATGTACAAAAATACCAAAATGAATGTAAAGGAAGATATGGGAAAATGAAATTACATAAAAAAAAAAGATGTGTATTTTGAGCTTTATAGATACTTAAATGTTCCAACGAATGAATAGGACGCTATATCGAGAAACAGAACATCATTACCAAAAACATATATTTGGGTGTTTTCCAATTATTATATACCAAAACGTCAAAATCCATTGAAAATCCACCATATGGAAAAGAAAACGTGTCTTTTGAGTGTTTTTTTTTTTGAGGTACTTACGTACCAAAACACTAAAATGCATCCAATAACACCCTTTTATGGAGAAACAGAACAACATTACGTAAAAAAACTAATTTGAGTGTTTTTTGACCTTTTTACGTACAAAAAAAAGTAAAAAATGCATACGTAACGAAGACATTACGAAAAAACTGTATTATGGGCGTTTTCAATCCTTTTAGGTATCAAATCGATGAAAGGCGTCAATAGCAATCTATATGGAGAAACATGACATAAAAAAAAACGTTTTTTTTTCGTATTTCACAAACATCAAAACACCAAAATGCATGCAGAGCACTCTATATGAGGAAAGGAAACGAAATTTACAGAAACATGTCTTTTGAGTGTTTATGAACGATATAGGCACCAAAACGATTAAAACATGGAAAGCACCGTATATACGAGAAGTAAACAATAATACCAAAAACGTCCCTTTTCATTGTTTTTGAGTTACTTATGTACCAAAACGCTGAAAAGCATGCAAAAAATCCCTTAATGGGGAAACAGTATATCTTTATGAAAAAAAAAAAAAACGTATATTTCGAGTGTTTTAAGATTGTTACGTAGAAAAAATTATAAAATGCATGCAAAGTGCTCTACATAAGAAAGCTAAAAGACATTAGGAAGAACATGTATTAGGAGAGTCTTTCAGCTAAAAAAAAAAAAAAAAAAACGCTTAAACAAATAACTATCACTGGATATGGATAAATAGAATAAAATAAACGAAACAGTATATTTTGAGTGTTTTCATATTATTAGGTACCAAGACGCCAAAATGCATGCAAAGTCTCCGATATTAGAAAAAAGAAACGAAATTAACAGATTTGTGTCTTTTGAGTGTTTTTGAGCATGGAAGTCACCCTGTATGGTTATACAAAACATTACGAAAAACGCATCTTTTGAGTGTTTTTTTTTCTTTTACTTCTTACTTAACAAAATGCCAAAACTCAAGGAAGACACACTTTATAGAGAAACGGATTAACATTACGAAAAACAAGTTTTTAGAGAGTTCAGCTTGTTACGTAGAAAATTACCTTAAATGCATGCAAAAAATCTATGAGAAAAAAAAGCCATCATGATTATGAGTGTTCTTCAGCATCTCAGTTAAGGAAAAGAGAAAACGCGTTGATACCACTCTATATTTAGAAAAAAAAAAAAAAATTTACCCCCCAAAAAATAGTGTTTTTTTTCAAATTGTTTGATACCAATACGCCAAAATGCATAGAAAAAACCCTATATATGTAGAAACGAAACGACACTCTGAGAAACTTATCTTTTGTGTGTTTTTTTTCTTTTTTTTTTGTGCATGTTAGGCACCAAACCGCTAAAAAGAATGGAAAGCACCACATATCAGAAAATAACATTAAGAAAAACGTTTTTTTTTTAATATTTTTTATTTATTTATTTTTTTTTTTTTACGCTCAAACGCATGCAAAACTTCCTTTACGAAGAAACAGAATGACATTACCAAAAACAAGTATTTTGAGTGTCGTTGAGCATGTTATGTACAAAAAACAACAAAAATGCATGCAAAATAATCTATATCAAGAGCAAAAAGAAAATTACCAGAGACGTGTATTATTAGTGTTTTGAGCTTCTTAGGTACCAAAATCATAAAACGGATAAATAACACTTTATATGAAGGAAAAAAGAAACATTACCAAAATACGTGTATATTGAGTGCATTTCACATTGTTAGGTACGAAAACGGCAAAAGGCATGCAATAAAGCCTACATGAGGAAAGGAATCAAGTTTTCCAGAAACATGTCTTTTGAATGTTTTGAACGTGTTAAGCAACATAACGTTAAAAAAAAAAAAAAACACGAAAAACAACCTATATGGAAAAACAAAAACAACTTTACGAAAAAAATGTCTTTTAAACGTTTTTTGAGCTTCTTACATACTAAATCACCTAAATGCATGCAAAACAACCTTCTTGTAAAAACAGAATAATATTCCAAAACATAAGTATTTATAGCATTTAAATGCATGCAAAATACCTTATATGGGAAACGAGAGAATATTACCAGAGACGTGTATTATAAGCGTTACTAAAACTCTAAAACATATTTTATATGGAAAACCAAAACATTAATAAAAATGTGTATTTTGATTGTTTTTACATTATTAGTTACCAAAACGCGAAAATACATGCAAAGCCTGCAATATGAGGAAGCGTAACGACATTACCAGAAACGTGTCTTTTCAGTGGTTTTGAGCATGTACTACACCAAAACACAGAATTCACCTTGTATGCCAATACAAAAAATTACGAAAAACGTGTCCTTTGGGTGTTTTTGATCTTCTTACGTAGCAAAACAATAAAACGTATGTAAAACACACTTTATGGAGAAAGATAATAACATTCCCAAAACAAGTATTTTGAGTGTTTTTTTCAGCTTCTTACGTACACAAACATCAAAAGCATGGAAAAATACCTTATATGAAGAAACAAAAAGGCATTACGAGAAACGTATATTTATGAATGTTTTTTTCTGCATCTTAGGTTCAAAAACATTAAATAGATTGAATAACACTTTATATGTATGCAAATGCATGGACACAAAATGCATGAAAAGTGCAATATATGTGGAAAGAAAATGGCGTTTCCACAAACGACTTTTGAGCTTTTATGAGGTATTATCCAGAAAACTCTAAAAAAGATATAAAACATTCTATATACGAAGATAAAACATTATGAAAAACACGTCTTTTGAGTGTTTTAAACTACTCACGTAACAAAACGTTAAAAAGCATGCAAAACACTGCTTATGAAAAAAAAAAAAAAAAAAAAAAAAAAAAATATATATATATATATATATATATATATATATATATATATATATATATATATATATATATATATATATATATATATATATATATATATATATATATATATATATATATATATATATATATATATATATATATATATATATATATATATATATTTTTTTTTTTTTTTTTTTCAGTTTTTATGCTTGTTACGTACAAAAACATAAAAAAAGCATGGTAAGTACCTTATATGATGAAACGAAAAGACATTACGAGAAAAGTGTATTTTGAATGTTTTTGAATATATTAGGTGAAAAAAAAACTCGAAAGCGCTGTAATAGATATCTATATGGAGAAACAGAACAACATGACAAAAACGTGCATTTTTAATGTATTTCATATTTTTATGTACTAAAACGGCAAAATGTACGTAAATCACCTTACATTGGTAAAATAAGACTTTTAGAAATGTGTCTTTTGATTTTTTATGAGCGTGTAAGGCACTAAAATAATTGATGAGCAAGGGAAGCACCCTATGTAAGACAGCAAAACAACATTACCAAAAACATTTCTTTTCAGCGTTTTTAAACTACCTACCTACGAAAACTCTAAAACGCCTCAAATCCACGATTTATAAGCTCAAAAACAGTCATTATACACGTTTCTCATAATCTTTCGTTTCCCCATTAAAGGAGGTTTTTTCTATGAAAGTAAACTCCGTTTCCTTATTATAGTTAAAGAAAAAAAAATATATTAGCGTTTTGCAACCTATTTGAACAAAAAATAAATAAACGTTTATTGTTTGTTTATTGTTTTGTTTCTTTCATTATATAGTTGTTCGTTTCATT
Organism: Scylla paramamosain; assembly: GCF_035594125.1. NCBI lineage: Eukaryota > Metazoa > Arthropoda > Malacostraca > Decapoda > Portunidae > Scylla > Scylla paramamosain. The sequence goes on along the minus strand of NC_087157.1, from coordinate 17,131,511 downwards.
ATATTATATATTATATTCATTATTATATATCTTTACGCGTTATTGCATTTTGACACCTTAGCTCAAAAACACTCATTCTACACGTTTCAGGATGGTTTACATGCATTTTGGTGTTTCGCTACTTAACAAAGTGAAAAATACACTGAAAATAAACGCTTTTAGTAATGTTGTTCTGTTTATATAGAGTGATCTTCACGCGTTTTAAAGTTTTAGTATCAAAAAATCTGAAAAATATAAAATACACATTTCTTGTAATGCTTTTCCTTTCCCCATATAATGTGCTTTGCATATATTTTAGCGTTTTGTTACCCAACAATGTAAATAGCACTCAAAAGTTTTTTGGTAATGTTATTCTATTTCTTTGTATAAAGTGCTATTCATGCGTATTAGCGTTTTGGTACTTAAGCTCAGAAACATTTATAATACACGTTTCTTGTGAAATCTTTTCATTTCCGAAATAAGGTACTTTCCATGAATTTTGGCATTTTTGTACATAACAAGCTTTTTGGGGATATTATTATTTTTTTCTCCACGAACGGTGTTTTCCATGCTTTTTAACGTTTTGATACGTAATAAGTTCTAAAACATAAAACACTCAAAAGACGCATTTTTCGTAACGTTGTTTTGTATTCCAATGTATGTATTATAATATGTATTTTATCGTTTTTGTGCCTAAGACTTTCAAAAACACTGAAAAGACACTTATCTGATAATGTCGATTCGTTTCACCATATGAAGTTCTTTACATACATTTTTGCTTTCGGTATCAAACATTGTGAAAAATAATCAGAACACACGTTAATGGTAATATTATTAAGTTTCTGCATATAGAGTGCTATTCACGCGTTTTAGCATTTTGTTACTTAAGAAGGTCAAAAACAGTTACAATACACATTTCCTTTGATAAAGATTTGTTTCACGATATGAAGTACTTTGCATATTTTTTCCCGTTTTTTGTTGCTAACAAGCTTAAAAACACTCAAAATACACATTTTTTGTAATGTTATATTGTTTCTCCACAAATAATGTTTTCCATGCGTCTTAGCGATAATGTACATAAAGATCAAAAACACTCAAAAGACACGCTTTTGTAATGTGGTTTTGTGTTCCAGTATAGAGTGCTTTCCATGCCTTTTATTGTTTTGGTGCGTAACAGACTAAAAAAAAAAAGCACTCAAAGACATTTTCTGGTAATGTTTCTTTTCCCCATATAGAATACTTTGCATGCATTTTAGCGCTTTGAGACCTAACATTATGAAAAATACTCAAAAGAAACGTTTTGGTAATGTTTTGTTACTCCATATAGCGAGGTATTGACGCATTTTAGAGATTTGGTAATTAAGAAGCTCAAAAACACAAAACACCTTACTGGTAATATCCTTTCGTTTACCCATGTAGTGTGCTTTCCATGAATTTGGCGTTTTGATACGTAACATTATACAAAAAAAAATAAATAAAATAAATAAATAAATAAATAAATAAATAAAAATAGACATTTTTAGTAATGTTGTTCTGTTTCTCCATGTAAAGTGCTCTTCAAGCGTTTTAACGTTTTTGTATTTAAAAAGCTCAGAGACATTTGTAATATCGTTGTAATATCGTAATATCGTTTCGTACGTTAAAACCTCAAACACGGAAAAATATATGTTTTTGTTAATGTTATTCAATTTCTCCATAAATGGTGTTTGCATGGGTTTTTGTGTTTTCGTACGTAAGAAGCTCAAAAACACTCAAAAAGACGTTTTTGTTAAAGACACTCAAAAGACATGTTTTTGGTTATTTCTATACTTTTTACCATTTTGGTGGCTAAGACGATGAAAAACAGTAAAATAGCAAGTTTCTGGCAATGTCCTTTTCTTTCCACATTGAAAGTTCTTTTGCATGCATTTTGAAGTTTTGGTACCTATGTGAAAAAAAAAACACAAAAAAAAACGTTTTTGATAGTATTGCCATATTTCTACATATAGAGTGTTATTCACTCCGTTTACTGTTTTGTTACCTATGGTAACAAACTCATAATAAACGTTTCTGGTAATTACGGTTTGTTTGACTATATCGGGTATCTTGCATGCATTTTCACATTTTTGTACCTAAAAAACTCAAAATTAGTCAAAATACACATTTTCAGTAATGTTATTCTGGTTGTCCGTATTGGGTGTTTTCCATGCTTCCATACCTAAGAAGCTCAAAAAAGACCCAAAATATGCGCTTTTCGTAGAATTATTATTTTTTTCCGTATAGAGTGTTATTCAGGCATTTTTGCGTTACTTTTTTTTCATTCCTAAGAACCTCAAAACAATAAAATAAGACCTTTGTGGAAATATCGTTTTATTTCACGATTTTTTTTTCTTTTTTAGCGTTTTGGTACCTAACACTCTCAAAAGCATTTCCAATACTCATTTCTGATGGTGTCGTTTTGTTTCCCAACATAGGGTGCTTTTCGTGCATTTTTACTTTTTCGTGCCTAACATTATGAAAACTCAAAATACAAGTTTTTTAGTAATTTTTTTTTTCTACATGGGTATTCACCCATCTTTGCGTTTTGGTACCTAAGAAGCTCAAAAACAATTATTATACACAAGTCTCATAATGTCCTTTCGTTTCCTCATATAAAGTGGTTTGCATGCATTTTCGCGTTTTAATACACGTTTTTAGTAACGTTGTTCTGTTTAAATGGTGTGCTTTGCATGCATTTTGGTATTTTGTTACCTAACAAGATGAAAAAAAAAAACACTTTAAACGCACGTTTTTGGTATTATTGTTTTTTTCTCCATATAAAGTGCTGTTCACTTACTTGTTTTAGCGTTTTGTTACTTGAGAAGCTCAAAAACAATCATTATACACGTTTCTTGTAAATTTATTTATTTTTTTTTTTGTTTCCCATCATAGGGTACTTTGCATGTGTTTCCGCGTTTTTTGTACGTAAGAAGTAAAAAAAAAAAAAACATTCAAAATTCACGATTTCGGTAATGTTTTATATTATGTTTGTCCATAAAGGGTATTTTGCATGCATTTGAGTATTTTACTATGAAAGAAGCTTTAAAACACACACACACACACAAAAAAAATCGTTTTTGTTAATAATTTTTATTCCTAAAAAGGTTCCACACTTTTATGTTAACCCACTTCATTTCCTACCTAGAATGCTTTCCATGCATTTTGTAGTTTTTGTTACCTAATAATATATATAAAAAAAAAAAACAGCGAAAGTACACGTTTTTCGTAATGTTGTTTTGTTTCTTCTTATTGAATACCATTCATATTAAATGTATTAAAAACATTTATAATGTATGTTTCTGATATCGTTTATTTTCATGATATAGGGTAATTTTAAAACATTTTGACGTTTTGGTTCCTAACAATGTGAAATACTCTCAAGTTTTTAAGCGTTTTGGTGCCTAAAACGCTCAAAAACAATCAAAATGCTCAATTCTACAAATCTCGATTCCTTTCCCGTATTGGGTGCTTTACATGCATTTTGGCGTTTTGGTACCTAACAATGTGTAATACTTTAAAAATACCCGGTTTTTTTTTCATAATGTTGTTTTCCTTCTCCATAATGAGTGTTTTTCATGATTTTTCGCATTTTGGTACCCAAGAATCTCAAAAACACTCGCAATACATGTTTCTCGTAATATCTTTTCGTTTCTCCATATAAGGTAATCTTTATGTACTTTTGCGTTTTTCTTTTTTTTTCTATGCAACAAGGTCAAAAACTCTCAAAAACACTCTGTTTTGGTAAAATTATTTTGTTTTTCCATTAAGGGTGTTTTTAATGCGTTTTATAGTTTTGCTACGTAAGAAGCTGAAAAACACTCAAAAGACATGTTTTGGATAATATTGTTTTTCATAACCACATTGAGTGCTAGCCGTCCTTTTTTTAAACGTTCTGGTGCCTATCATGCACAAATACACTCGAGAGACGATTTTTGCAATGTTTTGTTTCTCATATAAAGGGGGCTTTCCATGCATTTTAGCGCTTTGCTATCTAACAATGTGAAAATAATAAAATATCATATTTTTATCAATGCCATTTTTGTTTCACCATATAGAGTGGTATTAGCGTGTTTTCTCGTTTTGGTACCTAAGAAGCTCAAAAACACTTATAATATACGTTTCTCGAAATGCCTTTTCGTTTCTCCATATAACGTATGTTATATACGTAGTAAGTTCAAAACCAGTCAAAATCCTTTTTCTTTTTTTTTTTTTTTTGTAATGTTATTCTCTCTCTTCATAAAAAGTGTTTAGCATGCATTTCAGTGTTTTGGTACGTATGATATTGATAAACACTATTAAAACACATTTTTTTCGAGTTCTTGTTTAGTATTCCCATACAGGGTAATTTCCATGGTATATAGTGTTTGATGTCTATCAGTCTTAAAAACGCTTAAAAGAAATATTCCTTGTAATTCCGTTTCGTTTCCCCGTATAGGAGGCTTTGCATGTATTTTGGATTTTTGTAACTAACAATGTGAAAACACTATATATACACGATTTTGGTAAGTTGTTCTCTTTCTCCATATAGAGTTTTATTCATGCGACAGACAAAACACTGAAAATACTCGTTTTTGGCAATGTTACGGTCTCCATAAAAGATGTTTTGCGTGCGTTTTAGCATTTTGTATGTAGCACAAAAAATATAAAATAAAATAAAATATATTCAAAAGACATGTTTTATTTTTCCGTATAGAGTGCTTTCCTAACTTTTTTTTTTACGTTTTGTTGTCTTACATGCACAAAAATACTCAAAAGATACGTTTCTTTTAATGTCGTTTCTTTTTCCCATATAGGGCACATTGCATTTTGTTACTTAACAGTGTAAAAAGACATTCAAAATACACGTTTTTGGTAATATTGTTGTTTCTCCACATGGACTGTTATTCATCTCTTTTTTGCTTTTGAGTACCTAAGAAGCTCAAAAACACTACTAAACCACGTTTTTCGTAATTTCCTTTCGTTTTGCTGTATAGGATACTTTACAACCATTTTGGCGTTTATGTACGTAACAAGCTGAAAAACACTGAAAATCCTTGTTTTTGATAATGTTACTCTGTAACTCAGTAAAAGGAAGTTTTGCATCCTTTTTAGCGATTTGCTACGTAAGTACCTCAAAACACTCAAAAGGAACGTTTTTG